>NC_142044.1:28072185-28376685 GCF_982192425.1 Myodes glareolus
ACTGATGACTAACCCATCTCAGTGGCTAACTGACAAGCCCAGCTGCTCAAGGGAGAGAGCTAATAGCTCCCCGGACATTTTGATTTAAAGGTTAATGAATTCAATGTCCAGCCTTGAAGTTGTAGACATGTAACCAGAAGTTTCTCATTTTTATACAGTGAAGAAACCCCACCAGGCATGGGAAACACTTGGATGTTCACTAGTCAAAGATTAATAGAACTAAAATATAAGCATACTAAAGCCAGGATGGCTAAGGAACAGGATGACAGAAGCAATGAAATGTGAAATCTAGAAAAGTCACACAGCATTGGCAAGTCCCCGCCCCCTTATCACACACTAGCTGAGTGAATATAGACAAGTCATTCGACCTCTCTGAATCTCGTCTTTATCATTTATTAAGATAATTGCAATAGTCTTTGCTTCCCATGGTTTATTTCCTGAATAACTACAATTTCTCAGCAGATTTGTGCTCTTTTGCAATCTGGTTTTGCAGTACTTCCTATCAAGAGATAAAACCCATCTCTGTTGTTGGATTAGCTTGTATTACACAACAGAATGCAGGGAAGCAGGCTTTGTGACAGCTCTCAGTCACAATCTGAAAAGGATCTGCACACTTTTGCTTACACTCCCAGAATCCTGATGCCTTTGACTCCCTGACAATGACGAAAGGCATCATCCCAGTCACCTTTATAATCTCACCAGCTGGATACATAAAGAGCATCATCTCTATTAGATGTCTATTAAACTTAGTGACTTTTTACAAATGTAATTATATCTTATGATTCTCTGTGTTTATGGAACTCAGCCAGATTCTTCTGTACCACATGATACTGGCTAGAATTGCAATCATGTAAGAGTTTTGCTAGATTTGAACATCTTAGTTGGCTTACTCACACATCAGATGTTTTTACCACAGTAGAGCATGCTGGGATGCTTACAAAGCTGGATCTCCCTTCTTCCTGTGTATCCCTGATTGACACTCCTTCCCTCTTTCTCCCTGGTATCTGCTGTGTTTAAATTTCTCTTGGTGACTTTTCAGTACCTCTATATGATATTTACAGCAAGATAGATGACATTGGGTACGATAACTTAGGACTTTCCAAAAGGAAACAAAAAGAGACTTTCTTAAGGTACATACTTTAAATCAACATAATGGCACTTTCTCTGCATTCTGCTGATTAAATTTAATCGTAAGACCATATTTAATTGGCTAAAAGAGAAGAGTTGAAGGGGCGGTCTTGGAAGTCTTATAGGAAGTCTATCAGCCTCACCACTCTAGAGTAGTTATCCCTGATTTACACACCAGTTTACCTAAAACACATGAGCAAATCTAATAACAATCACTTAAAGGAACTCAGGTTGGCAAATATGGTTAGTCGAAACCAACTGTAATGGGCAAACTCATAGAGTCCTGTTAAGTATGTTAAGATGAAAGCTTAACATTTGCTATATGCCAATGACAAATCAAAATATAAGAAATATTAAAATGAGGTTGTGATGTTCAATATTAATTATTGACAGGCTTTAGAATCATTGAAAGCACACAACTGGCTGTGCCTATGAGGGTCTTTCCAGGAAAGTTTAACTCAGTAGGGAAGATATACTTTGAATATGGACAGCTGATACTTCTGGCTGAATATAAAGGAGAGAGCTTAACCTCTCTCTCTCTCTCTCTCTCTCTCTCTCTCTCTCTCTCTCTCTCTCTCTCTCTCTCTCCCTTCTTCTGTCCCTCCATCCCCCTCCTCCTTTCTGATTTCTGACTGTGAAGGCAATGGACCCAGTTACATCATGCTTCTACCACTTTCCCTTCCTCACATATTCAACTATAACTTGAAATTGTGAGCCAAAATGAAACCTTCTTTCCACAAGCTGTTTTAGTTACATGTTTGGTCACAGCAATGAGGAAAGTAACGAAAGCAATGGAAAATCTCAGCACACACTGAGCTCAAGAATCTGGGTTGTAATGTATTTTCCAGTCCTTAATGTACAGCTAAAACTACATGAGATACTTTGAAAATATAACAAGATGACAGAAAATTTAATCTACTTCAGAAACAGAATGCTGTCTTTCATCTTTTTCATGTCCAGAAGACCCAACATGCTACCACAATCGGGACAAAAATGTGTTACTACTTGTTGAGTGATAACATCTTTCAAGAACTGAAGAAATGATGTCTTAGCAGTTAACAGTGGCTATTGCTCTTGTATAGAATCATTTTGGTGATTATTTATCTGTGAGAAATGTCATTGAATTTTAATGGGGACTGTTTTTAACCTGTAGATTATTATGGGTAGTATAGACACTTGAAATGTTAATTACTTTAATCCATGAATGCAGGAAAATTGAGTATCTACAATCAATTGATTTTCAATAAAGATGTTAAATGAACAAAACCTAGAAAAGTTAGTCTTCAGGAAATATCATAAACACCTAAATGCAAAAGAATTGAATTAGACACTAATCTTACATTTTAAAAAAATCATCTCATAATAAGTTAAAACATTAAATACTAAGTCCTAAAACTGTAAAACGGTTAGAAGATATAGAGGAAAGCAAACCTCTAGCTATAAATCACATGCACATGTATATACATATACTACATATGCACATATATTATATTTTTCTCAAAAATCTTGGAGAAGATTCCATGTACCTAAGGATTCTGAGTAATAAAGAAAGCAAGAAAATCAAGAGAGAACCTACCTAATGAGAGAAGATATTTGCAAACTGTATGTCCATCAATTAGAAAGTTAGTAAGACAGATAGGAAAGTTCAAAAATCCAATTGCAAAAGTCAACGATTAGATTAAAATATTCTATCTGCAAAGACAATTTGCCAAATAAAGGATGCAAATAATCTATATGATAAAGTGCTCATCTGGTCATCAGGGAAATATAGTTTTAAAATGAAAACTACAGCAAAACCTCAGAGCACTAAGCATGGATAAAGAGGAAAATACCAAGTGATAGTAAGGAAATGGTGCAAAAGAACCTTTGTTGCCTTGGTAACAATATAAATCAGTACATCTATTTTGGGAAGCAGTATAGGAAAACCTCCAAATGTTAAAAACAAAACTTTCAAATACTTTAGGACTTTTGCTATTGGGTAAATGTCCAAAGAAATGAAATCAGTACATTGATGATATATGTACATAACTATGTTTATAGAAGCATGATTATACAGAGTTAAAGTAAGTGTTTAGCACTAAACAAACAGATTATGAAAGCATCAACACACACACACACACACACACACACACACACACACACACTGTTATACCTTAAGAACAGCCTGGGTTTTTTTATGACCATAATCTATGAATGTGGGGACATTGTATTAAGTAAAATTGGCCAGTCACAGACAAACAAATATATGATGCATTTATGTGTAACATTTAGATCAGTCAAACTCACAAAAGTAGAAAATAAAGTGGTGGCAACCAAGAACCAAGGGTTAAAGGAGGCTGGGATTGGGGAGATGCTGATAAAAGGACAGATAATCTCAATTAGGCAAAAAAGAACAAATTCAAGAGGCTTATCTTACAATGAGATGGTTGTAGTTAGTAAGCAATTTTATATTGGAAAATTACAAAGAAAGTTGATTTTAAGTACTTTGTCACACACACATACATACACAAAGTGTGAATGAGGCAATGCCCATGCTATGTAGCTTAGTTTGATTATCTAGTTATTTCACCATGAATATATATCTCAGAAAACCACACTGTATACCCCAAACATATACAATTTGTCAATTAAAATGATAATATAAAACAAACATTATAAAAATAGTTATTGTACTGATACAAATTTATATTTAAATTATTAAAAGTATTGCTGAATACTCATTACTCCCTGAATTCTTTTTTTAAATGCACTTGAAAATTAGAACTCACTCAAGAAGTGTACCCCGTGAGTCTCATTTATGAAAGCTCTTGGCCTCAGATAATCAATTAGAATCTATTCAACATTTATAGCACTGGGAGCCAGGGACATCCATCAGATAAAGGGCAGAGAAGTGACAGCCTTTCATGGAAGGATGGCAAAAGATTTATGATTTTCAGCAGCAACCCCCACAGCCTCC
The DNA here is from genome assembly GCF_982192425.1 of Myodes glareolus. Classification (NCBI taxonomy): domain Eukaryota; kingdom Metazoa; phylum Chordata; class Mammalia; order Rodentia; family Cricetidae; genus Myodes; species Myodes glareolus. The sequence continues at coordinate 28,076,270 of NC_142044.1, forward strand.
TCAGCAACAGGTACCCAGGATGAAGGTGCTGTCTGGCCTTGCAGTGGGAGGTGGATTGCTTTAGAGGTCAGTTCAATTGCCTTCTTTGTCTCTCTTGAAAGAAGTAAGGCATTATTACACAGTTTCATCACAACCAATCTTCATTCATCAGATTTTTTCAGTGGACCCGTGGATGGTGGTGCTGGTTGAAAATCTGGAGCTATTTGAAAAATGATGTTAAAGGACCCTTTTGAGGATAGATGGTGCTGGGCCTGAAGTTTTCCTGTAAAAAGTGATGTCTTGTTAGAACTTCAGGAAAAAGATTGTGAGTCCTGGGTGGGTCTCTCCCAGGTTTCAAGGAGAGCTGATTACTGTCCTTAAAGCTCATGCAGAAATATCAGAGCTGAAACTGTGGGGAAAGTTTTGCTAGGCAGTAAAAACCTGATGACCTGAGTTCAATCCCTACTACACACCTAAAAAGGAGGACATGGCTAATGTCACAGAGTTGTCAACTGGCCTTTGCATTTACTCCATGGCATCTGCATATCATGAAATGGTATTTCTGATTTCTGATCATGCATACACGCATGCTCAGTACACACATACACACACACACACATGCTCAACACACATGCTCAACACACACATACACACAGAAACAAACATACATGCTCAACACACACACACATGCTCAACATACACACACACACACACACACACACACACACACACACACACACACACAAAGATCCATGCCTGGTACTGGGCAGAACAGTTACGTTTAAACCCTGGTATTTTTTAGGCACTTGACCAAGCTCTCGAACCTGTGTAAGCACTTCAGAGGAGCTGTGACCTAGATCCAGCTTGACTCAGATCAGAATTCCACTTCTCTGGCTTGATAGTTGTGTGATTCCAAGGAAGTAGATTCTGACTTGCTTTCACCGTGTATAAAATGAGACAACTAATAACTATCCAAAAGGGTCACTTAGATGTAAATCTGATGCAAAGGAAGTTCACAATACAGAAGACAATGTTCACAAGACAGAAGAGGTGGATTCAAGCTGCTTTGGCTCTATGAGAAAAGTGAGCTTGGGTCTCCAGCTATTGTACCTTTTCATTAAATAAACATGAGGTGACACTGTTCCCCCTGGTCCTAGAGAAATGGTGTAATTAAATCATTTATGCTTGATAAAAACTGTGACTTCCCGGGACAATTTCACATTGTCAGCTATTCCCCAGATCAAGTAAGCAACTTAGGGATTTAGACTCATTCTGAAAGGGTCAACATTATAGAATTTTTCTGTTTGCTTGGCATTTTTCAACATGATCAGTCATTTGGAACATGCTAGGGAGTAGAGACCTAGCATGCAGGACACGTATAATCATGTTCAACATCAGAGTCTACTTGAGCTTCCCATCTTGGAGAATGGCTGGAAGCTTTTCTGGACCTTAGGTCAACACTGCTCTGTAGGAGTAATGACTAACAGGCCATGAATGACACTATGTGTTGGTTGAAAGCAGAGGAAAAGTAACAAGTAACATCAGTCTTTAGACAAAATGAAGCAGGACTCACAGGGCAGTTACAAAAACCACAGGCTTACCGGACATATCAGACACTCCCTTTTCTGCAGGCATTCTATTTGGAATTTACCTGGAATTTGGTGGATGAGTAGTCTCCAAAAACAGAAAATTCTTGGTATGGAAGACACACAGTTGTGGATACTGGATATTCTGTTAGCTTATTCATGAAAGATCATTTCTGAATAAAACAGAAAGTTAATGCATCGACATTTACATTCCTAATAAATGGGATCAGAATTTTGTTTTATACTTTACAATGTGTACAAACTTCCCAGTGTGTTTCTATGTATGTTGATACTGTTTCACTACCATTGCTATTATAATTTAAGATATAATCAGAACAGATTTCTTTATTTTCTAATTTTTAGGGCAAGACAGAAGGGAAGCAGAGAGATTTAACAGAAACATCACTACTTATTATAATTAGTATTGAAAACCAAGTACCACAGGGTTATTGAAATGTCTTCTCTTTAATAATGCACCATGGAAATCATGATAAGCAATGCAGCATAGCAGACTTGAACAAATTTGTTGAATTTGAACTAAACCTGGTGAATCTCCAGATCCTGGCACCTGTCACAGGATAGCAGAGGCAGTGGGCATTGTCAAAGATTTGATTTATGTGGAAATAAATACAACCATGTTTCCTAATGTAGGACCCACATTTTATTTTTCAGAATATTTTATCTCAAAAATAATAAAAGTAAAAGTAGCCCACAATTCAATGATAAAACTCTTACCCCTTATCAAAAAGCATTCCTCACAAAGAAAATACAGGGAGTTTGGGAGGAAGAGCTCTAAATTTTTAGTTTAACTCAGAAGAACTCTAATGATAACTCAATTAAGGAACTGTAAGTCTTGATTTCATGTTTCATGCCTAAAAATAATAGTGAACATATAAACATTCACTTATGAGTTAAAATGGATGAAGGAAAAGAGGGAATGAGGGATGATTTCAAAACTAAAGATGTATGAAAAAGACACGTGGAAAACTACTTTGAAAGCTAATTTAAAACATAATTTAATGGGTTGGAGAGATGGCTCAGAGGTTAAAAACAGTGGCTGCTCTTCCAGAGGTCCTGAGTTCAATTCCCAGCAAGGACATGGTAACTCACAACCATCTACAACGAGATCTGGTGTCCTCCTCTGGTTTGTTGTATACAGAATACTGCATACACAATAAATAAATAATTTTTTAAAAAAAGAGTTAATCGGAACTAACTAACTATATGTGTTATGTGTTTGTGTAATATATATATATATATATATATATGTGTGTGTGTGTGTGTGTGTGTGTGTATATATATTAAAGTAATCACCAATTTTCCCAGCTTTGAATCATCTCAGCTATAAAAATGATGAGACTTACAAGACATAGTAGTGACACAAATGCCATGGTTGTAATCAACCACTTTTTGATTGGAGTTAAGGTCCATTCTACACATTGGAACCTCTATATGACACAGAGAAGAAGTGACTATGAAATGCCCAGCACTAAATGGACATCTACAGCACAACCCTTCCTCCCAAAGTTTAAGATCATTGTGGTAGAGGAGGCAAGTGTATTACAAGAGCTAGAGGTAGTAGATGACTACAAGGAAGCAGCTTTTCTGAATACAGTAGGATGGTTGCTTGTCTGAACTCACAGTTTTTGACAGTATATGTAAGAAACACACAATCTTAAGCCAGACAAAATCCCAATATGGAGTGGGGTTGAGTATCAAGTCTCACCTTTAGCTAAGGTATTGGCTAGGTGGGAAAAGGAGAAAGTTTTCTTTAAGTGTGGGGTCTCTGGTAGGTCAGCCACCCATTCGAGTAGAAGGCCACACGTCCAAATGTATAAAAGCTACATAGACTTACTTGAAGGAGAATACATATGTACACACACACATATACATATATATATATATATATATATACATATATATATATATAATTTGATGATTAGTGAATTAGAAGTAGATCTTGGAGGAACTGGGGAAAAAGGGTGAATATGATCAACATACATTTTACAAAATTCTCAAACAGCTAAGGAAAACATATGTAGAGGTACGCGGCATAGATAATTTTGTGTGAAGTCATAAGTTACGAAATGAAAACCCTTGTGTCAGGTGTGGAACACTTTCCTGAGATACTGGCCAAGAATTATCCAGAGGTCTCCTAAATAATATGGGCTACTTCCATTGATTTTGGTTGCTTTGGTACTTTGACAGACTCCTCTGTTCACCTAACCATCAACTTCATTCACTGTTCATGCTACCACTGCTGATATGTAGAACCAGTGAGAAAAGTACGTTTCATCATAAAGAAAGGACATATTGACTCTTTCTCCCACTTTGCTGGCAGTTTTCCTTTTCCCAGCTGTGCTTTCCACCTCTGATGCCCCATAAGGCCTCATTGCTTAGAATTCATGTGTGAAACAGAGTACCTGCATCATATGACACTTTGATTACAACTCTAAGGTCCCCCATTAGGTACAAAAGGCATCAAGTGCAGTATTAGTTCCTCTCATTCAGACTTTAAGCCTGTGGTTGATCCTGCTAAAGAGGCTGCTCTTGTTTGAGCATTCTCCTAAGTTACATTTAAAATATAATGTGTTGGAAGTTGGGGCCTTTGGAGTGGTATGTAGGTGATGATCTCTCTGTGATCCTGAGTGGATCAATATTTCTATATAAAGGACTTTCAGCAGCGTGCTCATTCTCTCCTGCTCTTCCACCATGTGAGGACATGCATGGTGCTCTCTGCATCAAAAGTAGAGACATGGCCCCTAACTTGCTGGCCCTTTGATACTGGCTTCTAACAGAAAGACGTTTTTGATGTTTTGCTTGTTATTTCAAGACGTTTCAATATGTAACACAGACATTCTCAAATTCTCTTTGTGAGTAGTGTGTGTGTGTGTGTGTGTGTGTGTGTGTGTGTGTGTGTGTGTGAGAGAGAGAGAGAGAGAGAGAGAGAGAGAGAGAGAGAGGTGAATGTATACATACATTTATAAGCTTGTATGTGAATGCCAATGGTCAATTTTGGGTGCCCTTCTCCCCTTCTCAATAATTATCCACATTATGTTTAAAAACAAGGTCTTTATTGAACTTGCATGAGTGGAACAAATTGTAGCTGGTCTGGGTAAAATATACTAGAAGCAGTGATTCTCAAGGTGATTTTCAGGGTCAAGCAAGATACTGACATTTGGGGCACAAATAAAAGTGAACAAACCTAAAAAGAATGTGTTCAAGTTAAACTGGAAAGGTGTCTCGGCTTCCATTAACACCCATATTCACATAGACAACTAATGAAGCTCCTTGCTTGGTACACACACACACACACACACACACACACACACCACGAAAATGTAGTTGGTGGGAGGGAGACCTAGCAGGAGTAAGAGGAGGATAATACAAGGGAAAAGGAGTAAAATTGAAATACTTATGTGCTTGGAGATGCCAAAGTGAACATCTATTATTAGCTCTAATAAACACATGTGAAAAATTTTTAAATTATACATAGTAGAGCACTGACTGCCTACCTGTGAGACCCTGGAATCAAGCCTCAGAACTGCAAAAACTAACTATAGGCCTGATGAGATGACTTAACAGGTAAGGGTGTTTGTAGTCAAGTCTAGTGTTCTGATTTGATACAAAGAGAGCAAGACAGCCCTGCAAGTTGTTATTCAAACTCTACCATATGATACAGAATGTATACTCCTTTCCAAATAAAAAAAATAAATGCAAAAAATACTTAAATTAGTGAATACAAGATACAGAGAAACTCTAGAGACAAGAAAGGGAAGTGATGAGATTTCATAAGCAATAAAAAATTAAAATGATAGCAATACTACTTAAAATTTATCACTGGGCAGAGAACATTTATGGAATGGGAAATAGTCTGACATGTCTAATGTTAAAGCTACATGAGAAGTGGGTATGGAGAATGGCTAGCATCAGAAAGCAAAGGGATGAGTGGCATGTTGGGATATGAAAGTGAAGACTACTAGGTTATTTAGTAAAAAACTCACGTTGACTAAGTTCTCATCCCAGTTCCGATAAAGACTGATGCAGCATCTGAATGGAAATAAACTGACTCCAAAAGGCCTGCAACCTTAATGTGTGAACTAAACAACATCGTTCCCATTGAAACTGGTACATACTGGCTAATGGTAAGGTCAGGGCCGAGGGCCTTCAGACAGCCTTTGTTTCAATATTTGAGCTATTACCAAGATGCCAACATTTCCTTCAGTAGCTGTTGGGAAATGCTGCAGTGCAAGCTAGCCACCTGTTAATTACTGCACAAAACCAGCAGAGTCCAAAGTCATTATTGCACGCTGCAGATAATTACAGCCCTACAATTGTGAGGCGTCCTCTTGGATCTTTCTCGGCACAAATGGGCAGGCTGAGGTGCCAAACAGGTGATGGTGATTTGAAAGAATCATGATGAATTTCATTTGGGGCGCAAGTAATTAAGAGATGTAGGCCGCCGAGAGTATAAGCTACACAAACAAATCTAGTAAAAGATCAGAAGGAAGGAGGGCAGCTTGTCTCCAGGCTAGGTGTCATCTAACAAGACAGGCTGGCACACCAAACAAGCACGATTTCTCCAGTGAATAAAGAGGGAGGCAGAAGTCAGAGCCAGATGTGTGAAACCCTATGTTCCGCTCTCGGTATGATGAACAGACTTAGGCTTCATCTCTATATCTCGTTGGGTGTGCAGATATGAAATGAGCAGGACTTGGAACAGGAAAATTTTCTGAATGCCATTGATCCACCAACAGCTGACACACATAATGAGAATAGCAAGAGGCAGCTGCCCTGTTGGAATGAAATATGACAATCAAAATTTCAGAAAGAAAAAAATCAAAATTTCATTTAGGGACTTGGCATGTTAATGATCCAGTAAGACAATGAGCCTCTTGGGGTTACATGTCCTGATGTATCCTGGACCAGTGCCGTGATTTAGATCCATGCATTTTGAATCTAAGCATATTTGAAGACGGACGGCAGACTACAGTCTACCTTTTGACAGATGTGTTACCTACCACCTTAAATTTATCATCAGAAATCTGCGCTACAAATTCCAAGTATCCTTTCCAAATTGATGATTTTAAGTGAATTCTTACCAAATTGAAAAATGAAAGGTTGTTATGCATTTGTTGCAATCTGGATACTGAGGCCAACATTGTACCTTGCAATTCGCATGTCTTTGGTATGGAAGTTATACAACATGTTTCTACAGTGCAGGACAAAAACAGAGATGGGTCAAGATTTTTTTCTTTTAAAAGAGAGAGAGAAAAAGAAATGATAGCAGAGTTGACACTTACACACTCATCTTTATAACTGTGAAACTGACCGAATTCCCCCACATTTATTTCTTTGTGTCTTTCTTTCCCAACAGGTCAGTGGGAAATTGGAATGCATCCACTATATGGTACTCAAACTCCTTTGGTCTTTCTTCCCCACACTATTTGAGTTTCTCTCACCAGTGCTTTTCCTGACTTCTCATCTCTAACTGTTCCTTCTCTTTATCTCTCAGGGAGTGGTATTAAAATTCACAAAACTACTTGAGGACACTACAAAGAGCTTCAACACACTCACAGCTGTTTCTGAATGTTTTAAGTTATTATGGTATGTTTGTCAGAATCAATGACTTTGTGGTTGAATCCTGTTAGCTGAAGCCCACACTTTCATGCAGACTTACTTGGGTCTTCCCTCACATCTCTTTTCAGTTCTAGAATATCTTGGCTATGGTGTAACCCTTACGTGTCAGATTCCTTTGGGATCATCTTCGCTGTAAAAATTAATCAATACTTTTTGTTTGAGGTTAACCCAGGAACTCTGATGATTCATTGTCTTCTTTTTTTCATTCCCTTCATTCTCTCAAAAGGAACTTTAGATGATGAACTATAATTCATATGGTATGATACTCAACTGTTAGAAATACATGGTTCAGTGGTTTCTGTGAGTTCTATTTTTGTAGCTGTCAGCTCTATATAATTACAGAACATTTCCTCGTTGGGATCAGAAGCCCTGCAAGGATTAGTAATCATTCTCATCTCTTCTTCTCCAAGGCCTTCACAACTGCTCATCTACTCTGTTTCTATGGATTTGACTAGTGTAGACACTGCATGTAAGTGGACACTGCCTACTCAATGTGAACTTCTGTCTCTGACCTCTTCCCTTAGCCTGTGGTGAAGATCAACATCATGTGATATGTATCTGAAGTGAATGCTTTCCCTTGCCTAAATGAATATTCATTGTATGATATATCACACTTGGATTATTTTCTTTATAAACGTGTGTTTGTATTATTTGTTACCGTGAAACAATGATGTTGAGAAAAAAATCACATTCAAGCATATGGTGATTTATGTTCCTAATACTACTATTTCTATATGTAGAATCTATATCTATATGGAGCCAATTTTAATATTTTAATGTTTCCTGGACTATCTAAGCTTATTTCCTGGTAGTTCCACCATTGTGCATTCCTTGTCTTTTTCTTCACATTTATCTGCAATGTTCATTATTGTTTGTTCTAAGTGTAACACCTTATTATGAAGTAGTATTTATTTATATTAATTAGAATTAGTAACTGCACATGCATGATATATGTAGTATGACATTTTAAAATGTGTACATTTGGGATAGCTTAAAATGAGATGACTAACACATTCATTTCCAAGTGCATTTATCATAACTGTGGTGATGACAGTTAGCGTTTACTTTTCCAAACTTAGATTGGTGAGAGATTTTTAGAATATCTTATTATGGTTTGATTTGTTGTTCTGTACTAATAATGATAAGTACTTTTTCCTGTGATTAGTCATTTCATTATATTTCTCAAAAATTTTTATTCAATTCCTTTGTCATTTTTTCCTATTGGGTTCTTTCTGTTGTAGATTAATCCCATGACAAATATATAATGTTGTCTTTTCACTTTCTTTATAATGTTCATAAAGCATAAGAAGTTTTAATCAATATATCTATGTGGTCTTTGTGACCATAGTTCTTAGACTTCATGGCTGATGTGGGAGGCCCCTCTGTATGCTGTGAATATCATTGGTTAATAAAAAAGCTGCTTTAGGCCTATTGCAGTGCAGAATAAGGCAAGGCATGCACTCCAAGGAGATAGAGGAGGAGAGAATAGGTGGAGTCAGGGAAAAGTCACGTAACAGGCTAGAGATGCCGGAAGCCAGAGCAAATCTTGCCAGTTAACCATGGGCCTCATGGTAAAATAAAGAATGGTGGAAATGAGTTAATTTAAGATATAAGAGCTAGCTAGAAATATGCTTAAACTATTGGCCAAACAGTATTGTAAATAATAGAGTTTCTATGTGATTTATTTCAGGTCTGGGCAGCCAGGAATGAACGAGCATTCTCTGCCAACATATGGCTTCTCCTTTTTTGCTAATAGCTTTATGGTGAACATTTAAGTCTTTGATAAATTACGAATTAATTAGTGCTGGTGTTGTTAGGAAGGGGACCCAATTTTACTCTTTCACCTGTGGAAATCCTGTTGACCAGCACGATGTTGAGCAGGTAACCATGGCTACTGTAGCTTCGTTGTTGTTAAAGCTATGGCATGTGCAGAAGACAATTTTTCACAACACTCTTCTCCATCCCCTGGCTTATATATTCTTTCTGACTCACTTTCAGTGTTGTCCCCTGAACACTGGTAGCGTGGTGGAGAGTAAAGCATTGGTGAGAAAGATGTGCCATCATTAAGGTCTTTGTAAATTATTTTCAATAGTACCTTATAGTTTCCATCATTTAATTATTGAGCTTCATTTTATTAAAAATCTTTTTCATTTCATTTTATTCTTAAGATAAATTAAATCAATGCCTTAATTTCATTTTGGATGTCCATTGCTAGTTTAGAGAGACAATTGATTTTCTTATATTGATCTTGTAACCTGACTAAAATTAATCACCAGTTAATTCTGATATTTTTATTATTATTATTTCTTTGCACTTTTATAAGCAAGGTCATCCAAACAGGAATAGTTTTACATTTTCTTTTCCTTTGTAGATATTTTGGTGTGGGTAATTGCTTCAGTTTAAACCTCCAGCACAATAATGAACACAAATAATAGGAACAGACTTCCTTATCCTGTTCCTGATCTCAGAGGCAAAGCCCTCTGTCCTTTATCATACAGTGTGACATTTGTTGTGATTTTGATAAATGTTTTTAGTCAGGTCAAAGAGATTATCTCTATTCTTAGGTTATCTAAGTGTTTCTGTCATGAGAAGATGCTAGTTTTGTGATATCTACCTTGCATCTATGAGAAATTTTGAAGTCTTTGTGCTTCATTCTGTTGACATTTTGGTTGTGAACCCTACTCTTTAATGACTCAGGTGTCTCCCCAACTCCATATTTTTGTCCAATGTATTAATTGCTTCTCATGTTGAGCTCATCTGTTGATAAAATTTTCTTGGAGACTTAAGTGTCTATGCTGATAAGGGATACTGGCCTTTATACATGATCCCTTGATCTAAAGTTGCTACTTGGATAATAATAGCTTCTTAGAATGAATTGATAGCTGGAATATTTTGAAGGGTTGTTACAGTGTCCAAAGACAAAACTGAATTTTCTTAATACTGTCTGAGAATAAGCTGTAAACTAACTAGACTTGGGGCGGTTTGGGGGAGTAATCCTTAAGTTTCTGATTTTCCATTCGCTTCACCAGTTTCTTTTTCCCGTACAACTTAAAATCTGTTAGCTTGTATAATTTCCTATCACTGTATCAGAAAAATTCCAATCCCAAAAGTGGAGACATTTTGAGTTGTTTGGTTCACTGTGATGCTTGAGACAGTGCTAATTATTTGTTTAACAAATTAATGAGTACAAGTATTTTTTGTGTGGTATGTGTTCATGTGTGTGTATATGTGTGGTGGGGGTGGGGATGGTGCATGTGTGTATGTGTGTATGTGTGTGTGTGTGCTTGCATGCAGACTGATATTTTCAAGGCACTCAGTAAATACCTGATCTCTGTATCTTCCCTCAACCATGAATAAAGACAAAGGCAAGATAAAATAATGGGAAGATAAATTTTAGTTTTTATTAAATTAAGATCCATCCTCTGTTCACCAATTCATGTTTTCAACTATAAAAGACTCACTGGAATAATGAATAAATTATAAAATAATAAAATACCTAAAAAGTAGGTCCTTAAATGAAAAGCTATTTGATGTGTTCATGTGTGAAATGAGAAGTGTGCATCAGTGAGTCCTGTCCTGAGAGTGGCTTGCGTTAGGCAGGGGACCTGTCTATGAGAAAGAATGCAGGAACACCTATGGTCTAGCAATCATGGAAAGTTGGTTCGCAAATTCAAGGAGCAAACACCTACTGTTTATATACAATGCTAAAGATGCAACTATAAAACAAAAAGAGAGAAAGGATCCTAACTCCAAATTGTTCAGTATCATATTGCTTAAGTGACATCAAAGCAATTTATATACAAATAATTTTTAACCCTCATAGTGAAGAATATAGGAAGTGAAATTACAGGAGACCATACGGATGCATAACAAGGGATTTACCTAGCCTACAGAATCGAATTAGAGAACACTATCACGTAGAGTCATGCTTAACCTGTTCATGAATATTACTACTCTTTTGTATTTACTATTTAGAATAAAACTGAATTTACTTTCACCTATATTTTATTGACAAAGAGGAGTTTGTCACTAATTCACAGATACTAAATAGTGACATCAAAACTTAACTCTAGCCCTTTTCTCTTCCACTTCTAGGACAAAACAGTAAGGCTCTAATCTTTCAACTCTAGAAATTCCACATTAAAAATTAGACTCAAGGATCTGTATTATATGAGCAGAAATTTTTGTCTCATTGGATCTGTGTTTCCACATGTCAGTCAATTGGGGTCAAGCAATAATTGTGTCCATGAGTAACCAGGTCATTATATGGTTATTGTTTACAAAGCATACCCAGTTTTATTTCCATAAGCCTTTTCCCCCTTCCCCCATGTTAGTATTTCCCTCTCAACAAGATATCAAGTCTATTTCTCTGCCTTCTGCCTCCATGCCAGTTCTGTGATTTACATTGCCCAATGCAGTAAAAGGTGACATTCAGCTAGGCCTGTATTCAGCCTTGAGAGGCCTTGCAAACTTCTAGTCTGACTCAGAAATCTCCCTAATCTCCATGTGGAGAATCCAGGCTGAACAGGTGGAGGATGAGAAGAATTGATACAGTCACTCCAGGCAACAGCAGCAGCATTCGCCTAGCCAGCCCATCACTCATTGTCAGCCCAAGTGCATGCTGTGCTAAATACAGAACTGCCCGACTAAGGCCAGACCTGGTGAGTGCATTGTAAGCCATTAAGTGCCAAATGGTCTGTCACATAGAAGACTTGGCACAGCACTCCACGTATTGCCTTCTCTCACTGAATCTAGATTCTAAATTGTTTATCACTGTATTTGTGATCTCATCTTTTTAAAAAATAAATCTTCCTTTCCTGCCATTCTTCTCCCCTCTTTTCTTCCTCCCTCTTTCTCTCTTAATCCCTCTCTCATCAAAATAGAGTCAAATAGCTCAGTTAAAGCTATAGTTGCAGAGGGTGTTTGACTGCTTGTTTTTGGATGGTAGCTTACGCAGAAAAGAGCCATGCTCTGTGGCAATAGGCTAAATCGTCTTCTTCAAAGTTCTGCTATAACTGAGAAGCAGCAGGTGTGTGAAAGCACTGAAATTATTGATGGGCACCAAAGAGCTTTTAAAGCACGATGTAGGCATCAATGTCTGCTATGATGAGACTTTCTCAGAGCATCCAGTCCCTTCTCAGGTTGACATTGAGAAGGTAGAGGATAGTAGATTTGTAGATAGATCACAAACACATTCCTCCTTTGGCCAGAAACAATAAGCTTCAATAAAGCATATTTACCAGCACAGGCTGTGAGGTCGGAGGGCTGAGGCTGGAATGCTGGTTCTCCACTGCTCCCTAAGTGGTCTTGTACTCTAAGCTACAGTCTCTTTATCTTCAAAATGCAATTTTATATAATGCACCCAGTAGTGGAAACTGAGCTTAAAATGCATATGTGAATCTCTATCACTATGCAATACATAGAAGTAGCCAAGATACTCATTATTTATTATCCGCATTGGAAATTTATAGAACAGGGCTATTCTCTTTGGATCATTTGTTTTGAAGAGGAATACATGAAAACACTCTAAGAAAAGAGACCTCCTGGACATGGGAACATAGATCAGTGGCAGAGCACTTGTCTAACATGTTGAGGACCTGGATTCATTTCAAATCTCTATAGAAAATGAGAAACTTAATTCTTCGAAAGACAAACACTCTTGACTCTGCTTCTCTCTCACCCATTATACTTTACAGTCCGGAAGAAAATTGGTTCAAATGGTGATTGCTCATAACTCATTTTCTTTTTTTATCTGTATCATGTGCTCACATATAGGTTGCATTCACTGGGATGTGACAGTTTTAGCAACTCCTTTTCCTTAGGTGGAGATTCTTACCCACAATTCTTAAAGCAAAAAGAAAACTGCGGCAATACCCTTCTTGTAGACATATTCATGCAATTTGTTCATTCAAAAGAAGTATGTAATGGGGACCATATGTCCTTTTGGAAGGCCATGATAGTGAAGTCAACAGTTCTAAGTCAGGAAGTTCATCAGGAGAGTCTTATACCATGCTAAATGACTAGCTTAACTTAATCCCTAAGTCATTTTTTATTTCAACCCATTCTCTGCCCAACCATAAAAGGCAGATACTCATTACCATCTTTACTCCAGGATCCAGGTTTTTATTTAAACTACTATTGTTCTCATCTGCAGCTCCTTCTCCTAACTCATCTGTGTTCACCTGCCTTCCAACTCCTTCCAAAACACTTCCTGTGAATATTTATTTTCCTAAATCTTTTATCATTTGGCATGTTTTCCCTTTTCTACATCTATGTAAATTGTATTACTCTTTAATTACTCAGGGTTCTTTCCTCTGGGAGCATTTTGAGTTCCCTTTCTGAAACCCAACTTCTTTAGTCGAAAGGTATCAACAGACTCTCTCTGTTCAAACAGCCTACACCAACTTAGATTTCCAACCATTTTCCCAATCCCCACAGAATGTCAATGTTCCAGAGAGGGCTCTGCAAGCTTGAGTTTTAAGAGAAAGATGAGCAGAGCTCACACACTAGACACCTGGGAAAAATAAAGTTGGTATTATAAACACTGAGGCTTTCTAAACAGTGTTTTGCTAAAATATAACTCAGTTCATCTTAACTGACACCACATCATAATTTCCTTCTACTTTATTTTCAAGTCTTCTGTTATGATTCTGAGTCTTTCACTTGCTACTAAGCTACTATTCTTATAAAGTTCTATGATCTCTCATTTAGTCTTTCTCCATCTTTCTCCTTATTCTTCCCTATATATGTTCCATCTAGATCTGGGCGAAATCATTGACCAAGAATGAGAACAAAGATTTTACAATGCTTACCTTCATGGTCAGTAGACAACAACAAACACACCAGCCAGGTGTTCACTAAGATCTGAAGCTCAAAGAGATATCCAGGCCATTTGTCTCATACAGTGTTTCAGAAGACAAGTTATACTAGTACACAGTAGACTGAAAGAGCAAGAGATGCTGCAAAATATAAAAGCAACATTTCAGATTCTGGCTTCTCTGGACCAAGTTCACGCTGTCTTGTGTGTTGATGGGATACTATGGTCTCATTAACTATGCTCCACCGTCTTTTCTAACTGCTTGCGTTTTCTTACACTTGACTAATTTATTCTTATTTTCTCGTCCTGCATGAATTTAGTATTAAATCTCTGATAAAAATGGTCAATTATCAACTATTAATTTTTAACTGTAGAAAAAAAACCAAAAAGTTGATATGAACATTTCTGGAGTAGCATGGCTTGAAGTAACAACGGCAACTCCCTTCACATGTGTGAGTCAGTAAACATCTGCCAGCTTGTCAGCTCTATGTAGTAGTATCAAGCTTTCGGGTGCATGATGTAATTAACAACATTGTCTGGAATGCAAGTGAGTGCGTGCAAACCAAGAAAATAATAGCATCAAACGTCTTTTGGGTTTCAAACAAGTTTAGCCTCGCTGAATGTAAAGAAGATCATTGGGAGAATAGTATTTCCACCTTGTGGGTGGCCAGCTGCAATTTTAATACTGCTCTGAGCGCTAAATAAAAATACTACCAGCATCTACTTTCTAGCAAATATTCCTTGACTTTCTAATTGCTGGACCACTCATTATCAATAATTGAAGACTTAAATGCATTCTTAATAGTGTAATCCAGTTGTGCACTTACTATTCAGGAGAGTGTTAACAAGTGCACTTCTTATGAAAAATTACATGAGTGCACCCCTCTTTATTGAATATGAGTGTTCCTCTAAGTGGCCAGAGAGAGCTGTGTTAGGGCCAGAGAATAGAGCAGAATAATTCTAACAGAGAACACAAAATGAATGACTACATATCGAGAACTTATCATTATTATATGCCACTCACCAACTAAATACTTCATGTGAATTAATGTCTACAGTCATCTCAGCTACTATTCGTACTTTCAAAAGTAAAAGTCCAGGTTTAGAAGTGGATTAATTATTTAAAGCAATAGAGTCAGGATTTTTGGATCTGGCCTTGCTGTGAAGATATAGCAATGAAGTAAATAGGGTCCTGGTCTTACCTTGGAGGAAGATGGAGGTGACAGTAGTATGGGAATTTCAGAAAGAAGGGGTCAGTAACAGAAAAACATCAGAGGGAAAGAAAGAGAGAAAAGGGATGAGAGTGGGAAGAAGGGAATGGAGGAGAGGGGGCTTGAGATCTCTAGTATTTTGTCTTTATGAATTTACTTACAGACCAATACTCAGTTTAAATCTGGATATTTGTGAAAGCTGCTGTTATAAACAGCATTAGTACATCTATTTTACACCTAAGTACTAAATGTAAAATAGCATTAATTTTATTATATAACAGGTACTGAAGTAAATGATAATTATTTCTATCTTTGCCTGAAATGTTTACTGGTAATGTTGACAATGGCAGGGGAAATGGGCATTACATAGACTATTGGGTGTATATATACAAGGACTAAAAGTCTTTAACATATTGAGGTTCAACTATATTATAAGAAGTACAGAAAAATGGAACCACTCATTTGAAAACAGTGATTGACCACCCAGTCTGCCACTACTACAGTAAGTGCTGAGAATAAAACTGATAAATATGATAATTGATGTATATGTTCATGAGAGGTCCTCACTGAACTGAGTTGCAAATCAGAAAATTGACTAGCTATTTTTGATTGAAATTGTGCACAGGGTAAGGAAAACCTTACAAAATCTGGAAGCAGCAACAAGTTTTACCCAAGAATTTTGAAATTAAGCTGAAAGAGTTTACCAGTTTTAAAGAACTGCATAGTACTTCATTGAAAGTATATGCCACTTGTAGATTTATCTGTCAATGGACATTTGGGTTGTTTCCATGTCTTTGTGAATAGAGCTACTTGAACACAGGGTCACAGGCAATGCTCTAAGATCCTAACTTCAATGATTTGACGTATACATATATACAAAAACAAGCTTGCAAGAATAAATAATAGATCTGGTTTTATTTTTTGAGAACCTCTATACTATTTTGCACTACTGTACCATTTTGTTATGGTGTACAAGATGGTTTTAATTTCGTCCATAATTATAACTCTTACAGAGTTTTTGTTGTTATTATTTATTTGGTTTGCTTCCAAAATTGTAAACCTCTAGTGCAGTGAGATAGAATATTACTCATTGATTGACCTTAGTTTCTTCACAGATTAGTGCTGTTGAGTATCTTCTTGTAAGCCTTAACTTCTTTTAAATTTTTAAATTTTTTTTATTGATTTTTATTGAGCTCTACATTTTTCTCTGCTCCCCTCCATGCCTCTCCTATCCAAATATATTGCTTATTTTACTCGGGTTACTTTTTCTGTTCTACAATTGAGGTTTTAGAGTTTTACATATTATGAAAATTAACATTTTATCAGATGTATTATTTGCAGATAGTTTAATACATTCTTTAGATTGATGTTTCAACTATTCAAGATTCATAAAAAAGAATCCTATCATTTTCAACAAATCTCATATAGTCAAAGAATGGTATTTACCATGGATGAAGGAGAAGCCATGAGTGTTACTGAGTGAGCAAAAAGCTGTGGCTGTACATGAGTAACTCCCAGAGATTTGCTGTAAAGCATAGATAAAAATAGTGTTTTGTACTTAATTTTTAAATATTTTATGTATTCATTGAGAGTCTCATGCATGCATGTATACAATGTATTATGATCGCATTTGTCCCCTATGTCTCCAATCCATCTTTCTCCAAAACCAGCAGCTTGGCCTGTTCTGAACTTGCGCCCACTTCCTTTCATTTTTCTCCCCTTCTATCCCACTGTGTCCAGTCAGTGCTGCCAATATGTGGACGTGTGTGGGACCATCTATTAGAGTAAGGGAAACCTACCAGTAGCCATGTCCAAAAGAAATACTATCCCTCTTTTAGTTCCTAATTGCCGATAGCTTCTTACCTCGAAGTGGGCCTTGTGAGCACCTTCCTATCTATGCTGGAAACTTGACTGGCTTGATCTTTTTTTTCTATACAGTACACATATTTAAAAATGTTTTTCTTTTATTTTTGAGATTATAATTTAATTATATCTTTCCTCCCATCCCTTTCATCCTCCAGATCCCTCCCAAATACATTTCTTATTCTCTTTCAAACTCAATACTGCTCTTTTCAATAATAATTATTACATGAGTATATGTATATTCCTATATCTTGTTAGAACTCATGGTATTTCTGCTACTTCAGAAGAGTCTTAAGGAAACCTTTTGAGATAATGGTTGTGTTGATTACTTATATTTCAGTGATTGCAATGTGCCAAATTGTACATATTAATTATATATAGGCTTTTAAAATAAAATATTTCAAGAGAGACAAACAATAAAAGTTGCACATATAAACTAGATTTAATGAGCTTATTTATTAATTCACTAACCCCACAAACAGTTATAGTTCACATCTTAAATAGGTAAAATAAAGAGAGAGACACTAAAAAAAGAGGAGGAGGAGGAGGAGAACAGCCATAAATGGACTTCGAACTTTAACTAAGTAACACATCACTTACCTAATATGCATGAAACCTGTGGTTTCATCCCCAAAACAGTCCAGTTGGAAGAAACGCATCTATACTTGATAAAGAATACAGATTTTTCCATTGGAAATTTCATCATCTAAACAATGCAATTAAACCTCTGCATTTCCTTACCTGTCTGAATCCTCACCAGTCAACACATTCTCCAATCAGACCACTTTCGTGAAGGGTCAAGCACCAAGGTGTGTACCAGCCCTGTACTGTTTTAACTATCTGACCGTAGATTTAATCCACTGGATGATTTTCTATTTCTTTCTTTTGCTTCATGTACCAAAGGAGTCTCTACTTCTTTATATCAAAGAGGAGCCAAATAAGTCTTTTCTTTTATTGATTTTTATTGAGCTCTACATTTTTTTCTCTGCTCCCTTCCCTGTCTCTCCCCTCCCTTTCAACCCTCCCCCAAGGTCCCCATGCTCCTAATTTACTCAGGAGATCTTGTCTTTTTCTACTTCCCATGTAGATTAGATCCATTTATATCTCTCTTAGGGTCCACATTGTTGTCTGGTTCTCTGGGATTGTGATTTGTGGGCTGCTTTTCTTTCCTTTATGTATAAAAACCAATTATGAGTGAGTACATGTGATAATTGTCTTTCTGGATCCGGGTTATCTAAAAATGATGTTTTCTAGCTCCATCCATTTGCCTGAAAATTTCAAGATGTCATTATTTATTTTCTGCTGTGTAGTACTCCATTGTGAAAATGTACCACATTTTCCTTATCATTCTTCAGTCAAATGGCATTTAGGTGGTTTTCGGGTTCTGACTTTGACTAACAATGCTGCTATATGAACATAGTTGAGCACATGTCCTTGTAGCATATTTGAGCATCCTTTGGATATATACCAAAAGTGGTATTACTGGGTCTTGAGGAAGGCTGTTTCCTAATTTTCTGAGAAATCGCCATACTGATATCCAAAGGAGCTGTACCAGCTTGCATTCCCACCAGCAATGCACGAGTGTTCCCTTTACTCCACGACCTCTTCAGCATAAATTGTCATCTGTGTTTTTGATCTTGGACATTATAAGTCTTTATTTTCATAGTAAATCTTTATTTTGACAGTAGATTCTAGCCTGACTACCCTGTTCAATCCCTGTGGGACTCCAGATTCCCAGAAGAATCTTCCTAACTCTGCTCTTACCCAGCTATCTGAATTCAATATTTATCTCACCAAACTCCATTGCCTTTCCCTTTTTCAATCACCCCCATTCCTAGTCCTCATCACTAATTTCCAAGTTTAAAGGACACTTAACACATTATAATACTTTCTCTTCTGCTCTTGTACAGTTCTAGTCCATCCTGGACTACTCTCTAGTGCATCGTCCTACACCTTCTGTAGTGTAAGCAATAAAGCTACTGAAAATGTGGGTCAGTGATGGTAAGAATAATGGTTTCTCATTTTATAACCGAGGAAACAATTTCAAAGAAAGTAAGTCATTTGCCCCAAATTACAAAGTCAATGTTTCAGTTGAAATGTGGAAGTCCAGATCTTTGGATTCTGGAGCCAAAATATTACTTGTTGTTTCAATGACTGTTTATTGAAATATAAGCCATGGGGGAACTGACTGGTGTCATTTTGCAGAATTGTCATATTAGAATATTACCTCCTTAGTATTTATGTGTATACCCTTATATTTGTGTTCCTTTCTATCTTCTTCAGAAAGCTTCTTTTGCAGTGAGTAATAGTTACGCGGAGCCATATGGCTTGCACGAGTGCTGAGAGTAAGTGGTCACACATGCTCGTCCTTAGATGAGTCATCTATATTAGCCTCCCCTCACTCAAGGCTCAGGTTGCATCTTGGAAGAATGAATGAAAGTACATTAGGCCAGAGGATGATGTAACATACTTTTTCTGTCCCAACGGCCAGCTTCCATTTAAATAATGGCATGGAGATTTCTTATCAATTGTCAAGGCATGGCCTATAACTTAGGCTTCTTTCTAACTGGATCTTACAGCCAATTAATCCATTTATATTAATCTGCATTCTATCATATCTTGTTATCTCTCTTCCACCTAGTATCTCCTATTTCCTTTCAATGTGTCCTGGCATCTCTGTGCATCTAGAATCTCCTCATTTTCCTTTCTTTCCCTGGAAACCCCTTCTATTTATCCCGCCTAGCTATTGACCATTCAGCTTTTTATTACACCAATCATAGTAACTCATCTTCACACATCTGTACAAACATCCCGCAACAGGAAGAAGAGGAGAGAAATTCTGGTCATGACGTGACTGATGCATACATCAGTTCACAACAGCTTTGGTGCTTGCATAAAGTTACACATAATAAAAACAGTCAAATTTCCATCCTGAGTGGTGAAGGAGCTCTTGAAGCTCCATCCTTACCTGAGAAGTTATATCAGTGGCTGAATAGTAATGGAAGAAGAGTGACTTTTCTTTGGTATTATGACTGTTGGTAGGTTACCCAAGTCCCAGTAGATAGGTCTACAGCCAATCATATAAGGTTAGCTCTAACTGAATTCAGTGGCCTATTAGTAATGATAATAATAGTAAGAAGACACAAAGTTAGTAGGGAGTTGGGTCAAGTAGATCTTTGGGAGAGTTAGAGGGAAGTAGTGGATTATAGATAAGATCAAAATGCAGTGTCCATTCATATGAAATTTGCAAATAAAAAGCACAAATACAAAATAAATATACATCTGCATTTTAAAGTATAACTTTTAAATCTTTAAAATGTAGAGAGATATCTTCAGATGTGAAGGCAGTTAAAAGGTGAGTGGATAATGTATACAATTACTCCTGAAATATCACTTGTAAGCACTGGCCAAAGAGATGAATCCAACTGAACACTAACTCAGCCAGGATAAAGCATAAAGAAAAGTGTTCAAAAGAGGCACCCCAGTTAGGTTTTCCTGCCTACAAAGAAAACGATAAAAAGCATAGCCAATGGTTAGAAGAAGGAATTGTGGGAAACAGAAAGAAAGGTGAGGAAGATGTTGAGTAAAAATGAGTAGAACGTCCTAATGACACCCGGGGGAGGCCTGGATCTGGGAGAAGAGGAGCTGGGATTGATTAGTGAAGTGTTCCAATGAGAACAGACGAGGGGCTCATATCCTCAGAGAACAGTCATACTGGTAAAATGCTAAATAATTTCTGAATTGTGGGGCTGTGAGTAAAGCATAATTTTCTCATTTCAAAAATGATCATTATCTCTCAGTGGAACTGTTTGCAGAAATACAGCATTTCCTGGAAAAAAATGTAATAATACTGTAATGGCTTTACTCACATTGTGAGAGTAAAGAAAGTCACTCCGAGTTCTCCACTTTCTTCCTTAGAACTTAATATTCCATCTTGATGGGTTACTGTAGTTATCAATAGAGAATGCATAATCTGAAGATTCATGATATAAGAAGCCAAGATCATTAAATGGTGGTAATTCAAAGGACTGAATCCACGAAAGTCTTAACTATGCATACTACCCTGAAAGCAAATGATCCTCAATGTTTATTTGAAACTATATTAAAATCCACAAAACATTATATCACACAAATTTCCTCTCAGTGTAAGAGATATTGTAAACAATCATCTAGGGTTACAGTGAATATGTTGATATGAAATTAAACACTGATAAAGACATCAGTCTGAACACAAACCCTTGCTGAAGACAGTGATTTCGTCCTTCTCTTCCCTCGTCTCAATTTCATTAAGTGCTTTCACACATATATGACCATGTCACCCCTTCATTTGCCTTTTCTACTGTGTGTTCCCTTCTCTCTCACTCCCTTCATTCACAACAATTACACTAGCTTTGCCTCGATTGAGCATGGGAGAAGTATTTTAAACCTATGTTCCACTGTGTTTCCGTAAAGAACATGCTTCCTCATATTAAATCAGACTCAGAATACTAATCTGACATAGGTTGCTCATTGCTGAAGGCTGGATGCATAATTTATTCACGGGCACTTTCTCCAGGATAATGAAAGTACATGTGTCTCAGTTAGGGTTGGTATTGCTGAGATGAAACACCACGTCGAAAACACAAGATGGGGAGGAAAGGCTTATTTGGCTTTCAATGCCATGGTCCTACTCACCATCAAAGGAAACCATGGCAGGAACTCAAACAGGGCAGGTACCTGGAGGTAGGAGTTGAATCAAAGGCCATCGAGGAGAGTTCTTCATTGTTTTCTGAGCCTGCTTTCTTAACAGAAGTCATACCCACCAGCCCAGCCATAGCCCCACCCTTAATGGGCTAGGCCCTCCCCCATAATCACTAATTAAGAAAAGGACCTACAGCTGGATCTTATGGATGCACTTTGTGAGCTGAGGTTCCCTCCTTTCAGATAACTCTAGCTTGTGTCAAGTTGACATAAAACTAGCCAGGACAACACGTTTCCATCTCATTCCAGCTAAGATATCTTAAAGAACAAACTTTAGCCTGACCATTTAAAGGTTAACTTGGAAACATGCTTAGAGCTTAAAATTACAATTGGTTCTGTGCTCTTGAGCTCTGAATGATGACAAAAAAAAATTGATAAATCTGACATTGGGAATTGTGTGAAAAGATGACTGACTATGTCTAACAAATTGATCTGTGTCTAATAGACCCAGAGGTAAAGTCAGTCCCTGTTGTGTGTGCATATAGGTACATAGACATGTATTTATGTGTCTATACGTGGAGTCAACTTAGAGACTGAAGAGACCTTTGTCTACAAGAGGAGATGGAGACCCCAAAGAGGGAAGAAAGAACTAACAGGAGAGAATTTTTAATATTATCTATGGGCTCAGAATACTTTGCATATTTTTAAGGTTTTGTTTTATATTGTTCTTTATATTGGGGACCCAAGTTTCAATAAAGTTAGCTACGAAAGATGTGGTTTGATTGTAGTAGATTATAAAGGGATTCTTAGTCTTTCCTCTATCATTCATTGATAAGATCGATACGGAAGTATCTGTGCTCACAAGAAAGAGGGCTGTGCTAAACCAATAATGTCAAAGAGAACAGAGCCCCAGGGGCTGAGTAATCATCTCTGTGCATTTAGTCTTAGGAACAGCATTAGGTGCCACGAGTGTAAGTGAGAAATACAATCCTTCAGGTGAAGTTAGACTTTGTAATCAAATTAAATGAGTGATACTGACTCCAAGTTAGCTGAATCTGAATCATTTTCCATTGACGACCAACCTGTTCTTAGTTGGCAAAACCCGATTTGTGGTATATTGCTCATCTGTGGACTTTGCCTTTGCTTCAGGTCAGTCATCTGCAAGAATTCCAATACATGATAGAAGGCCTGGCAGCCACTTCAGAACTTTAAAGTGATCAAGGGATAACTCCCTTAGTGAGAGCTCTTTATCTAATGAAAATGTCCTTGACCCATAATTAAAATCATGATTGTGACGGTCCTTAAGAAGTGTTGAAAATCAGAACCTCAGAGAATTCCAGGAATAAAAAGTTCCCTATCTTAAGAATCATTTGACTAGCCATCCCCTCTGTAGTCGACATTTCACAAAATGTAGGCAATTTAGAAAATCAACTATATGAGAGGCCTAATTGAAATGCTATGCATCAAAATAGACAGTGTTTGAAATAACCAAGTTCTGGGATTGAACGTCAGCTCTTTATTATAATGTACACTATTTATCTCTGATATCTACCATGTACTTAAACCTGTTCATTGGCCAAGTGTATATGCATTGTAACCATTTGCAGTTAATGTAGCAGGCAGTAGGTAATTAAGAAGTTTCTTTTTTTTATTTGTCTCTTACCTTATAGCAATAACTGTTGACTCATACCTGACTTCCCTAAGTCAAATGAAGTGTACTTCTCTGTAAGGTTTGTAGAGTCAGCGAAAAGAGTAAGTAAACAGTCAAACATAAAGGAAGTCAACTTCGCAAAAGTCCAATCATGTGCGTTGAGCACACGCACAATGTAAAAAGACTGTCCATGAGTATAAACTAGAGAAAGGGAAAAGTACTGAAATGTTTGAAGGTTCTTGTTTTGATAGAGAAATAGTAAAATTGTTAGTTATTGTAAATTCTGATAATGATTGTGCTTGGGGCTCTAGGGCAACCACTAAAATTAAATTTAAAAGTTATGTAACAAGTTAATGGGGGTGAACAAAATTAAAACAAGACAGTGTTTCTCCTAAAGAATCAACAAATAATCAGAACACACAGTAACAAATCAATGTAAAACAGCAATGTGAAGACTGATGAGAAAGGACAGTCAGGTGACTCATGGGGTAAAGGTGTTAGCTGCTGAGCCTGACAAACCATTTATTTACCTGGAACCCATACGATGAAGAGAGAACAACCACCCGCGAGCTGTCTTCTAACCCCCACACATGCACTGTGGCGCATGCCACCCACACACATTTATATACAGACACAAAAATATACAGCTATCATAAAAATTTAAAGATTGAAGAAAAATGAACAAAATTATCTGAGAAATTGTAAAATGCTACAATTTGTGGGCATCTGTTGGTCATCAGGAAATCACCCAATGAGATGATGCCTTTCTGAGTTGTTGGTGAGTTGAGCCGTGTTTATAGATCCCTGGGAGCCGAGCATTACACACTAATGAAGCGAACAGCAAGGGCCTAGCATCCATCTTGACACCTGGGCGGAACAGCAAGAAAGCGAGTTGAGCGGCGTCACACTGTTTGCTAAGCACAGAGCACTGCTGTGCTGGCTTTTTGCCTGTTATAATGTATCAGAACTCTACAGGACAAAAGCCCAATTTACAAAGGGGTAAACTGACATGAGCAGCAATTAACGAATCAAGCGAGCTCGAGCGTGTTTGCTTTCCACACGTTCTGCAGACAGTTTTCAGAATTTCGTTTGTTTCAACAGACAAACATTTGACAAATTTACTGAAGCCTCACCTCACATGTTTATAAGGTGGAGATACATATCTGTAAGATGCAAGGAAAAGAGATGCCAAGCAGAGAGGCAGGTGATGCAAAACGCTTAGCAAAATAGGTGTTCTTGTAATTAAGGGTAAACTCATGAAATTTTTGTTGTAAGCTTCCCGTATGATAAGGAAAGGTGGAGAAATTCAAAGCTAAATTGTATATTTGTAAATAAATAAATAAATAAACAAACAAACTCTGCTCCTTCCACTGGTCTTCACTTTCCTGAAATTCCAGAGGGAGAAATGTGAAGGTGGAATAGTGATCTCTGGTGTATATGAAGGGTACATGAATGGTAGAGAAAAGAGGAACGGGGAGAGTTGGGCATCAGCGCATTAGCAATGCCCACTGTATGCAAGCATATAGAGATCACAGTGTACGTCATTATCATATGCAATCAATGTGTATTAAGAAATCAACTGCTATAGCATCTATGAAGAAATCTGAAGGAAAGGCTGTGGTGTACAGCGGTGTGGTCAGGTAAACTTGGACTTGAGAATTCAGGCTTCACTAGAGGCTTATCACAGGACAGAGGGTCTATCTGAAACCTTATTAGGATGGGAGCCTTGATCCCTATCACACACTTTCCTGTCTTACAATTTTTCTCTGAGGTGTTTATCTATGACTCAGTGATGTTTTCTTATGTGTCCCAGCCAGCACAGCTTCTTATTGAAGGAATGTAATTCTATCTTCTCTGTTAGATTTTGTAATTATGTCCTGTATTCATTTTTAACTATTTGAGAGCAAAGAGGGTTTTGGGGGGTTGTTTGTTTGTTTGTTTGTTTGTTTGTTTGTTTTTGGACATAGCCATGTTTCTTTACATCACTACAAAGTAGGCGGCACTACACAGTCTAATCTGAAACCTGGTACTGCAACCATATTGACTGAGTCCTTTCCATGGCTTTGTAGAGTGCAGTTATTCAGTGAGGAGTGGTGTTGAATGAGATCGTGAATATAAGTATAGACATAACATGAATGTATGGATCTGGATCGTGGATAGGTAGACGGGTGGTAAAATAGTCAAATGGGTAGAAAATGGGAAAATAACTGCCCATTCTCCTTATGAAGTAGCGAAGTTGAGTTGCATCTGCTGTGAAAAAAAAAGGCTTTTTAAACTTCTCCGCTTTATTCAAATGACAGTTACATGTCCTGATCATTTCAGAATTTCGCATGTCAAGCTCATTGAAAATGCATCTGATTTGAAAACAAAGTTTAAACACAAAGGATAGATATAGACAGAGGCACATAGATATATAGTAGAAGACAGAAGATATTTTTACCAGAAGCAGAGGAAGGGCCCATAGTTAGTTAACGAGATCTGAATCTATGTGTGAAGTGGTTGCTTATTAACTGTGGAGTTTGGAGAAAGCTACTTAACACTTGTCATATTTAAGGGCTATCACTCTACATTTAATGGTCGAAGAGCTTAACAAATTCATACACTAAACTAATTTATTCAAAACACTCCATTTAGTGCTGGGTAGTGTAAAGTTCTAAACTGATTTAAGATTCCTTAAAATTGAGTCAACAAACTCCACTCCAGGCATTGATGTGAGATAGCTTTTCATGGCTGTAACAAAATACCCGAGGGAAACAACTTAGAGGAAGAAAGGTTTACTTTGGAGCATGATTCCAGGGGTGTTAATCTACAGTCACTTTTCCCTGCTGTTTCTGGAACTGTGTGTGGAGATGAAAAGATTTACAATGAAGTAAATGTGGTGGGATAAACTGACTTGCTTCTTTGTGGACAGAAGGGAGAGTGAGAAAGCGGCACCAACATACATTTTGAAGCCATAAGTCTTGTGACTCATTTCCTCCAGTTAGGCCCTGTCTCCAGAAGCTTCCACCACCTTCCATCTTCCTGGCTCTCCTAGGTATGTTCTAAGTCTTCATTCAACACATGAACCTTTGAGGAACTCAAAGCATATCAGTCTCTTCTAGCACTAGGTGAGTCCTACCTAAGTCACATACATTGCACTATTGTTTAATTTATCATTTTCTACACGTCAGAGTGAAGGAAATTATATTTCAGAGGTAAAGAGGATAACCATGTTCATACATCTGGAAATGAAATGGAAGCTGGGCTCCAGGAAGCTTACATGCCGTCATCTTTCCACCACAGAACTATTTTTTTGCTTTTAACTCTTATTTTCCTAAAAGTGTTATCCCTAGGAGACAGACTACACAAACCAGAGCAAGGCAAGGAAACGGGCTAAGCAACACAGTCCACCACCTTTTAATTTTTTGTATTTATTAGTCTATGTGTGCTTGTGAACCGTGTGTGACTACAGGCAAATCTGTAGACTCTCTCTCTCTCTCTCTCTCTCTCTCTCTCTCTCTCTCTCTCTCTGTGTGTGTGTGTGTGTGTGTGTGTGTGTGTGTGTGTGTGTGTGAGAGAGAGAGAGAGAGAGAGAGAGAGAGAGAGAACAAATTTCAGCAGTCATTTCTCTCTTTCCACATTGCTTTTGCAGCAAGAGCTTTCTTATTTCGGCCATGCTGTGTATTCCAGGCTAGCAGGCACATGATGCTCCCAGTAAAGTCTCCTATCAACTTGTCTCATGTTGCCATAGGAGTGCTGGGGTTACAGATGAACGCCAGCTCCTCAGGCCTTTTTCACTTGAGCTCCTGGAGATAGAGGCTATGTCACCAGACTTGAAGCACAAGAGTATTCATGCTTTTCTATAGGGTTCACACTTGGCTGACCTCAGTCTACAAAGTCATCTAACATTAAAGGTGTATGCTTCCGATGGTTGCAAACAGGGTGTAAACTATTAGGCTTTGGTTGCCCCCAACTGGGTGTGGTCTACAAACAATTTCCCTAGGGACTTTGTCACTTCCCACATGGAGAGATTTCTGTTCTGTGGATTTCAACTGGGGCCCGAGGGTGTTACCTGATGCTCCAATAGGAAGCCTCCAGTGTTTAATATATAAGCATTGATTTATATCAAAGGATCACTTTCTTGGTGCAATATCCCAGACCTTCTGTTACTTAGTCCTTGCCTGTCTCTTTAGTCTCAGATTCCAGCATTTCTTTATTGTCCTCCCATGACAAGCTCTCTGAGAAACTGAAGTCCATATTTCCACCAGTTTCCTCACTTAGTCCAAATACCAACTGCTTCTAGTCCTCTGGAAAATTTTCTTCTCTTCTGAACATAACTCCTGTTCAAGGTTCAGCTCCGTCTTCCCAAATGGTCCATAGACCTTTCTCAGCCACATTATAGTACAGTACCTTTTTAAGTATGCTCATGAACTCCCATGAGCTGACCAGCTCTTTGAAGACAAAGTGTGTGTGCCCTTCATCTCTGATCTGTATCCACTGACTCTAGAATAGGGCCTGACCTGAAACGGTGCTCAGTGAACTTAATCATTGTACCAAATTAATGGTTGTAGTCCTGCTCACACTTGAAGCACCCAAAGACCTTTTGAAACTCATAAAACATTGAAAAATCTTAGATTAATTGATCTCCCAATTTGACCCTCACAATGTTAATTTTCAAGCCACCATGGGTAATTTTACATTCTGTGGAGTTTTAAAACCATGGAAACAGACTCAATTAGCTCATGATTTAGGCTCTGACAGTTTATGGTCATATTTCTCCCCAGAGGATAGTCTTTGGTTCAGCTGCATTTTCTGTGACTCCCTGGTGTTAGTGTTTTTTCTACTGCATAGTTATGTGTTTGTTATCATAATATATTTATCTTTTCTATTATAATTTAAGCTTTTGAAGCTCAAAGCATGCCAAACCAACTAACAAGCACATAATTATATATTTAGCACATTACAGAGTCTTCCACACAGCAGAGGTCAATAAAGTTTTATAAATATATTACAATCCTGACTTGTGTCCAACCAATATATAATTTTTGTTAGGCAAATTGTTAAGCAAAACATTTATGGAAAGTGTAGGTATGTGAGGGGTTTGCTTGTATAAGAAGATGTAAAATTTTCTTTTAAACCTAACATAAGGATTTCTCATGTTACTATCCAGTATGAAACAGCTCATATATTTGTGGGATATATGACTTTACAATTAAGCAAATACAGATAAGGACTTGAGAATATCATGGGTCTTTTCTAAAAGGTAAGAGGCACATTGTGATTGAACCAATTGCAACTGATCCCTACTTAAGGTGGCTCCAGGAGAGTGGGTTTGTTGAACAGTAACTTCCTTTGAATGTTCCTGGAAAAGAGTCAGACTCTGTCAAAACCACTGTGTCCCACCAGGTAGTGTTAGTTCACACCTTTAATCCCAGCATTTGAGAGGCAGAAGCAGGTGGATCTCTGTGAGTTCGAGGCTAGCCTGGTCTACAGAGTGAGTACCAGGACAGCCAGGCTACACAGAGAAACCCTTGTAAAATGTGATGACTGGTAAAAAAGTGATTTTTCAAAATAGAAAAATCACTGTGTTCCAGATTTAAGAATACAGTAAGCACGAATTTTATGCTGCTGACACTGTGATCCTGGGTATCCATGTGCCACCTATATAGCAAGAATTCTAGAAGGTGGTAAAAAAGTATTAAAGGTATTTGTGCAGAGATCTGAAATGTATTGTATCTGACTACATTCAAATGCAGAGACTTCTAAAATATTTATACCATAAATATTCTCTAGCACCAATCGATTCAAAGTAAGGATACCCAGTACTTCTTCCAGAAGTACAAAAGAGAGTTAAAGTCCCAAATTACCTGGAATTAAATGAAGCCAGGTTGCTGTTCATCTGTTCTGGGAGTTAAGATAGACTTACAAAAACACAACAGTTATTATTTCATTCAACCCTTACTATTAAAGCTGGGAAAATTAGATAGTAACTTTTAAGCCCAGGACCCAAGATGGAGATTAAGCTAAGAAGTTTGACAGATAGTTAGATTTTTGAAAGGAGAAAAAAAAAGGGAGAACAAAAGTAGTTCAACCTTGGAGAGCCAAGGAAATAGTTAACGTGAAGTTAAAGTTCCAATAGATTCTGACAGGTTTTAATGTGCTCAGGGGACTTGGCATAGAATAAAAGACAGAAGATATAGAAGAAAAACTCTCTGGACGGTGATGAGTAGTAGATAATTAGCGATTTCTTCTTTTTAATCTTAATTAATGGTGTATGGTCAAAGGTCAACCATCTATTGGTCAATGCCCCAAAGATAACATTGTATGTATGCCTTTGCAATTATATGTGTACATGCTTGGGTTCACATGTATGCACTCACAGCATGAATTTTTCAGCTCAAAAACATTATATAAACTTATTCTACATGAAATTTCTCTTCATCATAGCTATCTTTGCTCACTTTTTAAAAATTTTATTGATATAACATGTCCCTTTTGTAAAAATGAAGGAAACACACAAAGAGCTAAGAGAAGAAGGGACAGGGAAGAGAACTCTATTTCTCTTTATTTCCTGGCCTAAACTATATAAAATGGGGCAACTGTTCCTGCTTCTTCCGAGAGTGTATACCAAGATGTTTAGGTAATGTTCACTGTTTCTCAAACTATTCAAGATCCTAGACTTTCTCAGATTGTATTAGTCAGGAAGAGAATTTATAGAATCAAAATCTCCTCCCAGAACTTACAGGCTATAATATAGTTGTTCCAATAATTGCTGGCTATGAATGGAAAGTCCAGGAATCCAGGCTGGATATCTCAACTAGTCTTCGGTCTATGCTGGAATCCCAAAGAAGTAGACTTTAATGCCAATAAAGGAATGGATACTCTAGGAAGCCATGGGAAAACAAGCAAAGAATGAAAGCTTTCTTCTTTCATGTCCATTTATAGACTTCCAGCAGAAAATATATTCCAGATTCAAGTTGTACCTTCCCACCTAAGATGCAGAGAAAAAGTCTACATTTTTCTACCTCAAAGGTCTGGACTAGAAGTGGAGTCTCCCAATCAAAAATAACCTTGCAAAAGTGTGTCCTTCATTTCTAGATTATAGTTCATTCCAGACGTAGTCAACTTGACAACCAAGAATAGTCATCATACCAATCCATACTAAATATGATATATGACATGGTCAAACATAAGATGATGAATATTCCGCTTCCAGTGCTCACAATGGTGAATTAGGATTTATGCCAAGTAATAAACTTAATAGATTGGGTAGTTGGTATTTGAAAGATGAGATAGTTGTTACTGTGATCTTCATATTCTTTGATCAATTTCATTCATCACAGAGTGTTTTCCTTCTTGGATGCTCTCTGATATTTCCCATTAAAGCAGTGGGCATAAGCTTTCATGTTCATGCCATGTTTCTCCTCAACCGTGACAAAACTGGATGACTTGTAAAAAGGTGGGCTCCCAGTTTTCCCTCTCCTTTGAGAAAATGATCTCATGAACATTTATCTCATTCTTTACTGGGAAGAAAAGTTCAAGGATTGATATGCCACTGTCCGATTTTGGTACTGGAGTGGTAACTCATATTTGCTATTTTAGAGAATTAGAAATAAGTGTCTTGTCAATGAAACTGACCCATGGAAGGAACTATACAGTAAATCTAAAGAGAAAAACAATGAAAAGTGGGGCTGAGAAAGTAGATCATTGAATGATTGCGTAGTTCTCATGGATCTGTTTAACTCCTCTCTCCATTATGAATGAGTTCTGTGTATTCTTAATAAAAATAAAAAGAAATATTTATCCCTTAAACTAGAGAAGATATTCATTCTTAGCTCCCCTCCCCCCAAAAAAAATCTATAAAAGACCATCTGATGAGCTGGCATGTTGGATCCATGGAACAGAATGTCACTAAATGATGACCTCAGTTTTGTCCTCAACAATGTCTTAATACACTACTCAGACTTTGAAAGGATCACATAGTTCCTCATTCTTGGGTTTCACCTATGTTCTTCTTTCCCTGTGCTCATATTCTCTCATTTATTTGCTTAATTATCCTTCAAGGAGAGCACATTGTACATCGTCCATGAACTTCTCCTCCTAATAGCACCTACCTTGAGCCTTGAGGTTGAAGACAGTATAATGCCAAAGATATGATACTTTGTGAACAGGAAGGGAGCAAACATCTAGTACCAGGTGCTCTTTACCAAGACTTGCACCCAGGTATAGATTTCCCTTTGCACAAGGATGCTTAATCACCAAGCCATGTACTGATATTATTTGTCTATACTTGAAGCTATATCATTTAACTAATTTAAATTAAGACTCACACAGAGGCAGGCTCCCCTTAGCTCTTATAAGTTCTTGGAACTTGCCTTAATTATAGCAGGCAGAATTCCTCTCAGTAGTGATCTGTTGTTGCAACCACTCTGTTTTTTGTAAGGTTGGGAATTTTTTCCTACTAATCCCTCTGGAGTACCAAGGAAAGTGCCGGGTTCTCGGGAATCCTCAAAGACACAACAAATCAGAGAAATGTGAAGACTGGGGAAACCTCTGACTAATCACAACACTCACTCAATAGATGACTCACGCATCTAATCATTTATCCTTTATCCGTTTATTTTCAGTTATCTGAACCACCCTGGGCCTCCATTTCCTCAATTGTAAAATGGGAACAATTATCCCTCTTCTTCTTATTAATCTAGAAATGAACGACATGATGTAACAAAGATACCTCTCAAACTAAAATGTTGTGTAGCCTGGTGAGGATTAAATGTCGGAAATATAGATGGATTCTTTGACATTCTCCATGATGAATTCTTTGGAGAAGCAACAACTCAGTAGGGAGTCACAAGATGAGCTATTCACCCCTTACCCCGGAAAAGACCAGACAGGATGATATGGCAGCTTAGCTTTGGAAGGAAAATGAACCTGTTTTAAGTTAACAAAGTTGTTTTAAGTTGAATTTTTCAAGAGTCTTCCACATGGCAGTGCCATCACACACACCTGAGAGATGACAGATGAGCAAATTCTCCAAGCTTAATGATCCAGAGAACTCTATTGATCCCGACGAGCTAATGAAACACTCTCCACTGACCAATAGCACACTCTTTGAAACAGGTTCAGGAAACATTTCACCTTGACCCTTTGTCCTCAATCAGTTCAGCACCAAACTCCACCCAGCTAAGTGGAGTCCTTCCAAGCTTGTAATGAATAGGTTTTTCAGAAAACTAATGAAAGTCTCTACAGGGACAAAAGCAGGACATTAGATTGTTCCTTTGAAATACTAAAAAGCCACAGCATATTTTAGGACTGGTTTATTTTTCCAGCTCTAAGTACATGTTGAACTGGAGGGCTATGGAAAGCAGGCATCACTTTCTGTAGCACCTTTGTCCCCTGCTTTCTTTATTTAGGGTCATTTAAAGATAGACTTGACTCTTTTGAGGGAGTTCTTTCTAGGAAATTGTTACCAACAAGCTTGTCTCATTACTATTCTCTACAGAATCTCATGGTTCTGACCTACCCTTTTTCAATACCATCTAAACTAGATGCCTGATCTCTGTCCAAACTCCTTTCTTGTGCAATCCCTCAGTACACATGATTGCTCTTTATAATTCTTTTCCTGTCTTCTTTCCTTACTTCTTCTGCCTACCACAAATGCATAAGCATCTCAGTGGCACTGTGGTATATTCTGTACACACACACACACACACACACACACATACACATTGAGAGAGAGAGACAGAGACAGAGATTTGAGTCATTCCTCTCATGAAACTCAAGTGGAAACCATATGAACTATGAAGACTGGAATGCAATGTTATCATAAGAGTCCAATAAATAATATAAATATATAAGACATGATACATGTATGTACATTTACACAAAAATATTAAGAAGACAGATCTTCTAGGGAAACTTAAAGTAATATCAGAAAAGGGTTCTCCAGAGAGATGTCTAAGAATCAAATCTTGATTAATGTTACCACAGGACCAAAGTCAAAGAAGTATCTAGACCAGAGTGAAATCTTGTGTCAAGTCAAATAGGCAGGAAACTATGTTTAAAGATCAAAGCTTGTTAATGGTACATGATGTGTCCTGTACCCTTTTCAACACTCTGAGTTCATTTTTATTAATATGCCCATCACATTGACAAGAAAACTGAACAAGTCAGTGTTGGAGGTATTGGATGTAGACATTTGTGCTCAAAGATGCAAGCATTTTATCTCTAATGTATGTCTGTAGTAAAAGTGACCTGTTGTAGAGTGAGATGAAGATATATAAGGAAGGAGCAATTAGCCCACAAATGCTCCTTACGTTCTTTTTAGATGTTTGAATATTGCTGAATGAGTTCGCCCTTGCTGTAATACTCTGTATTTCAGAAGTTGCTTAGAGCTCACTTTTTACGGGTTGGGAATTCCCTGGCTCAGTATCTTCACTTATCCTTTATACTGAGGAGCTTGATTAAGTGTATCTCATCCCTTACAACATAATGGGACATACCGTCTTTGTATCTCTGGTTTCTCCACCAAACCCTCTGCTTCCCCCTTCACTGTGTCATGTATTTCTAAGAAAATGATTAACAAAAACCAAATGGGCCCTTAAATTAGAAATAGCATTAGCATCGCAGTCATTTGTCATGTGCAGACCATTTTTATATCATGACTTTCTCTAGTAAGTATAAGGCCATAAAGTCTTGAGAAAATTGAGGCTTAGGGAGACTTAGTGCTTTCCAGAGATATTATGGCAAAGACGGGGATAGAACTGAAATTTAGTAGGTTCTAAATCCCTTCATTTTCCATTTCATCACTGCTGTGTATTTTAAAATGCCTTAACATAGAATGGATAGAAATTTGCTAGAATGGATTCTATATTTGATGTGCTTAATCTTTACTTCCTTTCTAAACACTCTACTACCATCCCCCCCCAAAACTAACCCATGATAGAAATTTAATTTACTTAAGCAAAAGATCATGGAAGCAAAGGCAGATAATGTTGGTCGAGTTGCTAAGAAACCCAGAACATTTTTAAATATGCTAGGTCACTGTCCTACAGAGAGACTGATAATATGTCATGTCTCCATAGTAACTCACTATGAACAGGATGTGAGTCAAAAATAGAAAAAACTGTAAGAATGGTAATCAGTAATGGTTGAGCCTGAAGAATGCTGAGTAAGAAGCTATTAGATAAGGGTAAAATACTCACAGAGAATTGTACACAGACCATGCTTTTGTACTTAGAGAGGGGTAACAACTCTGCCTTACTGCTGAAAGCTGTGAGAAGAAGAAAGACACATGCAGAGGGCCTGCATGTTCCCCGGCTGGGAAATGCAGGTGGGAAGCATTGTCCCCTTTGCCATTGAAAAATGTTGCAAGATAGGGCCAGTAAATGCATTGGATATGCTTTAAGAAACCGTTTCTTGAAGTAGGAGAGATGGCTCAGTGGTTAAGAGTCCATGCTGCTTGAGCAGAAGACCCTGCACCCACAGCAACTGCCTTAAACTTCATCTTCATGGGATTCGATGGTCTCTTCTGGCCTCAATGGGCCCCTGCCTGGCATATACCGACACAGACACATACAGATAGATAAAAACTAAAAATAAAAATTAGACTATTAAAAATACATTTTTATTTAAAATAAACAATCTTTAAAGGCAAAATACATTTAGACAATCAGTGAAAATTTATTTATTTTTGGTTTTCATTTTAGGCTATTCAGCAGAACATCCTATTTATAAGAGATTATCATTAAATGTGACATCAACAGCCTCATGTTAATTGACTATTTGTTGGAAAAGAAAAAATTTGGAGCTTTGAACACTGATTTCAGCTATTTTTGCCCTAGTTGTATGATGCTGACTAATGACTTGGCCTGTCGGTCCTTGGTATTATTTTTTATTTTTTTTATTTATTGTTAATGGTAAATATTAACAATAATAATATTTACCATTCCATCATAAGACGTCCTGTTATGCTCTGAATGAAAATACCCTCTCAACTGCAAATAGTCTTGTTATAAAGTGTTGGTTGCCAGCTAATGGTTTGGGGGAAGGGCTGTGAAAGAATTGATGGATGAATTCTATGTCCAACCATACTCCATATGTGTGATAAGACAAATGTTCCACATTATTTGGCATTTTTGTCTGTGAAGTCGTTACAGAGCCTGGCTCCAATTTCAAGACCATGTCCTGGCAGATATACCATTCTTAATTGCCAGTGTGAATATTTTTCATAAGACAGAATAAGGCTGATCTGCCAGAATCCTGATGTGCTGACTTGGGAAAACGTTGCTTAAGTTAGAGACAGGCAAAGTCTGAATCTCTGAGCTAGACAGTAGCCTGCTGCCTTCCCTTGAGCTTGAACTACACATACAAACTAGTCATCAGCTGTCACCCACATGTGTGGCAACTATTCTATCATTTCTAATCTGTCACACTTAAGGCTGGTTTATATAAAGTTATACTCTCAGACTCTGAAACAGAAAATGACTACCACTGCTGCAGATTCTTTTCCATGTCATATATGAGGCAGACCACACCAATTTTCTTCAACAGAGATTATTTATCTACATCAATAAACATTTCGGTTGATTCTTCTCTTGCCTCCGATAATGCAGTAATGCTATACACTCCCGGGCTCAGCTTTTAGTCGTGATCAGTGAAAGGTAATGACTTCTTTTGTGAAGTGGATTATTCTTCAGTAGATCTTCTCCCATGTGGTTATAATATGAGACCCAATAGTGTGATCTTCACTGAAAGAGGTCACATACTAATGCATGGATTACAGCTGACAGCATTTGGAGGATGTGTTTTTTCACTTTTGTGCTGTAAAATGTTAAGCATGAATTAAGATGACCAACATTAAAATTACCATTCAAATTTTCCTGCATACTTTGGCTTAGACTTGAGGTATGGCATCATCAAATCACGGAGCCACGTTGCTCACTTGAATCCAGTATCTGTGTGTGGCTTACAGGATGCTGCTGCTTTGAGTAATGTTGAAACTGATACTAGGTTCTGAATGATATTAGGGAATGACAGATGCAAGAGAGTCTATATTATTTCAAGATGCCAGGCTTTAGAAAACAGTAGTGTTGCAAGCAATATTAATATTCTTCGTATAATATGAAATATGAAATCTTCCTGGACAGCATATTTACTAGTAAAAAAATAGAGAGAGGAAACTTCTGAATTTAAACGTAATGTGATGGTGACAAGAGAGTGTGAAGAGTGCCCTGTGCAATGATTGGATAGTAAATAAATATAGAATAACATGTTCCCTGTTCATTCTATATCTTCATTGTTAAATACAGTGCTTCACAGAGCACCTGCTACTTGTTGATATATTTTTAATATAGCTATTTATTTATTGTACAGTGAGGATACTAAGTAACAGATTTCCCGTGGCAGTGTTCACAGTTTCTTGGTTCTAGTCGATCTCCCTCATCCTTCCCTTCCCTCAACTTGCTGCTTTACATTGCTCCTCCTCCTTCAGTCCCACTGTTCCCCTTCCTGCTTTCCTAGCTCCTGTATTCCATTCCCTTCCCTTCCTAAAATCCCTCCTGCCCTCTTGTGACATCTGTCTAGTTTCATGCCATTTGCCCACATTTACTCCCATGTGAATCTGCATACACACACACACACACACACGTATGTATATATGAATCTAGTACCTGCATTTGAGAGAGAATACATGCTGTCTTTCCTAGCCAAAGTTATCTCATTTAATAAACTATTTTTTAGTTCTATCTATTTTCCTGAAATATGATTTCATTTTTGTTTATGGCTGAAAAACTTCCACTGTATTTCTGCACCCCATTTCATTCATCAATTAATGGACAACTAGGTTGATTCCATTTATGCAGTATTGTGAATACAGAATCAATAAATAGGTCTCTCTGTGGTAGGTTACAGAGTCCAATGACATATGGTCACGAGGAGATGGGTTGTGTGGTAGTTGTTATTTCATTTATTTTAGAAACTTGCTTCCTGGTTTCCGTACTGGCTGTATCAGTCTACATTCCACCAATAAAAATTAAGAGTTTCAAATAAAATTGCACTAGGACCACACCAAAACTATTTACATAGGATGACATATGTTGAGACTAATAACTGACATGGGCTATGTTTCTGCCACATGAATAATGAAAATTTTACTTTCAACACTATTAGTAATGGTAGTTGTTATTTTTCAATATTGAATAATTTTATCATCATCACCGAAGAATCATTAAATCTTTCCTACCATATGTCTCTCTCTTCACCCCTCTGAGGAAATAAATTTCTTCATCTTTTTCATCATTTTTCTTCCTATACCCAATACCCAAATATCACCTTATATATACTTGTGTCTTAACTGGCAAGCTTTTTAACAGAGGGAAGATAAAATTATTTTCAGAAAACCTAGCACTGACCAGAAATCCTGGAGTTGTTCAGTAAATGTTTGATGAGTGAATAAATAATAAGTAGATTAATTAATTTATAAATAATAAAATAATTCAGAAATGGCAATATGATTATAGTAATATTATCATTTCCTGTAAGAATGTTTTAGAAGAAGATGTGCAAGCATGCTCAAAAGCAGAAGGGTGCTAAGGTACATAATTTGCATTTAAATCACAGTGAAATACCAGGTACCTCACATTATTGTTTCTGTGAGGCTTAAAACCTTTTCTTCCATCAGAATCATCAAAACACATAGATTTCTGAGCTCCACCCTAGTCCTTCTGAGTCAACATCTCTAGGAAAGAGCAGGGAAGAGAGAGAGACAGAGACACAGAGACACAGAGAGAGACACAGAGAGAGACACAAACAGAGAGAGATCTAAAAGGTAAGTGCTTAGAAAACTTTATAGGAGAGTCACTACAGTTAATTATGATTTCCTATATATTTAATATATCTACAAAACAAGGTTTTGAATGTTCTAATTACAAAGAAATAATAAATTTTGTGAGATGGTTAGGCAATTTTTTCTGACTTCACAATTGTATAATATACTTGTGTTAATTTTTCATCCTGCACTTAATATTTATTTGCAATCAGGATATGTCAATATAAAAATAAAACTTATAACCATTTTAGTTTGTTCTTTACTATTTTGGTATTTGATTTCCATTTTTATGAATGATTACTTTAACCATGAACATTTTTGTTCAAGTTTTAAAACACATTAATTCCCAAATGTTTCATTTTAAAGAAAATAAGACTCAATACTGAGGGCATCCATGAGTAACAAATTGCTGATTATCATTCTCTAAATCACTAGTCAAGAAGAGTGATGGATGCCTTGTGACACATAACATTTAACTCTGAGCTCATTCAGTCTTGAAATTGACCTACATCTTAAATCCCTCCTTCTGTTTTTGATAATTGAGTTTAATAGTATTAGTCTTTAGTGAACTTCTTGGAAAAGGAAAGGTCTGGAGGCTTTTAGTCCTTAAATACATTGGTCAAATATTTTTTCAACTTAGTAGGGAGTCGAATTAATGTATTGTGATATTTCTTCTATCTAAACCCCTCCCCCATGAATCCAATACTTTAATACTCTTGACTGGTTGCCTTTTTTTTCTTCCCTTTACAAAACCAGGAGTCCAACCTAACTCAGGATGGAAGGTATTGGAGGAGACAAGGAAGGGCATCCTCATTCCCAGAGTCTGCTTCCAACAAGCTTAGAAACAGTACATGGAAATTAACTTACACAATGCACATCACATCACTGTTTTTCTTTTGATCACTCCTATTCCTAAAAATCATGCCTGCCATGGGTAATCAGGGTATATTTAGCAAATAGGTACCTACACCAATCAACTACAATGACACAAGAAAACAAATCCACTTCTGTAGCTGAAAGCTGGTTTCTTTCCATTATAAAAAATATCCCTCATCTTATTGTTGTCCTTATACATTCTCTAGGAATCTTCCTAATTGGTCTGGTCTCCCAATAAAACTCTATTCCCATTACTGTAACAATAATCATCTCAATTAGTCATTAGCTCATAGTATGCATGAAAATCACTGGCAGTCATTAACCAAATATTAAAAAGTTTTGATTTTCCCACTAGTAAAATTATCTTTAGTGCATCTTTTTCTGAAGGGGAAGGCATGGAAAAGACATTCATACCTATGCTAGGTACTTTTTCAATGCGCTATCCATTTCCTGCTTCCCACGCCAAAGTGATCTATTCCTCTATAGTCAGGTCTGCCATCAGTCCTATCCTAAACAGTAGGGACTTAAGAACATTAATATGCTGAGACACACATTACAATTTAGTCAATACATGAACAAGCTGATAAGTAAGCCTATAAGAAAAAGTCTTGGTGGCTCTTATTTGAACTTTCTTTTCATGAGATGCCACGTTGGAGGCTGAGCTCTGTGGATATGGCCTATAAGCACCACCCACTTTTGTTGAGTTTCTACAAAGAGGCTCTGCAGAGAGCAATCTTTAATCCTTACAACAGTCTTCTTGTAAGAGCAAGAGGAACCTGTGGTTCAAGCCCAAGTCACACATGCTTTATCCTTTTGCTAAGATCTGAAGACAAAGACCTGCAGGTTTTATTCATATTCAATATTTAGGCAAGAAATTCCAGGTTTGATATGAAAAGATAGCCCAAATAGCTCTAAATCTCAGCTGTTAAGATGGAGACCACTACAGATCTGTTCAAAAAGGAAGACTTATTTGGGCATGCAGCATACACAACCAACAACTGTGACACAAGGAAAACATGACAGGAAAAAAGAGCATCTATCCTCCTCACCTTTAGGGAACTTGTAGTCTATCAAAATGCAAAAGAGACTCAGGAGAGGGGATTGTATAGTCTATTATTAGTGAAACCGATTACCACAGGATTGCTACTGAGAGGACAATGTGGTTTGTAGTTGTTGACAGAGAAAACCAACCGCTCTGCAACTTACCTGGGCCAAGGGAGCAGTTCACTTTTCTCTCTTCTCAGATGCTGATCACTGTAAAAAGAATCCTGTGATTGTGACTATTGGCTAAGCGCCTGAAATGTCCCTAATGGAAGGCCCACTGCTTGACATCCAGGTCCCTCTTACATGCACCCCATGAGATATTGGGGGTGATAGAGACCAGACACAGCATTTAGATGATCCGTGCTAGATCTGTATGGAACATTTTTGTGTCTTTAGTTGAGTATAGCTTTGCAGTCAAGCCTCTGTGTATTCAAAGTTGAATTTTCAAATTTTATGGGCAGTTAAAGCTCCTGGAGGAACATATAAAGAGAACATCTAGAGATGTGTACTGAACTGTATTCCCATATGAAAAGCGATTTGTGTTGAGTGTAAGAGGAGAGCTTTAACACCAGGGAACTATGAGTTTGAATCATGATTCCATCACTTTACAGTGTGGATTGCGGAAAACTCTGCCAAGGCTTTGTTTTCCAGCTTCGTAATCTGAAAATAGACTGGTGCTTAACTTGATGGGCTGTTGTGACAACCAAAGAAGGCAAGGCATACAATGTGTTCTGAATGCTGATAAATACAGTAACTGTTTATCCTAAGGCTTTCAGTAACAGGGAAGGTCTTACATTGGAGGCTAGGCTAAGTATGTATAATTCTATATTTGAATATTTATGATAGAGTAGCATTATAATCCAATTCTGGTGAAGTAGAGTCAGGATGAACACTCAATACCTGTGGGTCCCATTGCCTTTCTGTCCCCCCAGAAGTGAACCCAGTCTTTTTCTTATAATAGTTTATGCACTAGGCATATCTACATGTCCTCTCTCAGTCTCCCAGCCTTGGCTGTCTTCCAAGTATTGGTTCTGCATTAGGTTTCCATGCCCCGCAAGTTCTATGCAAGTCTAGGTAGATGCATGGCCCAAGTAGGTCACTTTTATGTTCAGTTTCTAGCCTTCCCTAGCTCCTATTCTCTTTTCTATTCAGATGAAAAATTGCACATGACTAACAGAAACTTAATTCTCCATCCAAATCCAGAGGAGTCTGTACAGATGTGTGTCAGATTAACATCTGTGCCATAACCTTTGTAAGAGCTGGGAAAAGAAGAAAGCATGTAGTCAATGCCCTCTGTTTCTTCTGTGGTTACCACTTCAATGTATCAATCAACATAACCTTAGTTGCCGTCCCCCAAAAATAATATACACAAGACCAACTCCTGCATTTTCAAAGTCTTCTTCTGGGCTTTTCAAGACTTACCATATAGCAGAGGCAGTTGTCTGACACAGTATTCTGCAGTACTCCCCATCTTTCTCTGATTCTGCTCACTTTTCTCTCATTCTTGCCACCTTTGTATTACATTTCCTAAGGAAAGCATACCACTTAACCTCTAGCGCAGTTCTGCTCTGGAAGATATTACCTAAGGCTTTGGTAACAAAAGAGGTCTTACAGGGCAGGCTAAATTTGGGAATTGTATTTTACACTGATCCAAAGGCAATAAAAACTCTATTTCTGGTGGTAAGTGGAGCTCGTGACATGACTGAAGCTTCTTCGTGCAGTTAACGGGATCAGAACAAGATGGAACATCTGTGATGCTTAATAGATTTGGCAGTAAAAAAAATACTATTTGAGTGTAATGCTCACATATGCTTGTGAACACACATATACACACAGACCAAAAATCTAGGATGTTAATTGCTAATTTAAAGTTTTATCAAAAAGCATAAATGTGTAATGAATAAAAAGAGATTTTTCAACCACAGTGTTGGAGATCACACTGTACAGCATTGGAGAATGTGGGGGTAGAAGAACTGTAGAGAAAGTAGATGAACAGTCTCATCAAATTCCATATGTAGAAAGCAGGAACCCTCTACGGAAAAGATAGAATCTCCAAACAAGGCAGTCTATGAAAGGGTATGGAACTGACATAGGAGAGGAATAGGTATACTAACTAGCTGAGAACCTTCTAGTCCTCAGAACCCTCATCAAGGCAAAAGTGATTTTATTCTTTTCCAGGTGAGAACATTTTCTTTTTCTTGAAGACCATGCAACTGATTCTCCTGAATCTGGTGTCTTGAGGTTGCCCACAGCCTAATAGCTATTCTCATCTTGTAGAGTCCAAACAAAGCAAGACTATACACTAAAGAGTTGCAAGATCTAACTGGCATAACCAGGGGAAGATAAGAGAGAATTAATCTGGGCAGTGTTTATCCATATGAGAAGAATAAGACATGGACTAGGAGATAATTTGTTGGCAAAGGGGGAAGTCACCTGATTAAAGCACTTAATGACATGAGCTTTGTCCAAATTGTAATGGATTGGGTCACTCTCCACAACCAGTTCTTGAAATTATCTTACAGTAAAACAAAGTAAAGATGTCAGAACATTTTAAACATAAC
This sequence comes from Myodes glareolus, assembly GCF_982192425.1. Taxonomy (NCBI): domain Eukaryota; kingdom Metazoa; phylum Chordata; class Mammalia; order Rodentia; family Cricetidae; genus Myodes; species Myodes glareolus. The sequence continues at coordinate 28,118,984 of NC_142044.1, forward strand.
ATATATTCAGTCATATGGTTCATGAATCACCCCAGAACAACACATCTGCGACTTCTAAGACTAATATGTGTGTGTGTATATTTCATATTCTAGAAAACACGTAATCACCTTACCACATATTGTTGGCTCCCAACATGGCATGATACTTTTTCTACCTCCCTCATTGCACTGAGGCCGAAAATGAGGGAGTTGCCCAAACTTGATAGAGAAGTACAATTCTTGGTCCAGAGGAAATGGGATAAGCACTACAATTACCACAAGTGACTGAAAAGTATCAAAGGGGTCAGAGGAAACAGAGCTACAGCCAGAGAATGAATTAAGTTACAATTTATAGTCACAAATAGATTTACATTCTGAGAAGCAGACAGAAGTTTGCTAGGTTGACTCTTTAAACTTTGAACCTTGATGACTGGCATCAAATACATAAGGAGTTGTCATGATTTTGTATTGAAAGCACTAACTGATGGAGGAAATGGGGATCCTACCACGGAATTACTATAGGCAACCACACAACATCCCTTGGTAATCCCTAGGGATGATCCATTTTCAAGGCAATAGAAAATGTGATGGTGAGAAAATATGGAAAAATTTACAAGGTAAACCAAAGGTTCTCTTGGTGCACTGTTGCAAGGCTAGGGCTACCTCCAACAGAAAACCACTGGCTTGCTCTATTCTGATTCTTTACACAGGAGAGCTCCTCACTAAGCAGACACTCAATAGGTTCTGCCATTGTATTGCTGTAAAGCTAGCCATTTGAAAATGTCTTAGATGTAACATTGGATTTGAAGAGGCATCAAGATCTGTACTTCCTTCATGAAAAGTTCTCCTTTCTCTCTTTCTCTCTCTCTCTCCAGTACACACACACACACACACACACACACACACACACACACACACACACACTTGTAAATTAGTTACAATACCACTTAATTTCCAAAAATATTTTGACTAAAATTATGCCCCAAAATGAAATCAGATTTTTCAGCATTTAAAACACTCTTAGGTTCCCCTCCCCCATCTTTTGGCTCATTATAGAAGGGAAAAATAAAATTTCTGAGTTATTTTCCATTATAAGCAAATGCAAGAGGTTGATGGAGTTCCTCGTATTTTCTTTTTTGCCTGGCATGAAAGGTTCCACACCAGAGTCAAGTAATTTTAAGCTATAAAATGATAGTATGTTGAAGATATTCAGGTGCTTCTGGAATCCTTTAATAAAACTTCTTTCCTCTTGTTTTCTGTTTATAAAGACCTCTTCCATTCTCTTACCAAGTGGTTGAATTTCAACTCATCTCAATACCTAAAAGTCTGGCTGCTTTTTTAGACACAGGGAAACAGAGTCTCATAAGCTGCTCTCAGGGTGGAAGAGAACTTGGGACAACTTTTATCCAGATGTCCAATTGATTTGGGTTTCTCAGAACAGAACCCCTGAGCTCCATACCTGAGCACACTCTATGGGGTATGGTCTTGTTACACACAAAGCATTCTGCAACTCTTCAGCTAATTCGTTTTGTGACTAAGACATGTTCTCAGCATGAAAATGAAAAGAACTAGCTTTGGTGATGGCTTTCTGGCAGTTAATCACTCTTGTTAAAGCTCTACTTTATTCCCTTGACATTCACTAGTAACTAACCATTGTTCCTGGTTTCTAGATGAGAAAAAAGAGCCATATTGTGATAGAATGACTTCATCAAGTTATATTGCTTGTGTGAAGTAGAGCCATGGTTTGAACCAGCAGCCAGTTTGAAGTCGTCATGAGACACTGGAGCTTCATGCAGCAGGATAATAAAAGAAAGCCCCCAGACACAGGTACCAGAGTGGGTGATTAAACTGGAGAGGCTGAAATAAATAGTTGAGAGAGGGTATCTTCCCCCAGATAACTAGTATCTACATCCTAATGTCCTACCCTCTCTCAACTCTTTATTTCAGCCTCCCTTATCACTTAGCATCTTCATGCCTGACCATGAGAGTCAAGATACTGATTGAATAAATGACATACTTCAGTTTTCACTAGATCTGCTCTGATGTCAGTGTTAAGTGTTGGATTTCTACTGCTCAGCACTGTAATTCATGCCAAGAAATAGTTTTCTGTTGTAATCCAAAATGGTTGATCCCAAACTCTCTTCAAAATCAAGATAAAAATATAGAACAAAACTGTTCGCCTTGGGGTGAAACAAATGTTAAACAGCATCAGGAATTTTCCTTAACAATGCAATAGGGCTTCTTGTTTGTTTTTCTTTGGCTCAAATTTTCAACCTTTTATCATCTCAATACTATATATCTACAATTTTAGGTATAGACAGTTGAGATTTGAGTTACTAGTTTTAAAAAAATCTTCATTGTACTCAATTTATAAAATAAGTTTAGAATACTGAATCACTTCTGAAACACATAAGAGAGAACCTACATTTAGAGGTGCAATCTGTAAGTGTTTCTGCTCTGAGAAGAAAGGCATCCTGGCATTTGGGAGCCACGGAATACCACAAAGTCACACCAAACGACAAATCTCGTGCAAGAGATTTATCAGGGAAGACACGGGATGGAAGGTGGCTGCCTCTGCTCTGGAAAGAGCAGCACGGAACTGAGTAGAAAACAGGCTTTATATGACATACATATCTTAGGAGCAGAGATGTCCAGGGTAGCCTGGGCTTGGTGAGATTTTATGACTTGATCTTGGGCTTTTTTTTTTTTTTTTGGAGGAAGAGGAGGGGTGTTGGAGAACTTCCCCAAGGTCCATTAGAGAAGTCTGGGTGGCATGAGCTTACACAATCACCTAGTGAAAGTCTTTCTTTCTCATTTTTCCTTTAACAACTGCTTCAGTATGTACATAGTTGGCCAAAGGTTGTAGATAGTGTTGGCAGTGGCATACAATGGAAGCAGTCAGAGAGAAAGACCTTTAGGAAAAACAGTTTTTCTAAAGGTCTTTCTCTCTGAGTCAAATTTGGTCTGCGTGGTAATGGACACTTGCATGTCACAAGCAGTCCCAAATGGACCAGAGAATCTCAACCAGACACACCAGCCCTTTCCCCTGTGCCTTTAATGCTGAATGGAAAGGATTGCTTCTTAAAAGCTAATGAAATACCCCTGAAGTGCCACTTTAAGTAGTTAACTAAAGAGAAATACACACTTTAATAATTGAACATTATTAAAACTCTGTCCTTCCTATGACAGCAAGGTTAAAAAGCAAAGTCAATTATGTGCCGCAAGGGAAGTACTTCTCAGTGGCTTTGATGCAGATTTTCTTATAAATTAAACCCAAATAAGTAATTCATGGTAAAACAGCTATGTTGCTAGAGTGTACATTATTTTCTCAGCCATTGCCATCTCAGCCATCATTCCTCCTCATGTCCTCAGGGGAGAGCATGCTTTCCTATACTGTAAACTACTATAATACAAAGTCTAAACTTTAAAATGCTTCCCAAAGGGAGCTATCTGGGTACTGGAGAAATGACAGAAGCATAATCTGATGTAAACGCATTAACAAAACTTCTCTCAGATGAATAATTGCCAGAGGGTAGTTCAGCCTCTTGCTTCCTCATGTGTTAGAAGTCCTATGATGTCTGATATCAATTCTTGTTTTATCCACACTTGATATTCACAATGCCGACTTAAGTGCAAGAAACAAGAATTTATCTGTCTGTCTGTCTGTCTGTCTGTCTGTCTGTCTGTCTCTATCTATCTATCTATCTATCTATCTATCTATCTAGCTATCTATCTATATCTGTCTATCTATCATCCATCTATCTATCTGTCTATCTATCATCTATCTATCTATCTGTATCTGTCTATCTATCTATGAGGTATTGAGGGTCATCTATTTATTTGTTTAATTATTTACTTAATTACTTGTGAGGTATGTGGGGTGATCCATGTGCATGACGTGGGACATTTATTATTTATTTGTTTGTTTGTAGGAGGCCTCATTCCTACATCATGCTACACATGATGACAGAAGAACAGAAGACAAATTAAATGAATTTTTTTCTCTTCTTCTACCATGTGGAGTTTGGAGCTAAAACTCAGGTCATCAGACTTGAAAGCAAAGACCTTTTACCACTGAGCCATCACATTAGCCTCAACACAGTGTACACAGAAGCATGCTTGAACTGAGAACAATCATTGTCAATGTGTCTATCTATGATACTTCAGGTTTGGAGTATATAGACTTCATATAACACCACACACACACACACACACACACACACACACACACACACACACCATATATATGCACATGCGCATATACACTCATGAATGCACACACACACCATACATAATAGATTGGATCTCACAGTTATGGAAGCAGAGACTCTTCAACATCAGCAGTCAGCAACTTGGAAGCCAAGAGATCAAATGCTATGACCTCAGATTAAAATTGATAACCTGAGAATCCTGAGAAATTATGGTGGAAATTTCAGTCAAAATCCACTATCTCATGGATTTTGTTTTGTTTTGTTTTTAACCCATTCACTCCATTTCTAATCACATGGTATAATACTGCCTGTATATCTAGGAGAGCGCTTCCAGAGGGATAACAGCCACCAATGTAGATGATAGCATCCCATTAGTTGGGGTCCCAGAGTGAATAAAAAGGGTGAAAGTAAGAATTCATCTGGGCACCTGCATTCATCCCTCTACTTCATGCCTGGAGAAGCACTGTGACATGGCCTCACACTCCTCCTACCATGATTCTGCACCATGATGCACTGCTTGCCCCAGTAACACATGAGCCAAGACAATCCGTTTCTTCCTTGAGTTGCTTTTGTCAGGAATTCTGTCAGAGCAACAAGAATAATAACTACTAGAGGAAAATGGTACCAAGAAGTGAGGCCATTGCTGTGACTCTATGACTACATGTTTTTTGACCGTTGAAACTAGTTTGCAGGTGGAATTTGAAAGAGTTTGGAATTGGACTAAAAAGAATGAGTGTTTTAATTTAAGCTTAATGGCCCATCCTGGGGAAGCAAGTCTCAGTTTACAAGGGTTCAGAGGGAAACAAACTCTATCAGGAATTGCATGAAAATCCATTAACTTTGTACTCTCACAAAGAATTGGAATACATTCTGTCCATGTCCTGACAACTAGTCAGTCTGAATTCAAGTGTCACAGACTAATTTTAGTAGAGTAAATTTCAAAACAGCATAGCATTCACACTATGTCATGGTGATTGCTCAGAGGTCTTAAATTTATAGCAAAAGGTAAGCAAGTAAAAAGAATTATGTTGACGATACAGTTTTTTGATGAAAGGATGGTGAGCGTAAAGCTGTAGAGAATGAAGGTATGGGCAGACAGTCTGTAATTGTTAAGGATATCAGTAGATTGGAGGGGTGAGTTTGCTTCGGACCCATGGCAGGGGCCCGGCAAGGAGGAGCTCATACTTCCTCTGACCCCATAGACTCCCAGGTCACTCTGCACTGCTGGCTCCACCCTGCTAGCTCCTCTGCCAGCCATCCCAGCTTCCAGCCAGAGGGCCATCGGAGGGATGAGTTTGCTTCAGGACCACGGCAGGGGCCTGGCGAGGAGGAACTTGGACTTTCCCAGACCCCATAGATTCCCAGGTCACCCTGCAGTGCTGGTTCCACCCTGCTAAGCTCTCCTGCCTGCCATCCCAGCTTCCATCCAGGTAAAAATTCCTATATTTCTCCCTTCCCACTGGGGCCATAAAATTTCCCCAGCTCAGCTGCCTTGCACGCTGGGCTTGCTCTCTAGGCACATCCCGGAAAGAGGGAGTGCCTGTGCTTCAATAGCCTGCCTGAGGAAAGGTAGGCATTCTATCAGTGAATTCCTTGCCCAACAAGGGAACCTGACCCACTACCAGAGGTTCCAATAGAGAGCATTTGAACGAAGAGATGGGCAGACGCCAAGGCAAAAACTCCTCCAACAATCTGAAAAACAACATGAAAACACCAGATCCCAACGACCCTACAACAGAAGGACTTGAACACTCTAACCCAGAAGAAGTGGAAAAAAGTGCCATTATGAAAGGAATAGAGTCCCTTAAACAGGATATGAATAACTCCCTTAAAGAATTGGATGAGAAGTATAACAAAAAGTTTGAAGAAATGAGTATAGAAATGGATGAGAAACATAACAAAAGTTTGAAGAAATAAGTAAATCTGTGAATGACACCCTGAGAAACCAAGAAAAAAACGATCAAACAAGTAAAGGAAACAATCCAAGAATTGAAAACTGAAATGGAGGCAATGAAGAAAACACAAAACGAGAACCGGCTGGATATGGAAAACCTAGGTAAATGAACGGAGACTAGAGAATCAAGCATAACCAATAGAATACAAGAGATAGAAGAACGAATCTCAGATTCTGAAGATACCATAGAGAAAATAAATGCTCTGGTCAAAGAAAACAGCAAATCTAACAAATTCTCTTCACAAAACATTCAGGAAATCTGGGACACAATAAAAAACCCAAATCTAAGAATAATAGGGATTGAAGAAGGAGAAGAACTGCAGATCAAAGGCCCAGAAAATATATTTAACAAAATTATAGAAGAAAACTTTCCCAATCTAAAGAACGATATTCCTATGAAGATTCAAGAAGCATACAGAACGCCGAATAGACTGGATCAAAAAAAAGTCCCCTCGCCATATAATAATCAAAACACAAAACATTCAGATTAAAGAAAGAATATTAAGAGCTGCAAAGGAAAAAGGTCAAGTGACTTAAAAGGTAAACCTATCAGGCTTACACCAGACTTCTCTATGGAAACCATGAAAGCCAGAAGATCCTGGATAGAGGTACTGCAGAAACTAAGAGATCATGGATGCAAACCCAGACTACTATACCCAGCCAAGCTATCATTCAATATCAACGGAGAAAACAAAATATTCCAGGATAAAAATAAATTTAAACAATTCGTAGCCACAAATCCAGCCTTACAGAAAGTAATAGAAGGAAAATCGCAACCAAAGGAATCCAACATTGCTATCACTGCCTACAATAACCCAGACAACTAGCGACCCTTCACAACCACAACTCAAAGAAGAGAAACACACAAACTCTACTGCACACACACACACACACACACACACACACACACAAATAATAAACAGAATCAACAACCACTGGTCATTAATATCACTTAATATTAATGGACTCAACTCACCTATAAAAAAGCACAGACTTAGAGACTGGATAAGAAAACAGGATCCATCATTCTGCTGTTTACAAGAAACACACCTCAACCACAAAGATAGACATCTACTCAGAGTAAAGGGGTGGGAAAAGGTTTTCCAAGCAAACGGACCTAAGAAACAAGCTGGTGTGGCCATTCTAATATCTAACAAAATTAACTTCAAACTAAAATCAATCAGAAGAGATGGAGATGGACATTTCATACTCATAACAGGAACAATTAATCAGGAGGAAGTCTCAATCCTGAATATCTACGCCCCTAATATAAAAGCACTCACTTATGTAAAGAAAAACTTTTAAAACTCAAGGCAGTCATCAAACCACACACATTAATAGTAGGAGACTTCAACACACCTCTCTCACCAATGGACAGATCAATCAAACAGAAACTCAACAGAGGAATAAGAGAATTGCTAGAGGTAATGAATCAAATGAACTTAACAGATATCTATAGAACATTCTACCCAAAAAGGAAAGAATATACCTTTTTCTCTGCAGCTCATGGAACCTTCTTGAAAATTGACCACATACTCAGTAACAAAGCAAACTTACACAGATACAAAAAAATATTAGTAATCACCTGTATCTTGTCGGATCACCACGGAATAAAGTTAGAATTCAATAACAATTCGAATACCAGAAAGCCTACAAACACGTGGAAGTTGAACAGTCAACTACTGAATCATCCTTGGGTCAAGGAAGAAATAAAGAAAGAAATTAAAGTATTCCCTGAATTTAATGAAAATAAAGACACAACATACTCAAACCTATGGGACACAATGAAAGCAGTTCTAAGAGGAAAGTTCATAGCACTAAGTGCCCAATTTAAGAAAACGGAGAAAGCATATATTGGAGACTTAACAGCACACCTAAAAGCTCTGGAAAAAAAGAAGCAGACTCTCCCAGGAGGAGTAGAAGATTGGAAATAATCAAACTGAGGGCTGAAATCAACAAAATAGAAACACAGAAAACAATCCAAAAAATCAACGAAACAAAAAGGTGGTTCTTGGAGAAAATCAAGAAGATTGACAAACCCCTAGCCAAACTAATCAAACGGCAGAGAGAGAACACTCAAATTAATAAGATCAGAAATGAAAAGGGGGACATAACAACAGACACAGTGGAAATTCAGAGAATCATTAGATCTTACTACGAGAGTTTATATGCCACAAAGTTGGAAAATGTACAAGAAATGGATTGGTTTTTAGATAAATACCATTTACCAAAGTTAAATCAACACCAAATGAACAACCTAAATAGACTTGTTAGTCGCGAAGAATTAGAGGCTGTTATCAAAAACCTCCCCACCAAAAAAAGCCCAGGACCAGATGGTTTCAATGCAGAATTCTACCAGAACTTCCAGGAAGAGCTAATACCTATACTCCTTAATGTATTTCACAATATAGAAACAGAAGAATCATTGCCAAACTCTTTTTATGAAGCTCCAGTTACCCTGATACCAAAACCACACAAAGACACAACCAAGAAAGAGAATTACAGGCCAATCTCACTCATGAACATTGACGCTAAAATACTCAATAAAATACTGGCAAACCGAATCCAAGAATATATTAGAAAAATTATCCATTATGATCAAGTGGGCTTCATCCCAGAGATGCAGGGCTGGTTCTACATACGCAAATCTATCAATGTAATCCATCATATAAATAAACTGAAAGAAAAAAACCATATGATCATTTCATTGGATGCTGAAAAAGCATTTGACAAAATTCAACACCCCTTTATAATAAAGGTGTTGGAGAGATTTGGTATACGAGGATCATACCTAAATATAATAAAAGCAATATATAGCAAGTCGACAGCTAACATCAAATTGAATGGAGAGAAACTCAAAGCATTTCCACTAAAATCAGGAACACGACAAGGCTGTCCACTCTCTCCATACCTCTTCAATATAATGCTCGAAGTTCTAGCAATAGCAATAAGACAACATAAGGGGATTCGAATTGGAAAGGATGAAGTTAAATTTTCGTTATTTGCTGACGATATGATAGTGTACATAAGCGACCCCAAAAACTCTACCAAAGAACTTCTACAATTGATAAACACCTTTAGTAATGTGGCAGGATACAAGATCAGCTCCAAAAAATCGGTTGCCCTCCTATACACAAAGGATAAAGAAACAGAGAGGGAAATCAGAGAAACATCACCTTTCATGATAGTCACAAATAGCATAAAATATCTTGGGGTAACTCTAACCAAGGAAGTGAAAGACCTATTTGACAAGAACTTTAAGTCCTTGAAGAAAGAAATTGAGGAGGATACCAGAAAATGGAAAGACCTCCCCTGCTCTTGGATTGGGAGAATCAACATAGTAAAAATGGCAATTCTACCAAAAGCAATCTATAGATTCAACGCAATTCCCATCAAAATTCCATCAAACTTCTTCACAGACCTTGAGAGAACAATAATCAAGTTTATATGGCAAAACAAAAAACCCAGGATAGCCAAAACAATCTTATACAATAAAGGAACTTCTGGAGGCATTACCATCCCTGACTTCAAACTCTATTACAGAGCAACAGTATTGAAAACAGCTTGGTATTGGCATAACAACAGAGAAGTCGACCTATGGAATCAAATCGAAGACCCTGGTATTAACCCACAAACGTATGAACACCTGATATTTGACAAGGGAGCTAAAGGTATACAATGGAAGAAGGAAAGCATCTTTAACAAATGGTGCTGGCATAACTGGATGTCAACCTGTAGAAGAATGAAAATAGATCCATATCTATCACCATGCACAAAACTCAGGTCCAAATGGATTAAAGACATCAACATTAATCCGACCACTTTGAAGATGATAGAAGAGAAAGTGGGAAGTAGTCTACAAGATATAGGCACAGGAGACCAGGTCCTAAGCAGAACCCCAGGAGCGCAGACAATAAGAGAAACAATGAATAAATAGGACCTCCTGAAACTGAGAAGCTTCTGTAAAGCAAAGGACACTGTCAGTAAGACCAAAAGGCTACCTTCCTACTGGGAGAAGATCTTCAACAAGCCCTCATCAAACAAAGGTCTGATCTCCAAAATATACAAAGAACTCAAGAAACTAGACACTAAAACTTTAATTAACCCAATTAAAAAATGGGGTACTGAACTGAACAGAGAATTCACAACAGATGAACTTCGAATGGCCAAAAGGCACTTAAGGTCATGCTCAACCTCCTTAGCGATCAGGGAAATGCAAATCAAAACAACTTTGAGATATCATCTTACACCTGTCAGAATAGCCAAACTCAAAAAACACCAATGATAGCCTATGCTGGAGAGGATGTGGAATGAGGGGAACACTCATCCATTGTTGGTGGGAATGCAAACTTGCCCAGCCACTGTGGAAATCAGTGTGGCGTTTTCTCAGGAAACTGGGAGTCAACCTCCCTCAGGACCCAGCAATTCCACTCTTGGGAATATACCCAAGAGATGCCCTATCATACTACAAATGCATTTGTTCTACTATGTTCATAGCAGCACTATTTGTAATAGCCAGAACCTGGAAACAACCTAGGCGTCCCTCAATAGAAGAATGGTTAAAAAAGGTGTGGAACATATACACATTAGAGTTCTACTCAGCGGTAAAAAACAATGACATCTTGAATTTTGCATGCAAATGGATGGACATAGAAAATGCTTTACTGAGTGAGGTAAGCCTGACCCAAAAAGAGGAATATGGTATGTATTCAACTCATATGTGGATTCTAACCATAATTATAGGCCTTTGAGCCTATTATTCGAGATCCTAGAGAAGCTAAATAAGAAGGTGAACCTGTTGAAAATCTTGTAGCTATCTGCCTGGATATTGGAAATAGACAAGAGTCCCAGGTAACCTCGGGTACATGGGGGGATGGGAGGGTTGTTGGAAGGGGAGAGGGTTAGAGAGAAGGGAGTAGGGGAGGAATGGGGAAAGCTAGGTGGACTGGGATGGGGGGAGGGAGGAAGGATGGATATGAGATCAGGGAAGAATATATTTCAACTAAGGGAGTCATTTTAGGGTTTACAGGAGACTTGATTATAAATGGGATCCCAGGTCCAAGGAGAGATCCCCAGACTGTTCTCTAGACACAGGAGAGGGTTCCTGAACCGGCCTTGGCCTATAACCATACTGATGAAGATTTTGCTTATCACCATAGATCCTTCATCCGACGATGGATGGCGATACAGACGGAGACCCACATTGGAGCACCGGACTGAGCCCCCCATGGTCCAAATGAGGGGCAGAAGGAGGAAGAACATGAAAAAAACTCAGGACCGTGAGGGGTGCGATCACCCACTGATATAAGGGGACTGATCTAATGAGAGTTCACCAAGGCCAGTTGGACTGGGACTGAACGAGCATGTGATCCAACCAGATTTTCTGAATGTGGCCGGATTCTCTGAATGTGGCTGGCCCGGAGCCTTTCGGAAAAGTCACTGACAATGACACTGGGACTTGTTTCCTCTGCATATACTGGATTTTTGGGATCCAGTCTGTTCGGATACTCACCTTCCGGGACCTGGAGGGAGGGGGGAGGAACTTGAACTTCCCACAGGGCTGGAAGCCCTGACTGCTCTTAGGGATGGAGAGGGAGGAGGGGGGGAGAGGGGGAGTGGGAGGGTGTAGGGAGGAGGGGCGGAAATGGAAACTTTCATAATTTAATAAACTTTAAAAAAAAGGATATCAGTAAATTGAGGAGAAACATCTCATTTCTCACTGCAATAAGATGAAAGGTACCTTGAGGACAAGATTTCATCCAAGATTCCAACCTGCAAAACAGCAAATTCTTGAAAGGAGAAAGACTCAACTGAGAACAACTCTGAAGGATTTCCCTCATTAAAAATAATTACCTGGGAAAGTGTCTTCCTGAGCTTAGCTACCAAAGCACAGAGGCCACTGTGCCGAAGAGGGTAAGTTATATCACCAGATAACAGCAGAATATGGCAGCAACTTCCACATGGGTCTGATTTGCAGGCATGGAAAATTTCGAGAGACGTACATCTGGATCTCAGAAAGCCACGAGGACAGCCAACGTGTGACAGGATCAGGTTCTTTGTAAGGAAGATCTGAGAGGTAACTAATTGAAGTCTAAGATGTAATGAATTGTGAGGATAGGGAACATATCTATGTTCCTTATATGACTATGGGACATTTAACAAAGAAATATGAATATACTGTACTGGAGCTGGACTAATAAGTAGGCTACATTGTTAGAGACAGCATAGTGGAAAGTGTGAGACTACTCAATGGTGTTGGAGTCCAACAGATGCAATGGGGAGCACAGGACCCTCTACATGGAACTGTATCATTTAATGTTTGCTGTATGTGTTTTGGTCTGCTATTTCCTTTCTATGTCCTCATTTCTCTAATTTGAATTTGGAAAGTATATTTTATGTCATTGTATACTACATATACATATCTTGTTTGTATTAATTTTGGATTTTTTTCTTTTTTAATTTTACAAGGACTCAAAGTTAAGAAATTGACTTAAGTCTCAATAGAAGACTTGGTGGTTTGGGCCTTGGACTTTTGAATATTGTTAAACTTGCTAAAACTTTTGGAGAATAAGAGTTAGAGGAAATAAATATTTTGTTATGAGATGAATTTTTGACTGTAGGAGCTAGGGGAAGGGTATTATAAATTAAAGTGATGCTTTTGGGTATACACCTGACAAGGAATCAATCTCCAGTATCAACTTGACTAGAAAATAAATTTTCTAATCCCGGTATGGCCTGTAATAACTTATTGATATATAAAATATTGTGTTCAAGCAAGAGTTTCAGATATTTACAAAGTTAATACAATTAATCAAGACAAGGGAAAGATAGAAAGATATTTGTTATTATCTTGTAGTTGGAGACTGCTCATTCATTTCCCGGTCACCCAGACCCAAACAATAACACAGATATTATATTAAACATAATACTGTTTGGTCAATAACTTAGGCATGTTTATAGCTAACTCTTGCATCTTAAATTAACCCATTTCTATTAATCTGTGAATCACCATGAGGTTGTAGCCTACTGGTAAGGTTTTAGCTGGAAGCTGGCATCTTTCTCCTTTGACAGCTATTTGGAATCTCCTTGATTCTGCATACTTTCTCTCTATATCTTTGTTCAGATTTCCTGCCCGGCTTTTCTCTGCTGAGCCATTGACCAAAACAGCTTATTTAGTAACCAATGGTAATAAAACATATTCATAGCATACAGAGGGGAATCCCACATCAATTATCTCACTGTGAAAATTTCTAAAGCTACAAGGATGGTTTTATGATGTGGGACTCCCCTCTATATGCTGTGAATACCATTGGCAAAAGAGTACAGGTAGGCAGGGAAAACTAAAATGAATGCTGGGAGAAAGAAGGTGGAGTCAGAGACATATCATGGAGCTGCCAGAGGAGAAAGACACAAGCTTCTAGCTAGAACCTTACTGGTAGGCCACAAACCTCATAGTAAAATATAAATAATAGAAATGGGTTAATTTAATATGTAAGAGCTTGCTAGGAATATGCTAGAGTCATTGGTCAAACAGAGTTTTAAATAATATAGTTTCTGTGTGATTATTTTGGGAGTCTGGGCAGTTGGGAAACGAACAAGCAGCCTCCTACAACAGTTGTAGTCCAGACAGAAGAAGCCCTTATAAGGGAATATATTTATCTGTTTATTTAATTAGTTATTCATTCTTTAGGAATTTCTTAAATATAAAATGTATTTTTAACATCTCTCACAAACACACTTTCCCCTACAAACTTTAACACATCATTTTTTAAGCACACAGAATATAACTCACTCTGACAGTAAACAGATATGAGGTCATTCAGTAGACCATAGGTCACCTACTTGGCCATATTTCTGAAAAAAAGATGAGACTTTTCCTCATCCAGTAGACATCAACCACTCATTGGTCTAAAGCTACTTTGTGAACTCACTATTAGAAAGGAAGAGAAATGTCAAACTTGTGAGCTTTGACAAGGCAAGTGAATGACAATAGTTTGTACTTGCATAGTGTAGAACTATACTGACCACATAATGGTGCTCAGAGGATAATTATTTTTGAATAATCAATAAGTGGAAATATCTACTCAAGTAATTGAAAAAGCATGATTATGGAAAGTACTTTGTTTTTTTTTAACGTCATTAGGAAAAGAGACTATCCTTTTTAACTTAGGTACCTAGACTTTCAGAAGAAATGTGGGGAAATGCTTTTGATTATCTATCAAAATTCCTACCTGCCTTAACCACTTGACATCCTCTAAATTTTAGTCATTTCTTGAGACTGTCTTAAAAAACATATCTCCATTACCCTTTCAAATTAACATATTTCCCACAATCCCAGACTGCTGTAATCTTTCCCCAGCATCATATTTTCTGAAGTTCATACTGGGAGGTCATTTCTGGGTATGAGGCACCAATTTGAGAAGTCTGAGACATTATCCTGCTAACATTCCCAAATTATCCATTATGATCAAGTCGGCTTCATTCCAGAGATGCAGGGCTGGTTCAACATACGCAAATCTATCAATGTAATCCATCATATAAATAAACTGAAAGAAAAAAACCATATGATCATCTCACTAGATGCTGAAAAAGCATTTGACAAAATTCAACACCCATTTATGATAAAGGTGTTGGAGAGACTGGGGATACAAGGATCATACCTAAATATAATAAAAGCAATATACAGCAAGCCGACAGCTAACATCAAACTGAATGGAGAGAAACTCAAAGCCTTTCCACTAAAATCAGGAACGCGACAAGGCTGTCCACTCTCTCCATACCTCTTCAATATAGTGCTTGAAGTTCTAGCAATAGCAATAAGACAACATAAGGAGATCAAGGGGATTCGAATTGGAAAGGATGAAGTTAAACTTTCGTTATTTGCTGACGATATGATAGTTTACATAAGTGACCCCAAAAACTCTACCAAAGAACTCCTACAGCTGATAAACACCTTTAGTAACGTGGCAGGATACAAGATCAACTCCAAAAAATCAGTGGCCCTCCTATACACAAAGGATAAAGAAGCAGAGAGGGAAATCAGAGAAGCATCACCTTTCATGATAGCCACAAATAGCATAAAATATCTTGGGGTTACTCTAACCAAGGAAGTGAAAGACCTATTTGACAAAAACTTTAAGTCTTTGAAGAAAGAAATTGAGGAAGATACCAGAAAATGGAAAGACCTCCCCTGCTCTTGGATTGGGAGAATCAACATAGTAAAAATGGCAATTCTACCAAAAGCAATCTATAGATTCAATGCAATCCCCATCAAAATCCCATCAAACTTCTTCACAGACCTTGAGAGAACAATAATCAAGTTTATATGGCAAAACAAAAAACCCAGGATAGCCAAAACAATCTTATATAATAAAAGAACTTCTGGAGGCATTACCATCCCTGACTTCAAACTCTATTATAGAGCTACAGTATTGAAAACAGCTTGGTATTGGCATAAGAACAGAGAAGTCGACCTATGGAATCGAATAGAAGATCCAGATATTAACCCACAAACTTATGAACACCTAATTTTCGACAAGGGAGCTAAAGGTATACAATGGAAGAAGGAAAGCATCTTTAACAAATGGTGCTGGCATAACTGGATGTCAACCTGTAAAAAAATGAAAGTAGATCCATATCTATCACCATGCACAAAAATCAAGTCCAAATGGATTAAAGACATCAACATTAATCCGTCCACTTTGAACCTGATAGAAGAGAAAGTGGGAAGTAGTCTACAAGATTTAGGCACAGGAGGCCTCTTCCTAAGCAGGACCCCAGCAGCACAGACAATAAGAGAAACAATGAATAAATGGGATCTACTGAAACTGGGAAGCTTCTGTAAAGCAAAGGACACTGTCAGTAGGACAAAAAGGCTGCCTTCTGACTGGGAGAAGATCTTCACCAACCCCTCATCAGACAAAGGTCTAATCTCCAAAATATACAAAGAACTCAAGAAACTAGGCACTAAAACTCTAATTAACCCAATTAAAAAATGGGGTACTGAACTTAACAGAGAATTCACAACAGATGAACTTCGAATGGCCAGAAGACACTTAAGGTCATGCTCAACCTCCTTAGCGATCAGGGAAATGCAAATCAAAACCACTTTGAGATACCATCTTACACCTGTCAGAATAGCTAAAGTCAAAAACACCAATGATATCCTATGCTGGAGAGGATGTGGGGTGAGGGGAACACTCATCCATTGTTGGTGGGAATGCAAACTCGTGCAGCCACTGTGGAAATCAGTGTGGCGGTTTCTCAGGAAACTGGGAGTCAACCTCCCTCAGGACCCAGCAATTCCACTCTTGGGAATATACCCTAAAGATTCCCGATCATACTACAAAAGCATTTGTTCTACTATGTTCATAGCAGCACTATTTGTAATAGCCAGAACCTGGAAACAGCCTAGGTGCCCCTCAATAGAAGAATGGTTAAAAAAGGTGTGGAACATATACACATTAGAGTTTTACTCAGCGGTAAAAAACAATGACATCTTGAATTTTGCATGCAAATGGATGGAAATAGAAAACGCTTTACTGAGTGAGGTAAGCCAGACCCAAAAAGAGGAACACGGTATGTATTCACTCATAAGTGGATTCTAACCATAATTAAAGGTCTTTGAGCCTATTATTCGTGATCCTAGAGAAGCTAAATAAGAAGATGAACCTGATGAAGATTATTTAGCTATCCACCAGGAGGTAGGAAATAGACAAGAGTCCCAGGTAACCTCGGGTGCATGGGGGGGAGGGAGGGTCGATGGAAGGGGAGAAGGTTAGAGAGAAGGGAGTAGGGGAAGAAAGGGGAAAGCTTGGTGGACTGGGATGGGGGGGGGGAGGGAGGAAGGATGAATATGGGATCAGGGAAGATTATATTTCAACTAAGGGACCCATTTTAGGGTTTACAGGAGACTTGATTATATATGGGATCCCAGGTCCAAGGAGAGATCCCCCAGATTGCTCTCTGGACAGAGGAGTGGGTGCCTGAATCGGCCGTGGCCCATGTCCATACTGATGTATATTTTGCTTATCACCATAGATCCTGCATCTGACGAAGGACGGCGATACAGTCGGTGACCCATATTGCAGCACCGGACTGAGCCCCCCGAGGTCCAAATGAGAAGCAGAAGGAGGAAGAACATGAAAAACGAAATCAGTACTGCGAGGGATGCTATCACCCACTGATACAAGGGAACGGATCTGATGAGAGTTTACCAAGGCCAGTTGGACTGGGACTGAAAGAGGACGTGATCTAAACAGACTCTCCGAATTTGGCCGGATTCTCTGACTGTGGCTGACCCGAAGTCTTTCTGAAAAGCCATTGACTATGACACTGGGACCTGTTTCCTCTACATATAATGGATTTTGGGGATCCAGTCTGTTTGGACACTCACCTTCCTGGACCTGGAGGGAGGGGGAAGG
This sequence comes from Myodes glareolus, assembly GCF_982192425.1. Lineage (NCBI taxonomy): Eukaryota > Metazoa > Chordata > Mammalia > Rodentia > Cricetidae > Myodes > Myodes glareolus. Next base: position 28,136,551 of record NC_142044.1, read on the forward strand.
AACTGGAACTTCCCACAGGGCAGGAAACCCTGACTGCCCTGTGGGACGAAGAGGGAGGAGGAGGGGGAGTAGGGGGAGTGGGAGGGTGTTGGGAGGGGGGGTGGAAATGGAAACTTTTATAATTTAATAAAATTTACTAAAAAAAAAAAAAAAAAAAAAGAAGGATTTTATCCTTCATTTTGCAAATTAGAAACTGGGGTTCTGTGCATTAGGTAATTTCTACAAATACCACAGAGCTAACTAATAACCAACACAGATATGTTTAAACAAATATCACTTTGATTTGTAAAAAGGCCATGCTACAAAGTCAAGAGATCAGTAAGCACCAAACATGCATGGGCCTCAGCTCACAAAAATACTATTAGTTTAATGAACCAATCTTCCTTTTATGAGTCATAAGAATTGTTTATTCAGCTAATCGTGTAAATAAAATAATCTGAGCTAAACATCATAATTATGATCATCTGGGTCCTAAAAGCTTATTATACAATAAAGTTTCATTAATAGTTGTATGTGTGTGAGTTTCTGTGAGTGTGCATGCATATAAATGTGTGTCTACTAGATGCTATCTTTACAAGTTTGGGTTTGAAGATGTCAGGAACATATCTGGTAGAAGATGAGTAGGGTCAAACTATTTTACGAGTTATTTAGAATATTCTCTACTTTTCCCTCCATGTCTGAGCCTGTATCTGCGGATATTCTGGACTACAAAGGAGAGAAGACACAGGATCCACCATGCAGCACTTCTGTGCTCTGGGCAAATCACTTCATATTGCTGGAGCCAATTTCTTCACCTCCTACAAAGGGACTCCTGGAATCAACAGTTCTGAAGCACCCCTCTGTTCCCTACCAGCTGAAACTCAGATCTGCAGGAATGTACCTGAGAGCCAATGGCTCTGAGACTCAGAACTGAACAGCTACAACGGACTGCTGAATTCATCTAGTAACTAATCATACCGGACACCCACCACAAGTGGTTTTTCGTTGTTTCTATTAATAAAAGAGCAGATGTGGAGATGGGCTCTCCGCTGTGCATCTCAACTCACCTGACTCCTTGAGTGATGAGAAGGCAATGTATTTTACCAAAATAATTGTTCATCCTTGACAACATTGGCTTAGTCCTTACAAAGAACTTAAAGAATAAAGCCACAAGAGATGAACTCGATTTCTGCAGACACAGCTGATATAGCACAGTAAAGATAGGCTGCTTCTGAGTCCCCTTAAAGGTTCTAGAATAAAGAATAGAAGCTCTGGGGATACATGCACAGCAAAGACCATAGCTTATGGATGGGATCAGTATCTCTGTCAGAATCTCAACTTCAGATCAGATTTTGGAGCTACCTCTGAATGTCTGTTGTTACAGAGCGTGGGAATCCATTTAGAATCTGTTATTCCCTAGCTGATTGGTTACAGAATTACACATTCAGGTAATGATGCTACCTAATGGCTACAACTCAAATATCATAGCAGAGACCCGAATATCTAAGAGATATACCAAATTGGATATGCTCTATCTGGACCACATCATGGCCACATCTGTCACAAATATACACGGGAGAACAATGATACAAGAAGCTTGTCTTAAATATTGCTGAACAAGTTGTCCAACTTCACCCCTGTTCTAGCTATTGTGTTATGGGGTATGGTCCAAATAAAAAACCATACTTGCAATGAATCCCTAAATTATTAAAAAAAATAAATCCCTAAAACATTTGAAAATGGAAGAAAGAAGAGCAGGGAAGAACAGATGTAACAAGAAGAAATGAAGGAAGGCAACTGAGAAAGCCCAGGGCACAGCAGCTAGGAATACATAGGGAAACTGCGCCTCTTAGGAACTCATTTTCCTGCATGTAAATTCTAGAGCCTGAGAACAGCTTCTGAGTGCCCTGAGACAAATTTTGCTTCTATTTCTGGCAACACGTTTATAAATTAGAAAATTATAAATGCAAGTCACCACCCTAGAGGGCCGGTGTAAACGAGGTGACAGTACAAAATCACCGAGTGTCCCCCACACCCCTTGTTAGTTTGTGTGGAAACAGGTTTGTGGCTCACTAGGGAAATGCAAGCTGTGACAAGAAACCAACCTTCACTGAAAGCCAGATGATGAGGCTAGAAAATGACAGATTCCTCTTGAGATCAGGAAGGACTCTGCAGGTAAGCAGGGCTTCTAGAGAAAATACAAACTGGATAAGAGCGTGTTCAGATAGCAATGGTTAGGATAGCCAGAAGGAAAATGCATTATTTTCAAAATCATAAAGGTAATTGAGACTTGTTTTAGAAAATTGAAATTTTTAAAATTAAAAATCAGCAAAAATTTAACCATTGTGACAAATTTTAGATTTTGTGGTACATAAATACAAAATAAATTTCTCACCTAATCAGCTCTTCTAAGTAAAGACCTGAAGCTGAGATTATATCTACTTTGGGTGCCCACCTTCTGTTAAAACGTGAGAAGCATGGTTGGATTAGTCAGGAGCAGAACTGATAGAATAAATTTGCATATTAAGGATATGTGTTAGATTGACTTGTATGACATTGCCCAACAATAGTTATCTGCGTACTATTGATTGAGAAATCAAGCATCTGGTAGTTATCTGGTCCATAAGGCTAGATTCCTCAGTTTTTCAGCCAGGAGAATTCCTGGAGAGCAACTGGTCTTCAGTCCACATTACAAACACAGTGAAAATGAGTTCTGATATCAGTGAAGAAATGCATCATCATCATCATCATCATCATCATCAGCAGCAGCAGCAGCAGCAACAACAACAACCACAGTGGGAGATCTTTCCAGAGAGCTGTGAAGGCAGTAAGGAAAAAAAATGAAGCTTTCCCTTGCACCTTTATTTGTCCTGGCTGCCACTGGAGGGTACCATCCACATTTCAGGTAGATCTTACTGCTTCAAATAAGGTGATAATTTAAAATCCAGTAGCTTAGCTATTGGTTCCAGGTCCAGTCAAAGTGACAACCAACACTAGCCATCACAGAGACTAAATCCACAGATGGATAATTGCCACATTTGGCAGAGATACGCACTAAGTGACAGTCTGTATACTGGTATTTTGTGTACTGAGATTTTCAGAAAGCGGTTTATTGTATAATCCACTCAATAATTTTATTATATATAAAACTTAGACAGTGGTTAAGCTAGAATATTTCTGGTTGAAAGAAATAAAATATGAATACATCATCTACCTAATGGCTACAACTCAAATATCATAGCAGAGACCCGAATATCTAAGAGATATACCAAATTGGATTCCACAATTCAAAACAATGTTACCACGGGACTCAGCATTTCCTGCCAGGTGTTTTAAAGTTAGTCCTGTTGAAATCTGTTTGATGATTCCCCACTGGTTAAATATAAACAATGGTAGTAGATGAGAAAGGCCACTAAGTCAAAGTCTGTCTTCATCATATCGTGCCATGATATCATGACTATATACTGTTAAGGACTTATCACTATTTCATCGGATTTGAGGGGATAAGTTTTTATACTTTTGTCAATTTTTTTTAGTATCTGTTCATTAGAAGTGATATCTATCACTTCTAACATTCGTAATTTGTATTTTTTCTCATTGTCCTGCCTACGGCATCATCAATTCAATATTTCTTTTTAAGTAATAAGGTTTTAGTTCAACTTTTTCTACTATTTTCATTAAAACTGATTTTAAGAATACAACATTATTAATTCCTTGATAATTTCATTCAATGTATTTCAGTCATATTCATACCCAATGTTCCCCTCAATTCCTCCCAGATACACCCACTTCTTGTACCCCCTTGCCTACTTTGTGTCCTGTTTTTCTTGTTGATTCTTAGAAGAGACTATCTCACAGCAGGTTCTTGTCCTCTGGATCTCACAACCCTTCACACCCTGGTCCACATTGTTCTTTAATCCTCAGGTGTGAGGATGTGTTCTAAATGTATTCACTGGAGACAGGCACCCTACTCCTATTTGTTCTCTGGGTTTTGGCAAATTGTGATCTTCTGAGATGATTAAAAAATGATTTTGGGGGCTGGAGAGATGGCTCAGTGGTTAAGAGCACTGGTTGCTCTTCCAGAGGTCCTGAGTTCAATTCCCAGCAACCACATGGTGGCTCACAACCATCTGTAATGAGATCTGGTGCCCTCTTCTGGCCTGCAGGCATACATGGAGGCAGAATGTTGGATACATAATAAATAAATAAAATGATTAAAAAAAGCCCTGATTTTTGGAAAGCAGAAGCACACATACACAAAAGCTTCCAAGAGCACACTAACTAGCCAGGCCACAAAGTTTCAAGCTACAGACTCCTTTGGAAAGTAACACTGTCTGTCAGGACATAAAGCATCTTTTGAAATGAAACTTGCTCAATTTAGTCTAAAATCATTTGTAAATATAGAGGTAATCCTGGGAAAATAGTTTTTTTAAAGAAAATAGAAAATAAATGATGCTAATAACTTAGGAAAAATTAGAAATGGAATTTAAAAATTAGAGACCCATGGAATCATGAATTACTGGGCTCAAGCATACCCCATTTTAGTGTATGGTTAGAGATAATCAAGTTCTGAGAGAATTGCTGGAATAGCAATTGTAGAATTAACTGTACAACCAATTTGCATTCATGTGTGTGTGGCAGGGTCGGGGGGAATTTTGTATCCTAATTAGATCCATAATAGGAAAAGTGATGAAAAAAGTCTGATATGAATGAAGGAAAGAAATAACATATTGGAGGGAAAAAAAAGAAAAGGCATTAGTGATGCTACCTGTGAATCCAGTATGTAGCACTTAGAGACATCTGGTAAACCAAGGTTTGCTATAAGCTGATCTTCTTTGCCAACAGAGTCAAGAAATTAACAGTTGTAGAGATCTGCTGTCAGCAGGTTGTAACTGGAAAACACAGGCACGTAGAACAAGATTACATTAAACTGTTCTGAGATATGAAGATGGTCCAGCAAGCTCTCATGACAGAGTCAATGACCTGGCAGCAAACTGAAATAATTGGAGCTGGCATATGTTAGTAATTCAATGCACTGTGCTGTGACAAACTGATGCATTACATTCCTCATTAAAAATCAAGTTAATGACAATTAGGAAGTGAAAAGTCTTAATTTAAAATATATTTGAGTCCACCTTAGGTTCAACTGACACTGAGCTTTCTGTAGTGATATTTCTGCTAGATGAGTGTTGAGGATACATTGCTTTTCTGGTGAAAACAGACTAGAAATTTACTTGAATCAAGAATTCAGGAGAAAGAAATTATTGACTCTAGTTAAAAGGGTTGGAGATAAGACTGGCAGCTGATGTCAATTCCCTGTTGCCAAGACAAGTCAAATCTGGCAGATTGGGGGCTATGTGAATCATCTCACTGTAGGAACTTCAAGTCAGAGAGACCAGCTGTGATGTTTCTGGGGAATTGCCAGGAAAGCCAGAGCTTGTCCCAGTGAAAAGCATACACATGAGGAAGGGAATATAGTACGGTCAGTAATTAAAGAAGAGCATTAATCCTTAGGAGCAAAAGACTTTTTACCCAATGAACATGAGTTCACAGATAACAGCAACAACAACAACAAAATCTTAGAAAAGGCATCCAGTGTTGGACACAGCCAGGAAGTTCAGAATGGAATTTCAATTGTTCTAACATAGTCGGATTTTCCCTTTCATTAGACATTGTCTGCATGAGGCACAGATGATTCTTTGAATGTATAACTATTTATTGTGATCACTAGATCCTGGGCAATGAGAAACATACAAAAAGTATAAGTCCAAGTGAGTCACTGTCCTTCCTTCATTTAACTTCAAATCTATTAAAACGTAAAGGAAATTACAGTCCCTGTGTGTTGTGATATGAGCTGTTACAGAGAAAATATGAGGCTCCTGTGAAGACTTAAGAGAAGACTTTTCCAGGACAGTCAGGGGTTCCTTAGAGGAAGTTATAACTTTTTCTTTTATAGCATTATTCTTTATTGATTTTGGGAGGTGGAATTTCACATTATACATGCCAATCTGATTCACCGACCAGTCTCTCCATACCCTTCCTTTACCCCTGCAGTATCCCTTCCCAAAATAAACCCCTCAAATCAATTAAAAACAAAACAAATGAAAAGAAAACCACCTTGCTCCTCCTCCTTTCCCATACCTCTTCATTCATCCTAGTGACATTGGGTACTGCAGTGTGTCATGCTGTGTACGCTTCATTCAATCAATCCCACCCACAAAATGTTCATTGCAATGAGTCATTAGCCTGGTTCAAGGCCTCTGACACACCATTATCATTGGACACTCACCAAAACTGCTGTCGGATAGCCTGATGTTGCCCCAAGTCATGGGGATCCTGTGGTTATGTTTCAGAGGACTAGTCCCTTCATGCACTCCAGCAGGTCATAGATGGGGTAGATGTTAGGATGGACCAACCTAAGGCCCAGGGTGTGATACTTGAACAAATCAGCCTGACCTAACTGCATACAGGTTTGCTTTTGCTTCTTTAGATAGAATTTCACTGTGTAGTTTTGGCTGTCCTGAAACTCACTCTGACCAGGCCAGTCTCGAACTCACAGAGATTTGCTTGTCTCTGTCCCCTGAGTGCCGATATTAAAACTATGAACCACCACTACCTTGTGCATATGGGTTTTGAAGAAAGAAATTTTCTTCAGATCTTGGCAGAAGAAAATTTAGAAATTCAGAAGGTAAAAGATCTGACTGTTACATTGGCTTTAAGGATGGAAGGTTCTTCTGTCTATGAACCCAGAGGGTTCTAGGAGGTGAGAACAGTCTCCAGTGAACAATCAACAAAGAAACGAGGATGTCAGTTCTGCGGCACTGAGAAAATGGATTCTACAGACAAAAATGAGCTTAGAACCTGATTTTTTCATTTTCCAGAGCCTCTAAAGCAAATTAGATGGGCAAGCATCTTAGCTTCAGTCGTGTGATCTCCTAAGCAAAGAACGCATTCTTTAAAGAACTTCTCTTCTGCCTCAACACGGCTTACTAGACTGCTATTTCAAGCACCAATCTTGTGGCATCTTACTTTCTATCAGCATCAGAAAACACATAATGAGCCTTTGTTCCTTGGATACTGGTTCAGTTCTAGCTCTAAGATACTCTCTAACTGATTGACACAATGTATGGAATATGTCTAAAGCTGAGCCAATCTCCATAACCAGGAAAAAGGGAGACCCTCTGAGTCACCCAAACAGGTCAGAAACCCATCCTACTAGTCCATGAAATCAGGGTGGTAAGGACAACTTACAATGCTCTCCCATGGAACATTATGAAAGTATAAATGAGGTAAAGGTGGATGGACACCGTTTACAGGAGATGGGAGAGATACACAGCAGGAGAGAACTGTATTCAGATCACAGATTGTACTGGCTGAAGAGTGAAAAGGGGATGCACTAAAGAGGGGGTCCTCAGTGTTGAGCCTTGCGATCATCTCTAACAGACATGACTATTGATTGAGCATGAGTAACAAAGTAGGAAGCAACATACCACCTGGACCCACAGGTGGCTACAAACTGGGCTTTGAATAGTTCCTTGAATAAAGAAATTCGCTAGTGAAGGGATGAGTGAGCCCTTGATAAAATAGTGTGAATGGTTTCTCTAGGCATTGAAAAGACTTAGGCAATCTTTCTTTTAGCTATGCAAACTGAGGCTCCAGGGCCACAAAACCCCAGGATTCTTCCACAGAGCAAGCATGTCAGATTGTAAATACCAGAGTGTGGTGCTTTCGTGCATCATTGGGGCATGATTACATAACACCCTGAATGTTGAGCATGCCTCTGTGGGCCTCTTGCTGTTATCTGTGAATCACTGCAAGCTGACATAATTCAGTTTTCTCCTTGGCCATATGTCTCCAGTCACTTGTCATCATTGCTCATCCCCAATGTAACTCCTCCTTACTTCCTTTCCATTAATTTGCATGATTAAGATGCCCTCCCAATCAAATGCGAGCCCCTTGTCCTTAGGTGCCTGCTGTGGCTGCCTGTCTTTGCTAAAAGCCTCTGCCTGGGCTTTGACCTTCTTTCCCTCTGATAATTTCCACTTCATTAAGTTGGAAATTGTCCTTAGATTAGCAAAGTTATTTCTCCCTATTAACTCTCAGCAATATGACCACATGTTCAGATGGAAATCCTATTAAGTACCCAGGGTTGAATGAGGAAAGTCTGACCACTGTACTAAAAGAGATTAGTAACTCTGGGTTAACTCAGTTTCTGCTCTTAATGTTTACCTGGGGCTAGTTTCTCCTTAGGTTTTTCTGTTGTAGCCTGCCCTGGCACTGCAGTAGCTGAGTGTCATTAATCATTCCTATGAATTCCCTTCCCTGAAGTGGTAAGGAGCCATATTCAACATCTATACCTCTGGAATCATGTCAATGACTGGGGATATAATGGTTTGTAAAATGGGCATCACCCCGGTCCTTTGGAACTTACATATCCTGCAGAGAAAGATAATCAACAATAGAAATGTGTTGTGAAAAAAAAATAGTCATTAAAAAAATCTTAAAATGTGATACTGGCATAAGATTTGAAGCATAAGCAGGGACTAAGGAGTTCAAAGGGATTGATGAATCTTGTTCTATTTTATAAAACTATTCAATACATTTTATTTTGCTGTACTCTGAAGCTCCTGAATAATATTTATATTATAATATACAATGGTTTAATATGTTAAAATATAATGCATTATAATGAATAATAATATATAATATTATATGTATACCGTGTGTGTGTGTGTGTGTGTGTGTGTGTGCATATATCAGTCATACCAAGATTGTTTACTTCCCTTTAATGACACAGGGAGAATGTGGTATTCAAGATACTTGCCACGTAAGTCATTCTTTTTTTTTTTAAATTCAGAGTTTCTAATTTGTCAGTTCAGGTGTGTAATTAATGCAGAGAAGTAAATTACTGCTTCTTGGGTCACTAGTAGGTATGCCAATCTATTAGGTATTTGAAACACATTTAGATTTAATCTTTAAAGAAGGGAGCAGTCAGCTATCGCCAGTCTTTTTTACAGGAAATTTAGCTGAGGCTGCAGGTTATATATACTCTAGACCACCCTGCTGTAAGGGGCAGAGCTAAGACTCATTAACTCCAAATAATTCATTTTTTATAGTCCATTGTATGTCACAGCAATATATATATGTATACATACATACATACATAAGTGTTGTCTGTGGTTGAATTAGTTTTCACAGCATGAATGTCACATTTCTGGCTCCTTTTTATATCTCCATGCAGAAAACATCAGAGGGGTGTGTTTGTGTGTGCTTGCATGTGTGTGTATATGTGTCTGTTGAGTATGCACACACCTGAAATTAGCTTTTTTTTCCTGTAAATGACTGTTTAGATTCTAATCTTCAAATCTTTTCTTTATCATCATTAGATTTCATCTGGCAGAGCCTGAAAAATCTTTTCAGTCTGCTGAAAGATTCCATATCGATTCCTGTACTCAGTATGAAGATTTTACTTGTCATCTCTGAGTAAAGCACAACCTGTGCTATCTACATCCTCTTCTAAGCCTTTGCTCCTACAATTGATCCCAGTAAGATTATATATCACTTTTGGAATCACATATTTTATATTCTTAGTTTCTTATTCTTTTTTATTGCTCATCCATTCTCACAGATCATAATCAATAACCACCTTTGAATCATCTGAAGCAGTCTTATGCACCTTTTTTCTTTGAATCCTTACTCATCTATCAAGATGATATCTCCATAGTATCATTAGGACTGGGGAGACCCTGCTCATATTTCCACAGTCACAATTTGGCATCTGTATGTGTGCAGAATCACCTTTGTGGGATTTTGGGATTCAGGCAAGATATTGTAAAGCTGAGTAACAGGCTCATCACTGTGTGTCTGATAAAGACTTTGCAACAGTTCCATTAGCTGGGTGAACTTTCCTAGATGCCATTGTGATCTTAATTCAGCCATCATTACCAACCGCCAATTGTCTTAAAGGAGCTGAATTTGTGCCATACCACCCCGTCCCAACGCTAGCCAACTGATCTCAGTCATGTGGGCTTTTATGATAGATTTTTTTTCAATTGCTGTGATAAAACAGCATGACCAAGGCAGTTTATAAAAGAAAGGGCTTATTTGTGGCTTACAGTTCTAGAGAGATAAGAGTTTATTATCACCATGGTGGAGAAATATGGCAGCAGGCAGACACAGCAGCTAGAACAGTGGCTGAGATCCCTCATCTCCAACCACAAAAAGAAAACAGGGAGAGTGAACTGGAGATGGCAGGAAGTTTTAGAACCTCAAAGTCAACCTCCAGCGATGCACATCACTTCAACCGCCATTAACAGTGTCACCAACAGGGAACCAAGTTTTCAAATAACTGAAAATATGACGGTTATCTTACCCAAATCACCAGAGTCATGAATCAGTCTACTTCGCTTTGGACCTTCTTAGTCACAATCAATGAGCAGTCCTGCTCAGCCTGAGACCCAGCAGAAATCATATCGGCTCATGTTCTCTGACTCAGGACTGCAAATCTTCATCTAACTGTGTATTATAAGGCAACTTGTGACTCTCAGCTAAAGTTTTAGGGCAATTTAGCTCTCGTAGAAACCTTCTGAGTGACCTGGCAGAAGTTTTGCCATGTCCTCTGTAAGATTCACATGTACATGGCAATACCCCTGCCATCTGAGGCTGTAACTGTAAAGCTGAAGTCACTCAACTTTCCCAGAGTCAGTGGTCAAAGTTTTGAAGGAAACTCTGTCTGCCCAAGGATCCATGCCTACCTGGATCTTCCCAGTGTTTACAGAAAATAAAATCAGCAAAAAAATCTACTGATAAAACCCTCTTTCTGAAATTTAGTATAAAAGGCCTCCAGAAAAACAAAAGTTGAAGAAATTTTTTACCTTTAGAACTACTCCCGAGAAAGGTAACAGGACATCTTCAAATTGAAATGAAAGATGTACCAACAGGAAAGGGAACAAAAATGGGTCACTGTAGTAAAGGCACGCACATTGTCAAATTCAGTATATTCTTGCAGTGTAGTACATAATCATTTTAAAAGAAGAAATTGTATACATGATTAAAAGTATTACAATTAAAAAGACAGCCTTCTTCCTTAAATGCAATATCTACATATCACTCCTGTTTACTCTATGGCTCAAGAAAAACCACAAAAGAGTAGGCAAAAGGTTTTGTGAGGCTGGGGAGGACTGTTTCAAGACAATGTGTTCAGAAAGGGGAAGGGCACTTGCACTAATGAAATCACAGTAGTTATGCTTGTCTGCATAAGGCTAGTCCAATTAAAATTCCAGCATAGATAGAGAGCCCCACTGTTTTCTGATAACATACTGTCAGTTGGTGACTAATAGGGGAAGAAGAGTCAGTTTTCTTTTACGGCATAGTCCATTGTAGGTTTTCCGTGATCCAGCAGATGTCTGTGTACACATACATACATGAGCATCCCAATTAGGATTCATGGTTATAAAAATGATCAAAATTAAATACAAAGAGGGCATGGAGTTGAGAGGAAGATGTGCCTAGTAGGTCTGAGAGGACTTTGAGAAAGGAATGGGGAAGGGACATGTTCAAAATACACTGTACCAATGTATAAAATTCTCCAAGAATGAATATAAATAGATTTTAAATGTAGGCTATGACATTCATATCATAAAATAGCATTGGTGCAAAGGGTGAATAAAATAAGAGAAATTTTGAATATAATTGAATATATTAGCCTGAAATAGCTGTTGATATTAAAGTGTTGTTGCGTTATAGCCTTGAAATGGTACCCCGTGCCTGTCTAAAGTTTTGTTTTCTAAATATTTATTCAGTAGCTGTGATCAACACAGTCTGAAAATATGAAATAGAAAGCTCTCAAGGTAAACAATTTATGTTTTAAATGACATATCATTCATAGGAATGTGATGAAATTGTTCAGGATATGTGAAATGGAAAATTCTAAAAACAAACACCTTAATAAGTTTTACATTGCATGCCATTCATAATAGCATGATGAAATTGTTCCCCTCCCTGCTCTGTCCCACCCAGGATATGAATCACCCTGCTGTCCAGCATTCTCTCACCTTATTCTCAATCTGCCAGTTAATCATTTAGCAGCTGTCAGGGTTACCAGACTGTCTGTCATCATATCACAGTCCATGTGCTCAAGTAACCTTTATTTAGTTTAATAAGGGCCTCAAAGGAAAAGAAGACTGATGGAGGCCATTTTATCATAATATATTGTTACAGTTTTTCTATTTCATCATTAATTGTTGTTTTTAATCATTCACTGTGCCTAATTTATTAGTTTATCATGTGTATTATGCATAGAAACAACAATTGAATGTGTAGACTTTGGTCCTAACTGTGGTTTCAAACCATTTTGGAACTCATCAGCTTCAAATATCCGGAAGCCACTTTGTATAACTCAAAGCTTTCTGGCATCCACACAGAAATCCTTAAGTAGTTACACAAAAGAAAGTGATAAGGCTACATTAAAAAGCACACAGCTACATTTTTTTAAAAAAAGGCACTGAGTTAAAATAACTACAAGGAAACATTGAAGCTCTAAATGAATCAGTAAAAAATTAATAGATTACAATAACATCATTATATTTAGGCAAACACTTAAAATGTTCTATGTAAATAGAGTATTTTCTCCAAAGACATAAAGTGCTAAATATATTTAAAATAACGAAAAATTGAGATGCAACCAAGGTTCGTCCTATCTATAGGAAACTCATTTCACCTTAGCAAATAATCACAAAGTAAAAATATGAGAAAATATATTCTGTAGAATTAGTAGTAGAGAGTAAAGGTGGCTGTACTTGAAGAAAAATAATTTCAGTCAAGATCTGTCACAGAATAAATGAGAGATACTGTATAATGATAAAGAGGTCAATTCATCAGAAAATATGCATGTTCCTGTATGTATCCAACATCAGAGAGCTAAGTATGTGAACCAAATATTATGATGATGAAATAGTGAAAAGAAAGGTATAATAATGATGGGGGTCTTTGGTGCCTCACTTTCCACAACTGATAGATCATCCAGACATAAAATAAAGTGAGAAACATTGGACTTATATAATGCTAAAGAAAATGGGCCTGACAGATTCATATAGACTATTCCATCCAAAGCAGAAAATAAAGATTCTTCCACAGTCAAGATGCAGCATTCACCACAATAGATCAGAACAGGTCTTTTGTCAGTTCAGGTGTGATAGATCAAAATGAATGTTAACCACTTTGAAAATAATTAAACCTTATTAAGCATATTTTTCTGACCACATTTTATGAAGCTTAATTTGGTAACTCAAGACAATCAAACAGTTCACAATCTGTGAAAATGGAAAGATAAACTCTGGAGGACAGACCAATGGTTCAAAAAGAAATGAAGAGGAAAATAAATGAAAAACTGACGAATCAAGACAGATGAAGAACAGGGGATTCAGAAGTAGTATATCTGTGAGGAAGATTTTCAGCAATAGATGCCTACACTAAAATTCTCAGCCTTGCTTTATTCTTCACTTAGCTAGATAAATGTAGATCAGTTATTCACAAAGTCAGTATCAGAGCAGGAATAATTAAAACAAAGAAGATAATAAGAATGATTGATGAAGTTGAAGACTTTAATAGATCAACAAATTTGACAAAAGCTTAAAGTAATCAAGAAAAGGAGAGCTTTAATGAATAAAATCATAAAAGAAAGAAAAGAAATTATAACTGATACCACAAGAACAAATAACCTTATATCACTATGAATAATTTGCCAACAGGCTGAAAGAAATGAGTAAATTGCATGAAACATAACCACCAAGGCTGAACCATAGACAATAGAGCATTTGAAAGGACAGAAAATGAGGATCTAGAAGCAGCAATCAAAATTGCTGCAAAAAACAGAATAGCTTAGAACCAAAAATTCCATGCATGAACTCAGTCAAATAATTAAACAAATAATTCCAGCCATTTGCAAACTTGCTTCCTTAAAAAGCTTAAGACAAAGGAACATTCTCAAAGTCATAGAATAAAGTACTCATAATAGTAACTTGACACCCCAAGAAAAGAAAATTACATGTCAACATTTCTGGTGAACATACATGTAAAATTATTCAAAATTACCATTAGCAGTAAACAAGGGTCAACAATTATTGAAAGTATCATCTGTCATGATTAAGTACAATTGATTTAATGCAACTACAGATCAACAAGAGTTAGCAAGGAATACTAAAAATGATCATAATTTTATTACATACAGGAAAATAGTTTAACAATAACAAAAGAATCAATAAGAAAGACTCTTTTTAGTAACTTAGATGTATAAAAGTGTACTTTAATAAACAAAGGCCATACAGAACACAGAAACCTGAGTGTCAGCATCTTCTTTACCTGAAAAGTTCAACCTTTTCCTCTAATATCAGACAAGAGACAAAGATACCAACTGTCACTTTAATTCTGTGGGATTCTAAAAGTCCTAACATTATTCAAGCAGTGGGGCTGGAGAGATGATTCAATGAGTAATAGCTTTTGCTCTTCCAAGAAACCTGAGTTTCATTTCCGGCACCCACTTCAGATGGCTTACAACCTCTTGTAAGCCTAGTGTTAGAGAATCCAAGACCCTCTTTTACTCTCCATAAGTTGTTGTGTATATGTGACATACATACACACCAACACATATATGCACATACACTTTTATTTTTATTTTAAACATGCTCATATATTTTAGTCATGTGTTTTGCTCTTCCCCAACTCCTTCCAGATCCTCCCCACATTCATATTTACCCAACTTCATACATCTCCCTGAGTGAGTGTGTTTGTGTGTGTGTGTGTGTTTTCTGCTGTATCAATTGTTCTCTTGCATTAGTTGATCTCTAATACAATTCCTATAGTGTCTTCCACCAAATACATGTTCAAGAAATGCTCACTAAGTTGGTATGAAAATGCATTAACACCTAGATGCTTCCTTTGTGAGAATGTTAATATTTTAAAAGGTTACCTACAAAAACTCTCTAAACAGACCTATTAAATCAGAGGAAAGTCATGCCTAGTGCTGGAAACCTAACCAACTACCCAGAGCTAGTGAAACTGTAGATCTTGGAGGAACCCTTTAAGTACCACCTTATTATAACAGCATAATCCCTAGTTACACTCTAAATAGTTGTCTTTAAACCCACAGATAAGAGTAGTTCTCACCCTTCATCAATGAAACTTCTCTTTGTAACAAACAAACAGAATAAATGAAACTGTAGAGTTGTAGAGCACAGTTCCAACAGTTGTATCTACAATCTATCTCCTGTAGCTAACACTTGGGGGTCATTGTGAAAGCAGGGGCAGACAGTAAGAGTCAGGTGACCAGATATTTTCTGTGAGATTGTGACTCATAACAATATCAGAATCTATACTCATTAGGTCTCACAAGCATGACTGCCTGAACATGACCTATAAAAGAGCAAAAACAATAGTGCCAAATTGGATGCCATCAAGCCCAGGAGACCTCGACCCTACACAAAGAACTAGACACACGTAAGGACTCCAGAGACTGGAAGAACTAGTCCTTCCCAGGGAAAGGCATATCAGTGATTATCCAATACCAAATGGTCATCCCTGGAAACATACACACAAATTACATTCAGACAAAGTAGGGTATATTTATATATTTAGGGATATGTGTGTGTACATGTGTGTATATAGATATACAATTAATGTAAAAAGAGACCATGATTTTAACAGAATGTCAAAGCTATATAGAAGGGTCCAGAGAGAGGAAAGGTAGAGAAATGAAAAAGTCTTATTATAACCTCAAAAAATAATTTTTTAAGTGTTATATCATTTTCACTGTGGAACTCAAGGAGCAGAATAAGTTCCAATGCACACCTGAGCTCAAATCCACCCTACTGCTTTTATGTGATCTTACCACCTGGAACAAGCTCCGCAACTTTTCTGACCTTTAAGTTTTTATATGGAAAATGAAAATTAAAATATTTAAATATAAAATACTTATTAATGATAATATACTCTATGGAGAGATCTACAAGCTACCTCACTTGATCTCTCCAGCTCTCTGAGTTGAACAATTTTTTATGATTGTTCTTTCCAAGTTGAGGACAATAATATTTGGAGGCAATAAACTTCCATAGTGTCATATACTCTTTAATATGAGGAGAAATAATTGAGCCCATGTTTTTATCTAGAGCGCTCGCGCGCACACACACACACACACACACACACACACATTTGCACACACCTCATAGAATTATTGTGAAGACTAAGTGAGAGGCTGAGTGTAAAATTCATTACCAGACTAGATATGTTTTGTAAACTTTGTTTCTATGGTATGCATAGGCCTAAAATAACACCCAGCATAAAATTTCCTACATAATTATCTCATTTAAAAGGCAATGGTATCATTGGCATATCTGTATCTCCTGGGACATGATGGATGGGCTACAAATATGAGGTAGTTTAATATTCTAACTCCAGCCATCTTCATGTACTGTACACACAAAATCTGTGCATAAAGAAGTCAAGAATCTTTAAAGCTACACCTTATCAAGTGGCTTATTAGACTATAATTCATTGCCCAGGAAAAACCTTATCTGGTACAAAGATTAACATCTCAGATTGTTATGCCCAAATTCGCGAAGTCCCCAAAATAACAAGGAGACTGAGTTCCATATGTAAAAGCAAAGAGTCTTTATTTTATGCAAGTTTGCAAACTCGGTCTCTCCACATGTTCAACATATTGGAATAAATGGAGAGCCACGAGCTCAGTTAGAGTTGGGTTTTTATAGTAGTAAAGATGGGAGTGAAGAGTTTCTGAGGTTCAGGACCCCTGTTTGGCTGACATTTGTCTAGGGGTGTCCTCGTGAGTGTGTGCTAGCTGGTGATCCTATCTACAGAGGTTGGAACATTAGGCATTTCCTTTGGATGGTTTGTTCTTGGGTGTAATCTTAGTTTATGGTTCTTCCTGCAACCAGGTATTGCTTCAGGGTAAACTACTGAGACTCAGGCCTCCAATAAACTTATCCATGACAGGGCCCTACTCTGGCAGGTGATAATTGTTGGAAGTAGAGAACTTCCTTTGGGTCATTTGTTCATAATTAGCTCATTATGGCTGGCTCCTACAAGATTACACTTCAGTCATTCTCCTACATAAGTTAATTCAAATGAGTGAATGAAAGTTCTCTTGCAGAGCGTTGTCATACTCAGAAAATGCTATCTAGACATTTCCTCTGAAAGAAAACTGACCATGTGTCTACAAATCCCTAAAGGAAAGTAACAAGAGTTGGACAAAACACCAGTGTTCCTCAAACTATTTTACAAATGACCTTATTCAAAAGAGAGCTAAAGACCAATCCCCATGATAAATATAATGCAAAATTCCTCAAATTTACACATCAAAGTGAACATAAATTTTAAAAATCAACACCATGGCAAACTCATTTTCATTCCACAGATGGAAATATCGTTCAATGAAAGCAAACAAATAAGCTGGAATACAAGATATTACAGTATGGAAACCATGTGATTATCTCAATAGAAATTGAATTTGCCTTTTAAAATAATATTCAATATCACTTTATGATAAAATTTCGATAAGAAATTAAAGTTAGATAAATGGACTTCAATATAATTAAGGATATACACAATACATTTATACCTAACATAGTGAAGAGAAATCTAAGACATTCCCTAAAATCAACAATAAGAATGAGCACTCTTTCAAGTCTAGTGTTGGAATTCTTAGCCAAAGGGTAAGTTAAGAAAATCTTAAAAAAAGAGGATAAAATAGTAAAAGAGAAATCAGATTATCCCTTTTTGCATATGATCTACTTATATACTTTTAAAAGCCTAAATACTCCTCAGAAAGCTACATAACCTAATAAGCACTTTAAAACAATTATCAGGATATAAATGCATCATATAATAATTGGTAGTTCTCTTGAGAGGGAGATAAAAGGTTTAGTGGTGAAGAAAGCTTGTTTTCATTCAGATGACCAGAGTTCAGCTCTATAGTTCTCAACCACCAGTAATTACAACTCCAAAGTTTCCAAAACCCTCTTCAGGCCTCTGTGGACACACTTGTATGCATACATTAAAAGTTTGAATGAGTGCATTTTCTAAACAGAAATAATGAATACTTGGAAAGAAATTTAAAAAAAAACAATCACATTTACCTAACATCCTCCCAAATGACTAACAATAAACCTAATCAAGGAGTTGGAAAACATAAGCAATGAAATTTTAACAGCTCTAAAAATTTAAAGAAGTCACTGGAGATGCTAAAACATCTCATGTTCAGGGACTGAAACATTATTGTGAGACACTGACCAGTGATGCAGGTAAATTGTAGATCTGTACCTTTTCTTTCTCTTCTCCAAATACAATCCCCTAGTTTCATCCACAACTTGGTAAAATTCTGACTGAAGCAGCTGCTTCTTCTCTCTGCTTTAATTCCCAGAAGACTAAGCAGATGCTGGAGGAACATTCTTTCTTCCCTCTTGTGGACCTTCTCAGTTCCACCTCCAAGTCCATCCCCATTACTAGGTATAAGCTTGCAATACCTAGAAACACATTTTACCTGGAACCTCTACTGGCCACAGCTATTAGGATTCTGGAAGAATGTCCCACCAAGCAAGACACAGCCAGCACACTCTCAGTAGAATCAGAGATGTCAACAGATACCAAGGAACAGAGCACCTACTCAACAAAGACCAGATACCAGCACCTAGAATTACAATTTCCCCAAACCCAAATGCTTGCACGCTAGTATGAAAACACAAACAATAACAGCAGGATAATATGTCTCCACTGGAACCCAGCAATCCTACCAGAGTAGGGCCTGGGAATTCAGTGTATCTAAAGCACAAGACAAACACCTTAAATAGCTTTTAAAATATGATGTATTTCCTTAAAGAGGAAGTGAATAAGTCTTTTAAAGAACTCTATGAAAACATAAGCAAACAGTGGAAGAAAATGAAGAACACAGTTTAAAACCTGAAGTGGAAATAGAATCAATAAAGAAAACTCAAAATGTGGGAAATATGGAAGTGAAAAATTTAGGAACTCAAACAGGAAACTCAGAGGCAAGTTTTACCAATAGAATGCAAAAGACGGAGGAGAGAATCTCAGGAATTGAAGGTTGAAGATATGGTAGAAGAAATGGATACCGACTTACAGAAAAATAATGTATTGTTGGAATTAAACTATATGCAGAAGTATAATAAAAACAGCAGTACTAAAACAAGAAAGTATAAAAATATCATTAAGCCAAAATTATCATTTAAGAAGATTGGAATAATCCAAACACATTAGTAAAATTATCTAAGTATCATATGTGTAAAGCATATTGAAACAAAGTGATGAGATATTTTTTACATAAATAAATGGTATATATGAGATTTTATACATATTTAAATAGCATGTGCATAGAATATACAAAGAGAATGTTGATATAATTTGGCTTTTCTATTTCTATTATATATATCTGTTCAAAGACAAAAGTGAAAATGATTTCTAAATTCATTAAAAGTTTAAAGATATTTAGTATACGATGAAATGTTAAATGGAAAAAAGAATGAAAGTATGTTTTTGACGACTATTACTATTATGTTAAAAATAAAATGTTTATGAGATCTCAGAATATAGAAACTCAATACCCTCTCTTCATGGAGTCACTAAAGACGCGTGGGTAGATGGGCTGAGCAGGTGTTAGATGGCAGGGGTGGTGTCCATCTGCCAGATGTTGAAAGAAAAAATTATTCTTCCTTTCACAAAAAGATAGAGAGAGAGAGAGAGAGAGAGAGAGAGAGAGAGAGAGAGAGAGAGAGAAGGAAGGAAGGAAAGAAAGAGCAAAGGGATAAAGGGATACCGGGCTGGCGAGATGGCTCAGCTGTTAAAGGCTAGGTTCTCAATCAAAAATATAAAAAGAAACAGATAACTCCGTCAAATAAAATGATATATCTGCAAAAATATTAATGCAAAACATTGAGTAAATGAGGTACACCATAAAAAAAGAGTAAATATAAGAATAATAGGAATAGAGGAAAGAAAAGAAACTCAGGTCAAAGTCATCAAAAGTACTTTTAACAAAATCTTTGAAGAAAATTTTCCTAACCTAAAGAGAAAGATGCCTATCAAGATACAAGAATCATACAGAATACCACATAGACTGAAGCAGAAAGAAAACTCCCCTCTACACAGAATAATCAAAACACTAAATGCATAGGACAAAAAGAAAAAAAAGAATATTAAGAGCTGCCAGCAGAGATGGTCTTTTAGAATAACTCCTGGTTTGAAAATAAAGACTCTTAAAGCCTAAAGGGCCCAGGCAAATGTACTACAAACTCAGAGACACCACAGATACCAACCCATACTACTATACCCAGCAAAACTTTCAGTCACAATAGATGGAGGAAATAAAACATTCCATGATAAAACCTGCAAAACCACCCTTACAGAAGGAAAACACCAATCAAAGTAGTTACCATGTGGTGTGGGACAATTCTGTATTCTGGCAATTATGTTTTAAATAAACACTGATTAGCCAGTAGCCAGGCAGGAAGTATATGTGGGACAACCAGACAGGAAGTAGAGGTGGGGCAATGAGAATAGGAGTATTCTGGGAAGAAGGAAGCTCCTTCTCCAGTCCAGTCCAGATGTGGAAGAAGGAAGATGTGACCTGCCCCACTGAAAAAGGTACCAAGCCATGTGGCTAACATATACTAGAATAATGGGCTAATATAATTTATAAGAGTTAACAAGAAGCCTGAGCTAATGGGCCAATAAGTTTTTATCTAATGTAGACTCTGTGTGATTTTCTATGGGACTAAATGACTGTGGGAACTGGGCAGGACAGAAAACCCAACAAACAGACCCTCATGTTACAAACCATATCTAAGAAAACACAAAGAATAAATAATCCCAGGCCAACAAATCAAGAAGAGAAATAAAAATACATGCATACACACACACACACATACACATACACATACATATACACATACACATACACCACCACCACCACTGCTGCCACCACCACCACCACCATCACCACCACCACAGCAACAAGAAAAATATAATAATAGGAATCAATAAACATTGCTCATTGATAATGCTCAACTCCCTCAGTGGAAAGGCATAGAATAACAGAATGGATATGAAAACAATATCCATTCTTCTGCTGTATCCAAGAAATACACCTAAACATCACCTCAGGTTAAAAGGATTTTTAAAAAGATATTACAGGCAAATGGTCCTAAGAAACAAACTGGAGTGCCATTTTTAAAATCTGACAAAATAGACTTAACATCAAAACTATTCAGAAGCGATGGAGAACACAAAATAAATATTCCTCAAAGGAGATCTACGAAGAAGACATTATAATTCTTAACGTCTGTATATCAAACACAAGGGTACACAAGCTCATGAAAGAACATTACTACAGCTTAATTTACATATTGATCTTTACAAACTGACAGTGAGAGACTTAAACACCATGCTCATGCCATTAAGCTGGTCATCAGACAAAAACTAAACAGTGAAATGCTAGAGCTAACTGGTGTTATAAGCCAAAAGGACCTAATAGTTATTTACAAAACATTTCACTCAAACACACACACACAAAATATATCTTCTTCTCAGCATCTCATGGAACTTTCTCCAAAGTTGACCATATGCTTGGACATAAAAAGTGTCTCAGCAGACACAAATAAAAATGAAATAATACCCTGCATGCTTTGATAGCACCAGGGATGGAAACTGCTTCTCAATTATAGTAGAAACAGCAGAGAGCTTAAAAGCTCATGGAAACCACACAACTCATGACAGAATGAGAGGAGGGTCAAGGCACAAACAAATACGGAAACCAAAGCCTTTCTAAAAATGAATGAAAATGACATATCCAAACTAGACCCAATGGAGGCGTTTCTAAAAGGCAAGTTCATATTATTAAGTAAAAAAAAAAAATGGAGAGATCTCATACCTCATACTAGTAACTTAGCAACACACTTGAAAGTTCTGGAACGAAGAGAAGCACAGCTAAGAGGAGTAAACATCAAGACATCATCAAACTAAACTGAGGGCAGGAAATTAACAAAAGAGAAACAAAGAGAGCAATACAAAGAATCAGTGAAGCAAAGAGTGGGTTCTTTGAGAAAGTTAACAAGGTAGACAAACCCTTATCCAAGTTATCTAAAAGACAGAAAGAAAATACAAATTAACAAAATCAGAAACAAAAATGGGGACATAACAATTGAAACTGAAGAGACCCAAAGATACTTTGAAAAGCTATACTGCACAAATTTGGAAAATATAAAAGAAATGGATAATTTTATTGATACATACCACTTAACAAACTTTAAAAAGATTAGATAAGCAGTTTAAACAGACCAACAATCCCTATTGAAACAGAAGCAGTCATTAAGCTTCTCCACCATGATCAAGAAGCCTAAGGCTTCTTCCAAGAAATGAGGAGAATGACTCCTTTCACAATAGTTTCAAATAATATGAAATGTTTTGGGGTTATCTTTAAACCAACAACTAAAAGACTTATATAATTTAAAACCTTATGATATTGAAGAAAGAAATTAAAGAAGATGGAAAGATCTTCTGTGATTATGGATAGAAAGAATCAATACAGCAAAAATGGCCATCCTACCAAATGAATATACAGATTCAATGCAATCCCCCATCAAAATTCCAACACAACTCTTTACAGATCTTGAAATGGAAATTTTTGGCTTCATACAGAAACACACCCACACACATGCACACACAAAAATAGCTAAAACAGTCTTGAATAACCATCTCCAACCTCACACTGTACTATAGAGCTCCCACAATGTGGTATTGACACAAAAACAGGCATGCTGATAAATGGAGTCAAATTGAAGGCCCAGGTATAAATCCACACACCTGTGGAAACCTGATTTTTGATGAAGACACCATAGATACAGCTTGGGGAAAAGATAACATCTATAAATGGTGCTGAACAGACTGGATGTCTTCATGTAGAAGAATACAAATTGATTCACATTTACTGCTCTACATAAAATTCAACTCCAAATAGATCAAAGACCTCAAAAGAAAATGAGATACATTAAACCTGATAAAAGAGAAAGTGGAGAATATCCTGGGACTCATTCATTGACAAGAAAAAAAAATGCTTTTTGAACAGAACACCATTAGCACTAATATTAAGTTCAATTAATAAATGGGACTTCATGAAACATAAAAGCTTCTAGATGGTAAAGGGCACAATCATTTGGACAAAGTGGCAGCCTATATAATGGAAAAATATTCTTACCAACTTCAAATCTGATCGACGACTAATGGTCAATAAAGAACTCAATAACTGATATCAAGAAAGCAAAAAACTCAATTAAAAATAAGAACAGATGTAAATAGAGAATTCTCAAAAGCAGAAACTCAAGTGACTGAGAAACAGTCAAAGAATAGTTCAACATCTTTCATCATAAGGGAACTGAAAATCAAAACTACGTTGAGATTTCATCTTAGTCATCCTTCAGCAAAGGTAACACCAACACAGCAAATGGCAGCTTGTGTTAGCAAGAATAAGGAGTAAGAGACACTCACATACATTGCTGTAGGAGCACAAACTTCTACAGTGACTATGGAAATCAGTGTGATGTTTTCTCGGGAAGACGGGAATCGATCTCCTTCAAGATCCAGCTGTACCACTCTTGGGCGTGTACACAAAGGATGCTTCATCATACCGCAGAGACTCTTGCTCAGCCATGTTCTTTGCTGCTCTATTCTTAATAGCCAGTAATTATAAACAACCTAGATGTCTCTCAGCAGACAAATAGATAAACACAATGTGTTATATTTACACAGCAGAATGTTACTCCATGCTTTTTTTTAAAAAAAAAAAAGTAATCATGACATTATCAGGAAGACGATAGAACCAGAAAAATTATCCCTAATAAGGTAACAGAAAGACAAATATGGTATGTATTGACTTACATGGTGATTTTAGCTGTTTAGTTAATGATAATCAAGCTACAGTCCAAACAACTACAAAAGTTAGGTATAGAGTAAAGGACTAGGGAGAGCAGATCAATATCCATAGAAAAGAGAAATAGAATAGTTAGCAGTGGACAGATAAGTGTTGTGGGATAGGACAGGAGCATTAAAGCAGGGAAGAGGGGGGAGATAACAAGCAAGTGGATACTGGGAGAGACAGCTTCAATTAAAAGCCACTTGGAGGGTAATTTGGAAACCTAATGCACTAGGAGATTCATAAAAATATATGCACATATGAAGGCAATCTAAGTGAAATCACCAAATAGTGGGAGAGAAAGATCTCAACTGGGCATCTCTTGTCACTAAATAAAGCTTCCAGTACCAGAAATGGGTTGAATCTAAGTGAGTTGTTGGACAAGGGGGTTCCATGGTAACCCCTAAAAAACCTAGGCTGTTGCTACGACTGTATGTTGCTCTTCACAAAATGACAGCAAGGAACCATTGCTGAGAACAGCTTCTACACAATTCCCTGTGGAGAGGTCAAGCGGGTGCTACCCAGAGTCTTCGTTCATAAGTGCTAACCTCTTTAGTTTCAGGAAGTACTCTGCAACTACCAAAAGAGAAATATAATCACCAACGTAGTCACAAACCACTTGATCTACTTTGGTGCCGTGCTTTCAAGATGCGCTAGTGCAATGGTGACACAAAACTTGTGGAAGTCACCAACCAATACATGATTCAACTTAGGGCCCACTACAAGAGTTGAAACCCTTCCTATGGTCCTCATTGTTGTCTAGGTTCTTTGAGATTGTAATTTGTGAGCTGATTTTCTTTGCTCTATGTATAAAAACCACTTATGAGTGAGTACATGTGATAATTGTCTTTCTGGGTCTGGGTTACCTCACTCAATATGATGTTTTCTAGCTCCATTCATTTGCCTGCAAAATTCAAGATATCATTATTTTTTCTGCTGTGTAGTACTCCATTGTGTAAATGTACCACATTTTCCTCATTCATTCTTTGGTCAAAGAGCATTTAGGTTGTTTCCAGGTTCTGGCTATGACAAACAATGCTGCTATGAACATAGTTGAGCACATGTCCTTGTGGCACAATTGAGCATCCTTTGGATATATACCTAAAAGTAGTATTTAAGACCCTAAACAATAGTTGAGAGGGTGTCCAAGCTGGCCTTGCTCTGTAGTCAGATTGGTGACTATCTTAAATGTCACCACAGAACCTTTATGCAGCAACTGATGGTAGCAGAGGCAGCTACACACTGCACCTGCAGCTGAACACTGGGCAGTTGAAGAGCAGGAGGGTGAGAATAAGAACCTGTTTGTTTGCTAATGACAGACAGGAAAGGGGTGGATCTAGATGGAAGGGGAGGTCTGAAAGAACGAGGAGGAGTAAAAAGATGAGAAACCTAGGCAGAGATTTAAACAGACAGTTCTCCAAACATCCGATGATCAATAAATACGTGAAGAAAAGAAAAAAGGTTAAATATGAATGATCTTGTGAGAGGTATAAGCTGCCAGACAGGCCAATAAAGAAAATTGCTTAAATGAGGGGAAAGAGAAGAAAGTGTGACAGGAAATTTACACAGCATAGGAAGAAATGGTTTCTGCCTTCGTTTGTATTTTTCAGTTTTGGCAGTAGCAGAGAGACTGGCCTGAGGGCATTCTCCATATTAGGCAAGTGCTGTTCTCTAAGCTAAAGCCCCAGATTTCCAGCCTTGCTGGTGTGCTGTTGTGGGTATTTGTGTATGCAATAGCATCAAGTCAGTAACACATTTGCTCCTTTGCTGGCTCCTTACTAGATTGCAGGTTCTAGGCAGGAAGGGCTCATACCATACTTTACTGACAATACTTCCCACATCAATAGTTACATTTCATCATACAAAATACGTGTTGAGCAACGGTAAGTGATTACATGTGTTGTTCACTATGGTGGTCCTAGTCTAAGGCACGATGTGTATATCCTTACAACCCATTAGATGCAGTTTTGTACCTTTATTTGTTTTCTCTATCTAATTGCAAGGCTCCATATCTCTGCATCCCAAAGAGCTGGCCCGATAATGGTGTGCAATCAGTTCAGAATGCATTGCTTTCAATTGTTTTAAGCAAGGCGTGATATGAAACAAACGCAGAGCAATAAAATAATCAGCAAGAGGAAAATCGAGGGATGTGGGAGGGAGACTCAGTATGTGACATGTGACCTTGTAACAATTTGGTTTGGTTCCAGAACTCTGTTTTCTTTGACTGATAAAATGAGGTTGCTTTGATGTGTCTTGTACCAGTTACCTTTCATGCTCTATGACGAAAGAGCTGAAAAAATGCAATTTAAGGAAGGATTCAACTGAGTTCATAGCTTGAAGTTACAGTCCATCACAGCTAAGAAAGCATGGTGACAGAGGTGGATGCATCTGGTCACACTGTACCCAACCACAATCAGAAAGAAAAAACAAAACAGAGTAATGAATGCTGGTTGTCAGCCGGGTGTCTCTTTTGCATGCAGTGCACTTTCTCAGTGATGCCACCCACATTTAGGCTGTGTCTTCCTATCTCAATTAACCTAACTGAGAAATGTCCTCAAAGACCTGATCAGGGTTTTGTTTCCTAGATGATTGTTAAGTCTTGTCAAAGTGTCAAATGAGAGAATCTATCACAAGGCTCTTAACTTTGAGATCCTATAATTTAAAATATTATAACTTTACTTTTTTATCATCTAAGTTTCAAATAAAGAGTAAGTGCCCCCTAAAGAAATATAAGGCATCATACAATTAGTATACAGCTGTCAAAAAGACAAAACAGGTTTCCACGAGAAAGCTCCTCCCTTGCCACTGCTTAATGAAGACACTGAGTGTTGGAGTGCCACGGGCAACGATTACAGGTTACTAGCTTGCTTCCAGTTAAGAGGACACATTCTAATTTACATTTCTGAATATGCATGAGCAGCTTTCAGCTGAAGAAAAATTTTGCCAGTTGTGACAAGGCCTTCACCAAAACTGTGACAGGAGTGTTAGCGATGAGGATGTGGAGCTTCCCTCTCAGCAGGAAGGCTGCGATCTGGCGAGCTTCCACACTGGCTCTGGGGGCGAGCATCCCACTTTCTAGTAAGACCTAAAACAAAATAAGTTTCCATTGGCTTCCCTTGGCACCAGAGCTCAGGGTGCCATGGCTAGCACATTCTGCTCTGTAGGAAGGCGGGAAGAATGCTGAAACGAAGGCTGGAGGGCTGGAGACCAAGTCTACTAGTAGTTACCTTTTTTTTCTTTTTTTTTTTTTTTTTGATAAACAAGTCACTGAAATTTTTCAATGTAAACACCATAAAACTTACCTGGTACATGAAATGCCATGTATTATTTTAACGTATGCCTACATTATACAATACTCAAATCAAGAAATGCACATTCAACTCTTTAAACATTTATCAGTTCTTGCTGTAAAACTATTCAAAATCCTCTCTCCTAGTTTTTTTTATTTTTAATACAGTTTTAAATTAAAATATAATTACGTCCTTCAACCGTTCCTTTTTCCAGGCCCTTTCTTACTTCCTCTGAAATTTATGGTCTCTTTTTATTATTGATATATATGTGTATGCATGCAGAAAGAGATATGAATGGATGAATAGATGATAGATAGGTAGGTAGGTAGGTAGATAGATAGATAGATAGATAGATAGATAGATAGATAGATAGATGTTTAAACTGTTGAGTCTATTTAATAAAGCTTTTATGTGCATGGTTTCAGGGCTGACCAGCAGGAATTATAAAATTCATTAGGAGTTCAACCTTTTTATTTTGTTATTTTTGTTTATTTGCTTGGTTTCAAGACAAGGTTTCTCTGAAGCTTTGGAGCCTGTCCTGGAACTAGCTCTTGTACACCAGGCTGGTCTCAAACTCAAAAAAATCTGTCTGTCTCTGCCTCCAGAGTGCTGGGATTAAAGACATGCACCACCACCGCCCAGCTGGAAGTTCAACTTTAAGGATGATTATTTCCCCCTTTTTAGCAATTATTCATTTCCTATTCCTTTTTATCCAAGGGAGATTTCTCACATTTGTATGCCTATTAATATTACCAATGTTCAAGTCTCGTACAGGTAATGACATTGTTGTGGTATTACGGCTGCAGGTTCCGTGTCATTTCTTCTGGTTTTCAAATAAACATTGTACATAGTATTACCTATAATCACCTACTGTATAATAGCACATCAGAATAGTCCTGTGTATCTGTAATTTGATTGACATGGATTAATCCTTCTCCATCTCTCACTCACGCCTCTGGTAATGACTTTTGTCTTACTTCCACATGTAAGACCATATGCAACCTTTTTTTCTATACTTGGTTTCTTTCCAATAAAATGATTGTCTCCAGCTCCATGCAGATTATCATAGATGACGGTTGTCTTTCTGTTATGGATGGATAGTACTCAATTCTGTCCATATACATCTCTTTATCAGCTGATAGTCACTTTAGTTGCTTACATTTTGTGACTATTATGATTAATAACATACTAAGTATGGGCCAAATCCCTTGTATGTGCTTATGGAAATCGGGCTGATAGGTCATATGATAGTTCTAAGTTAATGTTCAGGGGAAATTCTGTTTCCTATAGCGGTTACAGTGATTTATTTTGCCAGGATTCCCTTTTCTATACATTATTACCTGCACATACTACCATGTATCCTCTTGAAACAACAAGAGTGAAGTTGTATCTCATTATATATTTCTCAATAATTACCATGCTGGTAACTAGTGATGTTGGAAACTTTTTCATACATGAACAATCAAAATGTTCAATTTCCCATCATTTGAATCTTCTCATGAAAATGTCTGTTGAAATTTACTGTGAGATTTCAAAATTGGAGATGGGAATTCATAAGTCTAACCTACCATGCACAGTGGTAAACAAAAAAGATAGCATGGCTCAAATAAGATCTTTAGACCTCCACACACATGCACCCTGTGACATCACACACACACACGCACGCACGCACACACACACAAAATTGCACTCCACAGAACATTTTGAACCTTAATGTGTAAATAACACAAATAAAGAGTGACTATAAAACACAGATATTGACACCAACCTTTTATTTAACTGAAAAGCCTGATGCATCAAAAAAAAAAATCACTGACATTTCATGTTATTGCTGCTTCTGATCTCCAGAGTGGATTGAAGCAGAAACAATATTATATACTAGGCAATCAGGCCTTCATTCAAAAACTGAGTTAAGCTGATATGGAAAATTCAATGTGGTCCACAAGAGACCTTCTGAAAACTCGAAACAACACAAATGCCCAAGCAAGAGGCAGGATGTCCACCACTTTACAAATGACATGGTTGCTGCAAAGCTGGTATACCATGTGTTCTGTTAGAATCTTGAAACAGCAAAACCTCCCAGAACCACTCTAGGTCATATGAGGCTTACAAGATGGACCCAGAGAAGTAAAGGAAGAGAACCAGGATTCAGCACCAGTGTGGAACCAGACATTCATTTTGGTAAAAGGGCCATTTTTTGACCCCCTTCTCCCAAGAGGTCAAACACAGAGACCAGAAGAATGCTGAAATAAGATGCCAGGAGATAATGCCTGTATTGCATAAGTATAGCAGCCGTGGTTTAAAAACATATGGCTAATTGACAGAGAGTAACACTGGAGAATTCCATAGACATGAGTTCCTAGTCACCATATAAATATGCCTCATTATAGGAGATCTTGTATTCAGGGAAGCTTCAAGTCAAGGAATGTCCATTAGGTATGGTCCATTCTCTCAGTTCAGCTAAGATTTACTTGGATGAGAGCCCTTAAAATGATAAATATTGGTTAGTAATGTAGGTGACATCATAAGCTTACTGGTTTCTAGGGTCACTCAAAAAGATGAGTCACTGTAGATCAAATGTTCATGCAGTAGAGAGGTTTCATAGCTTTTAGCACCAGGAACTTAAAGAAGTTTGTTACTACATGCTATTCTCAAGTTCATGTTCCCAGTCACTTCCTGGGTGACTGCCAAGGCTTAACATGTGTTTTCCTTTTTTTATATACCTACTTTCCAAACTGGAAGGGAAATAATAAAAAAGAAATCCAACTTGCACAGACATATAATCCCAGCACAGGGGATACTGCGGCAGGAAGAATCACCAGGAGTTTGAAACTGACCTGGGCTATACAGTGAGTTCCAGGCTACCTGATCTATGTGACAGACTCTATCTAAAAGTGAACACAAATCCAATTATTTTATTTCTTTCTTCAAATCAGTTGGCCCTTCCCTATACAAGAAACAGAATGTGAACAAAAGGATAAACACAGATAAAAGTGGTCTCTGTGAGTTTGAGGCCAGCCTGGTCTAGAGAGTGAGTCTAGGACAGCCAAGGCTATACAGAGAAACCCTGTCTCAGAAAAGCAAAAGGAATATAAGAAAACTAAATCTTCCATTATAAAGGAATAGCAGCACTGGTAGAAAGAATGTCTGAAATTAACTGTTGCACAACCCTAGGAATTAATTAAAGCCCCACAACAATCTGAGAAAAAGCTGCTGGTTTTGGACAGAATAGGGGACCAGATTTGACTTACCCAGTCTCTCTTTCTTTCTTTCCACGCCATGCTAGCCTGGCAAAATTGAATGGATTTGCAGTTCTGAGATTTGTGAAAGCCAGCAGTATTAACCATGGAGGAAGATAAAATTGGAAAAGATTCTTCGTTTTAACCTTACCATTCTGTATCCTGTGTGCATAAGCCTTTAGGATTTCTTCAGTGTTTCTATTTCCTTTCTGATATTTATACACGTAATGATTCTACCCTAATTTCCCTAAAACACATCTTTCAAGTCTCAAGCCAAATGTTGATAGTTAAAGTAAGCATCTTCTGGTGGTTTCAGAAACACGAAAATGTATATTCTGCAGCATGGTCCCACAGTCCTTTCCTTTTACCCCTGCTGGAGATCTGACTTTCAGCCGGACAATCGGCTCTAAACCCTGAGTCAGGGGACAGCAAAACCCATGTTCTAACAACAGCAGCCCAGGAGCCTGTATGCATTCAACACAGGCCATGCTCAGTACAAAAATGTTTGCAGGACACAGGAAAAGCAGTCTTCCTTGTGTATACTTTAATCTGTGCAACCTTCCCTGGTAAATTTAAACAGAACAGGTGACTTATAGGATAGGAATTTTATTTCCTACATAGTCATAAAGTTGGAAAGTCTCAGATTGGGATGCCAGCATCTCCAGGTCCTGATGGAAACGCTTCTGGACTGGTAGACCGCAGCTTCCTTGCTACATTGTTACCTGTGTGTTTCTGGGCACCTGCAGGTGCAGACAGTCAGGAAGAGAGGGGAGAGAGAGATAGAAACAGAAAGCAGCCTCTCCTTGTTAAAAGGATACCAATTCTATAAAATAAGGACTCAACCCTTATGACTGCAATTAACCTTAATTGCCTCCTAAAGGTTAATTATCCCTAAACCCAAGGGAAGTCCCACTGTGGATTCAGGCTTCAATATATACACTTTGTAGGAGTACAATTCTGGTCACAGCCATCTACAAAAGCATACGGTGCTTTAACAACATATAGGAATAATAAGTAGAGTCTAACATCCTTATAAAGTCGGATCCCAATTGCTTCTATGCTGTCATAGTTTGAAGATTGTGTCTTGACCTTGCTCTCGGGGCAGAATTCCCACAGTCAGTAAAATATGCCAATTTGTCAACAGGTAATACGAAAATCAGCTTCAATTTCACTAGTCTCCTCATTTTACATAAGAAGCCTCTTGTCCCAACCTGACATGAGTAGAAATAGAAATGTACCAATTAAATGATTGTTCTGTGTATCAAAATCCTCATTGGAATATGTTGGGCAGGAAGCAATTTTCTCTTCACTTATTGTCATGAATATACATGACTGAAATGTTGAAACCAAATACACATTAGCCGGAGTCTGTACCCAACATGAAAGTGTATCTAATTTATCCTTTTTTTCCTTTATAGCCTGAGGTTAAAAAAAAACATGAATGGAGAAAGATGGCAAAAATCACGAAATACTTATATACCACTTATCAGTTTAGAAAGAACATGCCCGAACTTGTGGGGGAGTTATGTTAACTATCATAGCTTCAGAGACAGTACTCTGAAATGCTAATTTCTCCCAAGATAATCCAACTGTTACATTACCTGTAGCTTTAAATAATCTCATCCACTAATTTGGGACTCTGAGCTTCTCTCCTATACTGACAAGCCTCGGAAAATTCAAAACTTAATTTTATTTTGCAATGTGTTTCATATATAATTTTGATACGTATTAACATCTGTCTGTGCATAGCAATCTTGCAAGCTAGATGTAAGAAAATTGAGGATGAGGATTTAGAGTGATTAACTCACAGAAGTTCTGAGGTGACAGAGCTTAATTGTGAGTATCAGCAATCGGTCAGCACAGGATTGTCAGAGACCTGGGTGCTTTTCTGATGATTAACAGGTTTCGGGTTTCACCAGGCTTTCCTGTCTCCTGTCATTTTCTCTCTTCATTTTCTGCCCTGATAAGCATTCCTTATGTTGTCAGTTTTCTCATTTTGCCACACTACCAGGCAAAAAGGACTTAAGGAAGAGGGAGCTTATTTTGATTCACAGTCCATTGTTGTATGAAAACAATAGTGTAGCAACTGGATGTGACTGCTCATATTTCATCCATGGTCAGGAGGCAAAGAGAAATGGATGCAAACAATCCACTAGCATTCTCCTTTTTATTCAGTTCAGGATCCCATTCCATCAAAAGTTGTTACCTACATTCACTATGGACCACCCTCCTCAGTTGAGCCATGTAGAGACTCCCTCTAGGGCATCTTGGTGATATGGCTTCTATCTGATTGCAAATCCAGTGAAGATCATCATGAAAACCACTACCACACTTGAGAAACTTATACCCAATCATCAGGCCACTTAGGATCCTCATCCTGGGCTTTTTTTAAATTTCCAATCATGATCTGAAAATCTCTA
This sequence comes from Myodes glareolus, assembly GCF_982192425.1. NCBI lineage: Eukaryota > Metazoa > Chordata > Mammalia > Rodentia > Cricetidae > Myodes > Myodes glareolus. The sequence goes on from NC_142044.1 coordinate 28,169,468, forward strand.
GCCAAAAATAAAACTATAGTAAATACAAACTATATTTATACTAAAATCTCCAGTCTCAGAAAGACAAACATGGTATGTACTCACTTACAAATGGATATTAGCTGTAAAATAAAAGATAGCCGTGCTACAAGTCACAGACTCAGAGAGTCTAATTAAGAAGGAAGGTTCAAGGGGGGACACCTGGATCTCCCTGGGAAGGGAAAATAGAAGAGATTCAGTGGGTGGACTGGGAGTGGGTGGGGATGGAAAGATGAGGGGTCAAGTTGTAGAGGGATAGAGAAGGCAAGTGCTGCAAGAGATGACTAGAGAGTGGGGCATTTAGGGGTGAGGTAGAAAATTGGAGCAAGGAAAAGTCCTAGGAATGATGATCCCAGTTAAGACTCCAAACAACAGGGGATGCCTACACTGAACTGGCCACCTCCTATGACCAGGAAAAACTTCCAGTAGAGGGTTTAGGACACCAAACCAGCCACATAACCTTCGAACTACTGTCTGCCCTGCCTATGGGACGTACTGGGAAAGGGTGGTGCAGAGATTGTAGACATGGCCGATCAATGATTGTTGCAGCCTCAGACCCAAGCCGTGAGAGTGAGTCCACACCTGCCATGCCTGGAGCGCTAGGACCCAGAGATTAGATGGCCCAATGACCTAGGGTAGAAAAAAACACTACTGGAGAAAAAAATGTCAATGTAATGATGATGTGGGATTCCCCACTGTATGCTGTGATTAAATTGATTAATTTGAAGGCTGCTTTGGACCTATAGCAGGACAGAACAGAGGTAGGCGGGGACAACCAAACACTGGGAGGAAGAAGACGGAGTCAGAAAATGCCATGTAGCCAACACTGGGAACAGACGTGCCAGAAGCTTGCTGGTAAGCCACAGCCATGTGGCAATACACAGATTAATAGAAATGGGATAAATTAAATTGTTAGAGTTAGCCAATAAGAAGCTAGAGCTAATGGGCCAAGCGGTGATTTAGTTAATGCCATTTCTCTGTGGTTATTTCAGGGCTGAGCAGCTGGGGACAAGCAAGTGGCCTTCTACAACATGATGATGGTTAATGATATTATGTTATACTCATAGATTGGTACCTAGCCCAATTGTCACCATAGAGGCTTCATCCAGAAATTGCTGGAAGCAGATGCAGAAACTCGCAGTCAAATATTAAGCGGAGCTTGAGGAATCCTGCGGAAGAGAGGGAAGAGGATTCTAGAAGACAGGGGGGGTCAAGGATATCACAATAAAACCCGCAGAATCAACTAACCTGACTGGTAGGTGCTCACAGAGATTGAACTGTCAGCCAGGAAGCCTGCATGGGACTGAATTAGGTCCTCTGCTCTGTTACAGTCTTATAGCTTGGTGCTCTTTGGGGACTCCTAATAGTGGGAGCAGGAGCTGTCTTTGGCACTTTGGCTGACTTTTGGTACTCTTTTCCTCATATTGAGTTAATTTGCCAAGTTTTAATACAAAAGGAAGTAATCTTACTGCAACTAGATATGCCAGATTTTATTGATATCAAAGGGGGCCTTGCACTTTTCTGAATAGAAAAAGAGCAGTAAATTGGGACTGACAGAGGGCAGGTGGGTGGGGACTGGAGGAAAGGAGGGAGGGGAAAGAGTGGTTGAGATGTAAAATTTAAAAAAAAACTAATTAAAAAATAACAAATAAAAAAATTTTAAAAAGCTCAGATGCCATTAGAAGATTAAAAGGTAGGTTAAAGCCTAGGGGAAATTTATACTTAGAATATGTAAAGAATTCCTACAAATCAATAATAAAAATATACTTTTCTAAAAGCAATTTAAACATTGATAGGAACTCCAAAAGGATATATTCCAGTGATTGACAAACAAGAAATGATGCTTAAGTTCATTTGAAGCAGGGAAAAGAATTAAGATCTCACTCAGACCTAGTCTTAATGTCAATCCACTACAATGTAACACTTTTGACAAACACTTTTGACAGCGTGTTGTAGATACTGGAGCACCGGAGCCTCTCCAGTTTTCTCTTGGGAGTACACAGTCATAAACATCTGTGATAGATGAACAATATGACTCCCATAGTGCACACATGTCACTTCTAGACATAAAACAGGAGAAATATTTGTACAAAAATTCTATATTATTTTTCTAAATATCTTTTAATTGGATCTTCATTTTTCTCCAGCAGAAAATGAAGACTGAGAGTTAGAGCAAGAATTGGGTTTTACTTTGCCCTCAGACTTGTCCTTAAAAACTACAAACATCACATGATATTTTCATGATTACTTGCTGCTTTATTGGTCTTGCTTTGGTTCAGTATTTCCATACTATGCCCTCTTCCCTGTGTTTTGGAATGGTAATGTATGTCCTGTGCCATTCTATATTTCAAGCATGTGATCTGCTTTTATAATTTGACTTTTACAATGAGATTACAGTTAAGAGATTGTTATGCATCTAAGAAGAGATTTTGGACTTTAAAACAAGTTTGACACTGTTATAGGCTATGGGAACTTTTGAAGTTGGACTGGATACATTTCTTGCATTGTGATGTGGCTATAAGCCTTAAAGGGGGTCAGGTAGTGGAATGTGGTGGTTTGAAAGAAAGTGTCCCCCAAAGGGGGTGGCGCTGTTAAGTGGTGTGGCATTGTTAGAGGGAGTGTGTCACTGTGGGGCCAAGCTTTGAAGTCTTTTTCGCTCAAGCTTCCCTCAGTGAGGCTGTCAGTTCAAATTTCTTTTGGTTATAAGATGTGGGATTTTCAGCTACGCCAGCACCACCTCTGCCTGCATGCTCTCATGCTCCCTGTCATGATGATAATGGACTGAATCTCTGAAACTATAAGCAAGCCACCCCAATTAAATGTGGTCTTTATAAGAGATGCTGTGGTCATAGTGTCTCTTCATAGCATTAGAAGTCCTAAGTCAAGCAGGATGAGAGCTGTCAGTTGTACCTATAGAAGAGATTAATTCATATTGTCTGTGCACAAGACAAGATGACAAAGCCACTTTTCTAAAAGTTCTTAAGCCATCCACAGGATGTCATTCACAACTGATGCTGCATTCCTTCTATACAAAGAACACATTTTCCTTCACTGCTAAACACTGTTTCTTTGACTGTGTACCAGGAAGACCGTCAGTTCTTATTTTGGAGCTAAGTGGTAGGTAAATGACTCTTTTTTTGTTGAGTCTCTGTGAATTAATTCTGATAAGCTAATGTGAGTATGATACATCTCCATATGTGTTTTTTCCTTCCACATAGAAACTTCATTGAGATACAAGTAGCATGGCACAAAACTCATCCTTTTAAATTTCACAACTTGATTGTTTAATATGGCCATTAAAATTTGCATCACTAAATGATTCTAAAACACATTTATTATCCCAAAGAAAACATTTTCCCAGGTCCTGAGGATCACAAATCTACCATCTACCCCTAAGAATTTATTGTTCAAGACATTTCATGATAATGCATTCATGCTTTCTCACGTTTTCAGACTTTGTTTACATTGGAATAGTCATTCTTTCAGAGCTAAATAGTATTTCATTGCATGGAAAGTCATGTTTTATTTACCTCTTCATCACGAAATGGACATTTGAAACATACCCTATTTGGAATAGTCTAATACTTCTTTCACAACCAAACAATGCAGTCACAGAGAGCCCTTGGAATACTCAATCCTAAATGGGATGTCTCCATCAAATCCCTCTCCTCAAGAATCAAGGTATCCCTTTGGAAGAAGAGGAAGAAACTGTAAGAGCCAGACGGGATGGAGGACACCAAGGAAACAAGACCTTCTAACCACAGCAGGCCTGCTGCACATATGAACTCACAGAGGTTGAAGCAGCATGCATAGAACCTGCATGGGTCTGCATCAGATGAAGTCCTAGAACTGAAAGGATGTGTATACACGACCCATCTCTAACCCAAACTCTATCTCCAATTGATAACCATTTGCAAGTGAAAAACAAATCTTCTGACAGAGGAGTATTGCTGGAAAAACAAGCTACATTTAAGGGTAGGCCACATGCCCGGCAGTAGAGGGCAAACAGAAAAAGAATTCTATGGCACCTTTGCAAGATCTTTCTCTCATAATGTCATGTCAGGGCATTTTTAACACCTTCTCCTTTGCATATCTATATGGTTTCAAGTTTTGTGTCTTTATGGGATTTCTGTGGTGTAGATATACATGTGTATCTCAGCATTTATATGTGTTTCTTTTGGTTTCTTTGGCCCTTTTCCTTCTGTTTGACTTTTTGTTTTATCCTATTCAGATTGTGTTTTGCTGTGATGTTGTTGTTTCTTTATTTTATCTTATTATATTTTATTATTATCCCTTAGAAGCCTATACTTTTCTAATTGGAGACAGAAAGCAGGTAAATCCAAATAGAAGAATAAGTGGTGAAGAACTTAGAGGAGTTGGGAGAGGGGAAACCATAATTACAATATGTAGTTTGAAAAAAATCTTTCAATAAGATAAAGAAGTGCTGCTATGAACAGTCACATAAAACTTTCTGCATGGACATAGATTTTCAATTATTTATAGAAACTTCCAATGTTGCTTCACCATTTGACAATCTCACCATCAGTATATGAGAGTTCCAATTTCTCAAATAGTTTCAAGCACCTGCTACTGTCTGATATTTATTCGTGTCTTCCAAACGAATGCAAAGCAGTGTCATTTATCAAGGTTATTTGTGACACAAATAAGGTTCAATCAAGTTTATTTTAAGTAATATAGTTAGTCCTTTATTGATATGTTGCAAGAATCTCATTATTCACCTGAAAATGCAGAGAGTATTGAAAGGTGTATCTACATATTTTTGTATATCATTCCTATATACTTGCAATGCCTATAATAATTTATTAATCAGACACAGTAAGAGATTAACAACTCATAAATAATAACACATAATAATTGTAATGTTATTAAAGTTATGTGAATGCTATTTGTTTTTCCCCTTCCTTTTGAATGGGTAAGAAAAGAGAATAACATTGTTATTAAAGTGACTCCTAATTACTTATCATTATATCTACAAGTTAATATATTTCTCAACCCTCATTACTGAAGTCTTTTTTTTCTTTTCTCATTCTTTTCTTTCCCTTTCATTGAAAATACAGAGGACTTTATTTGCAATGGGTGGTAATTAAGATGGAGCCACACTGATCAACATGCAGAGAATAAGAGACTTCTGAATTCTCAGCCCTGTGACATTTATAACACAAGTCCTCCTTCCAAAGTTCAGAGGCCATTAAAGTAGAGGTGATCAAAGAAGTGTAAGAGCCAGAGGTGATGTATAACTACAAAAAAAAATGTTTTCTGAGCAAAATTGTGTAGTTTCCCTTTTGAATTCTCAATGATTGTCATAACATAGACAAGGCCTGTACAAACTCAAGCCCAACAAACTCCAAGCATGTTGGGCATGGTGGGATCAGCATGAATACCACCTCTATCTGAAGAGCCATTGGCAATTGGAAGCTTCTGGGAGAGGGAGAACCAGTTTTCAAGATTGTAGTCTGTTGTAGGAGGCCCACTTGTTAGTTCCTGGCTGCTTAGCCCCGAAATAAACACACAGAAATCATATTGTTTGCAATACTGTTTGACCAATAGCTTCAGTGTATTTCTGGCTAACTCTTATATCCTAAACTAGCCAATCTCTGTTTATCTGTGTATCACCACGTGGCTGTGGCTTACAGGGTAAAGTTCCAGCATCTGTCTCCCGGCAGGGCTACATGGTGTCTCACTGACTTTGCCTTCTCTCTCCCAGCATTCATATTAGTTTTCCCTGCCTAGCTTTGTTCTGCCCTGCTCTGCTATAGGCTCAAAGCAGTTTCTTTATTAACCAATGGTATTCACAGCATACAGAGGGGAATCCCACATTAACTCTCCTTTTCTGCCTAAATAAAAAGGAAGGTTTTAACTTTCACATAGTAAAATTACATATAAGAAGACAGATATCAAGCAAGAATTATAGTTACAATATTTATATCTACTTTATCTTTTATCATAACTAAGGAAAACTATAATTATAATTATGTATTCTTCAACTGTATTAAAAACCTCAGAAGGATATAATATTACCTAAATAAACAGGAAGTACACCTGAAGCAGAAAAAGAATTGATATTCATTGAAGAAAAATTAAAGGAGGCACATGTAGATAGAGTGAGTCCAAATCTTAATTGTATTCTAGTCATATTGCCCTCCATAATTTTCCCTACAGGAATTTTAATGCCAAGGGAAGATATTATCTTAGAATGGATCTTTTTTGCCACATGAGCCAAGTAAAAAAAATTACAAACATATGTGGAAAAAGTCTCTGAATTAATTACAAAAGGTAAATTGAGACTTCATCAACTAGCAGGTATAGAACCAACAGAGATTATAGTTCTTTTTTTAAGTACATAAATATAAGAGTTTAAAGTACAACTACATACAGATTATACAAATATAATTATGTATAGGTTTTACATAAGTATAGAATTATAAAGTACAGAATGTCACATTTCTTTCAAATGAGGTCTAATGAACATTTATGATCACATAAATTTTTTAAAAATGTATAATACAGGAAAAGTGTTCTTTAAACATATGGTAAACTGGGCACAAGAAAAATTATTGTATCAATGCATTCTGATTTATATGTGATTCTTTGAACAATAAAATTGAACAAAAATGAAAGCAAATCAGTCATGGAAAAGCAGACTTCTTAAATGAGAATCATTCTATATGATAAAGGAATAAAAAGATAAATATGACCATATTAAGTTGAAAATGGTCTTATATAACAAATACAATGGCCAAAGAATATATAACAATGCAAAATTTTTAAATATAAATATTTTAAAGTTAAATTTTGTTCTTTTAAACACATGAGATACTGAAAAGATAAAGCACAGCCTTGCACAATGAATGAGTGGATGGGTTGGGTTGGATGAATAGGTAGGCAGATAGATAGACAGATAGACAGATAGACAGATAAACAGATAGACAGATAGACAGACAGACAAACAGACAAACAGACAGGCAGGCAGGCAGACATACTGACTGATGAAAAAGTAAGTGTGTGAACTTGGAAACTTTTACTGCTGATAAAATTTAAAAATTATGGGAAGACAATGAACCATGGCAAAGATCTTGTGCTAATTTCTTGGGATAAATTAATAGTGATTATCCCAAAAGTGATAGAATTAACCTTATAAAGAGAACTACATAGATTCTTCCCCAAATTGTACATGATGTACCAATAACTAGAGCCCATACATTTATCCTGATGCAAATAAATCAGGGAAGGCAGGTTAAAAATCAGAAGAATTAAGTAAGGTGGAACAAAACCCTTATAATTCTGTCCAAAAGGCAGAATTATATGCTAGTCTCATGGTACTAAGGGATTTTAAAGAACCTCTCAATATAGTTACTGATTCACAATTCACAATAGAGCAATCAAATCAAACTATAAAGGATATGCTAAACAAACAGAGAGGAATGGAAAATACCTCCAGAAATAGATTGCATTATGCTTTATTAACTTTTAATTTTCTTAACACTAATGAGAAAGGAAAAACAGCGTCAGAGAGACATTGGATAACAGAAAAAACTTCTGAATTAAATTAGCTGGTGTATTCCAAAGATGTACTTACCTCACAATGGAAACCAGGATATTGCTACACTGGGGAAGAAGTTTTGCTCTTGTTTCCATAAGAGAAGAAAAAAAATGGATACCATCAAAATTGGTAAAGTTTTGATTTGAAAAAGAGAAACCTCTAAAGAAAGAGAAATGACAACTCATCCACATAGGTGACAATCATACAAGTGGTTAGAAAACATCATAAGAATTGGGACAAGGTTCTGTTTTTGTTTTTCAGGAAAATACATATCTTCAAAAAGTCGAGAGACCTTGAACATCTAGATGCCTAAAGATGAAAAAATAATTATCCAGAAAGGATCACTAAGTATAGAGAAATCTGACTTATGATGCTCTATCATCTGCATAGTAAAATTTGATTATCTGGACGTGTATGCATCTCTACTTAAAAATCAGACCTGGCTTTAGAGTTGGACAATGGCTGTCCTTCTCTAAATCCAAGCATGTTGCTAAAAAAAATATTCAGAATTTCTATCTCATGCCAGGAGCCATCTGGTATGGGACAGAAAGAAGATAGATTTTAAGGAAATGTTTTACTTTTCTCCATGCCCATTTTGTCTATATTGTATCTTTTGTTGAATAATGTTTAAGTTTTCAATAATGAAAAGTAGATTTTCCTGCAGTAATCTTTGGAACTTCCAGGAATAACATGGGACCCCACAACAACTCCACTTGGTTGATGTGATGTCATGCTTCTGGTGTTCTGCTATAAGACCAGCTGCAGAAATGGTGTATCGCCTTACAATGATTTGACCAGAACTCCAAATAAGAAGTTAAAAAACAAAACAAAACAAAAAACTATTGATTCAGCAATTGTACAAAACAGCAGTCTTGAAACTTAATCATCATTTTACTTTTACAGGATCCCATAAAAAGAACATTTCCCCCATGACAGCAGGAAGCAATTCTAAAAGATGACATCCCCTCTCCCAACAAAATTTGTCCTCAGGGTTAGGGACACCATTTCAGGGTTGATTATTACTCATATAGGGTTGGGAGTTGGGGTAAAAGTTATGTAGGCCCAGAGATCTCAAAAATAAGAGGAAAATTTGAATGGGATAATAGTTAGGTTAGTGTGAACTTACTGACACTAATAATAATAATAATAATAATAATAGTAATAGAATGAATACTTGTGAGCTATTAATTATGGACAATTTACATTGGTATAGATTTTTGTATATTGATACAAGTTCAAATTATATTTGCTATATTGAATAAGCTCCTATTTCTGTTTACAATAATTGTACTCATATACAAATTTGTTTTGTCAGATTGTATGCATGCATGTTTCTACCTCTGTTTAAGACATTTTGTATATTAATATAATTTTACATATATTTATCATATTATATTATATAGTTCTACCTATGATAAAGATATTTAGACACTGTTTACATTTTGATGTCATTGTCCTCCTTTACGGTACAGTTGCTTAATGATTGTTTAATATTCCAATATTAAGTCTTAATCTTTAAGTTATATAGGTATTAAATATTATAGATCAATACTCATTCCTGCTGTTATGCCTTTAGTCAGACTAATTAGGTTCTTTAGATTCATAGACATTGTATTCTGCATAGATAGGTAACCTACAACCACTTCAAAAATCTGTAGAATGTGCATTTAAATAATTTAGGATTTTGCTGATGTAATACATGATTGCTTACCAATATATTCCCAATATATTGCAATGGCACCAATATATTCCCAAGAGAGTGTTGGGCACCAAAAACACTCCACTTGGAATTTGTTTTCTTCTAAGCACAGCTGGACTTTGGGCAAGGAGCTGCTGTTGCCTTGATCACTGTCAAAGTGCAGGATGTCTAGACTGAACAAGCAGGATACAAGAAAAAAGACTGCCAAACCTTGCCAAGAAAGGGTAAGACAGGTCTGAAAATTTTTCTGCCTCTGAAAATGGCCTGTCAGTTACACTAGGCAGTAGCCAAAAGTTAGTTGCTTCTACATCTCAAATGAGACTTTGGGTGGTTGTTCAGGCAGCCAGTTGTCTCTGTCATCTACTGCACATTTTGGAAACTGCTTGATTACACTTCCTGCCTACTCAAGTAATATTATCTCCCTTCTCAGGCCTTCAGTGGGGTTGAAGATTAGACAGTCATAGTTACCATCCTCTTATGATCTAGCCAAGCCATTTCCAAAACAAACTTAGACTCCATAGGGTAGAATATTTGCTAAACCATTAGGATTTGTTCCTTGCTTAATATTGTTTATGTTAGTTGTAATTCTAATCTTATACTTAATATCTGTTCCTAGTGTATATACTAGTGTATTGGGTTTAGAACTTTCTTATTTAAACAAAAGTGGGAGGTGCTGTGGGAGCTCCTTCAGCTCCTTTGGCCAATAGTCTTTAAGATACCAGCCCACTTGGATGTGGCTTCCTATACTATAAATGCAGCTGGAAAGCTTACGCTGGCTCTCTTGCTTCCAGCTCTTGCTTCCCGTTTTCACTTCTGGCTGCAGGATTTGGTTCCTATTCCCCATTTGTGCAGAGGTCTGTGATCTAGGACAGAGATCTGTGAGTCTACCCTAAATAAATCACATAATTGTGAACTAGTGTGGGATTATTTTGTATCTTCCACCATGAGTAGTCCCTCAGAGATCAGCCATGCTCAAGTGGAAGTCCACACAACACACTCACAAATATGTGTTAGTACAGAATGGATTTGATGGACTGTTTTTAAAAGAGGACAAAAAGTAAAGGCAGAGAGATATAGGAAGAGGTGAGGGACAGCTGAACATGATTTAAAAACCATTTTGAATGACTCTCTCAAAGGACAAATGAAGAAGCAAGAGAAAAAAAGAAAAACTTATGAAAAAATCTAATTTGCTGGGTCTTAGGTGGAATTCGGCAGTAATAAAATTGTGAAAAATTCCTGGAGGAGTTTTTCAATCTGGAGAGTCACTGGTTTGGAGAAAACATTTGCACTTAATTTTCCTGGGTTTGCTCTTTCTCAAATCTTCCATTCTCAGTTAATGTTAAGTGTGGGCACTATGGGTTTACCAGAGACACAGTGGGGACTCACCAAGACTCTCTTGAGAGAAAGTAACTGCCTAACAAAAGGTAAAGCATTAAAATAGAAAACTTATCTTAAAAATTACCATGGCTCTTAAACAGACTCCTGACTTGGAAGCAAGAGAACATTTTTCTAACATCCCATGGGCAGTGCACTTAGCTAGCTTTCAAATATGCAAACAGAGTAATTCTTCATTCTAATTATTTGGGGATGTTTTTCCTACGTTGCATTATTATGTGACTTTTGCATATGTATTAATGGATATTTGGGCTAATAAAGATATTGAAAGTCTAGGTATCCACAATAATGGCCAGTGTACTGACTAGTGGAGCCTGCCCATGCATATTTGTGATCCACAAACTTGAATATAACATTGAAAATAATTCAAAAAATAATAGCATCGTCTAAACCTATCAGGACTGCCATACAAATGAGCTCACAATGACTGTGATAACATGCACAAGACCTGTACAGTTTCAAACCAAACAAAAAATCCAAACATAGAGAGGGAGAAATTAACACAAATTCCCAAACATACCCAAGTTGTTATTTTTGGTTGATATCTGTTGGGAAATGGAAAGTTAGTTTCATTCAATGAAGTGTCACTGGGTCTATCAACTGCACTCCAGACCAGGTCCCACGTCTAGAAATAGTTGTTCAATATAAGATCTGTGTCATGCTTTTACAAATCAATTAACACATCTACTACCACACAAGTTATACTTTGGGTCCCCGGAAATTGCTGACCGTGTAACTAAAAATTTGTATCTTCTGATAAATACCTTCCCAGCTTTTCCCACAGATCCACCTCCTGGCAAGTAACATTCTACCATGTTTCTGTGAGTTTGAAGATTTTTATACTTTACAGATGACAAATACAGTATTTGTCTTCCTATATTTGATTTAACACATTTTATAAAATGTCCTCTGAGTTTATCCACACTGGCATAAATTCTTATTGCTATGGCTAAACAATACTCCATTATATATGCACCGCATTTCCTTCTTTCATTTACGGTTAGCTTGTTCTGATACCTTCGCTATTGTGGCTAATACTACATGAACACAGTAGTATATATTTCTCAAGATACTGATTTCATTTCTTTGGATATGAAGCTAAAGGCAAGATAGCTGTATACAAGGAAACCCCATTTTTAACTTTTGGTAAGAACCTGCAATGGTGTTCAAAAAAGGATTCCTTTTACTCCACACCAAAGCTAGTAGATTTTAATCATAGACATTTTAAAAGAAATACATTAATAGTCTTCCTTGGTTTGGTTAGCATTGATTATTTTCAGTGGTGTTGAATACCTTTGTATGTACCTGTTCCCCGGATAAATAATTCTTCAACTTATTTGTCACTTAGATTCATTTATTTTGATTTGTTTGCTTCCCTTCAATTGAGTTGAGTATATTCTTTGTAAATATGGTATATTAGCCCAAAATCAAATAAATGGTTTGCAAACATCTCCTCCCATTTTGATGTACTCTCTTCATTATGTGGTTTGTTTGCTATATAGCAGCCTTTTAGTCTAGTTTATTGCTTTTAGTGTTGTGCTGTTCTAGAGATGAACCACATTTTATTAGCCCATGCCTAATATATATGAAATTCCAGGTGTGATCCTTACTATTGCAAAAAATAATTTGTAAGCTTAGTTTTCTATATCTGTGGAAGAACAACACTATTTAAATGTCTACCAAAGTTATGGGACATAAAACTGCAACAGAAAAATCAGTAGTAAATAATGAACTAACAATAAATATCAAGGAAATTCAGAAAATAATTTGTTGGATAAGTTGAGAAATTTCACATTTTTCTTAGGTTTTTATTGCTATGAAGGAACACCATGACCTTGACAACTCTCATAAAGAAAACATTTAATTAGGGTGGTTCACTTACAGTTTCAAAAGTTCAGTCCATTATCATGAGAGGAACCATGGTAGTGTACAGTCAGATGTATGTAATAGCTGGAGGTCCTACATCTTGCAGGCAACAGACAGTCAAACTGACAGTCATACCGCGGGAAGCTTAAGCAAAAGATACTTCAAAGCTTGGTCCCACAGTAACATACTACCTCCAGTAAAGCCACATCTCCTAATAGTGCTACTTCCTTTGGGGGAACATTGTCTTTCAAACCACATTCCACTCCTTGGCCCCCAAAGACTTACAGCCATATCATAATGCAAAAAATTGTATCCAGTCCAATTTCAAAAGTTCCCATTGTCTATAACAGTCTCAAACTTGATTCAAAGTCCAAAAATTCTTCTTAAATGCATGACAATCTCTTAACTGAAATCCCACTGTAAAAGTCAAATTATAAAAGCAGATCACATACTTCCAACATACAATGTCACAGGGAGCATAGTAAGGAAATACCGAACCAAAGCAAGATGGAAAACCATCTGTGCAAACTCCAAACTCTGCTTCTCCATGTCTGTTGTCAAAACTCTCTCCACATCTCCAGCTCCAATCAGTTTGGTTTACTGCAACACAGTCTTTCTCCTGACATGCTTACACTCCGTTGGCAGCTCTCCTCAACAGGTACCCCATGGTTCTGGCTTCTCTAACATCTTGATTTTTCCAAGACAATCTAGGCTTTCACTTCACAATTTTACACAATGATCTCTCTACTAGGCCCCCATTCAGGGGCAATCCTGAAACATGCCAAACCCCAATGGCTTTATTCTATAACTCCTTTCTTTTATCCTTAACTGTAAAGTCAGGACCATGTGGTTGAATCTGCCAAGTTCTGCTGTTTACTGGGGCTGGAACACAGCCCCCTCATGCAAATATATCTTCACCAGTTTTCTGTCTTTGACTGCCTAAACTTGGTTGTCTTGAACTTTCTCTATAGTCCAGGCTGCCCTTAAACTCAAAGACTTGCCAGCCTCTGCTTCCCAGTGCTGGGATAAAAGGCTTGTCCCATCACACCTGGCTCTAAGTTTTTCTTCTTTCATGATGTGGGATTCCCCTCTGTACACTGTGAATACCAATGGTGAATAAAGAAACTGCTTTGGCCTGTTGATAGGGCCGAACTTAGATAGGTGTAGAAAATTCAACTGAATGTTGGGATAGAGGAGGCAGAGTCAGAGAGAAGTCATGTAGCCCCCGCCAGAGGCAGATGCCAGAGACAGATGCTTATCCGGTAAGCCACAGCCTTGCAGTGACACACAGATTAATGGAGATGGGCTAAATTAAGATGTAAAAGTTAGCCAATAAGAAGCTAAAGTTAATGGGCCAAGCAGTGACTTAAATAATACAGTTTTTTTGTGTGTGTGATTATTTCGGGAGTCTGGGCAGCTGGGAAACAAACAAGTAGTCTCCCACTACATTTTCGCAAATTCGAAGCTTGGCTGGGTGGCATCTTGTCCTGAGGTCACCATTCCCTTTATTCCATTTCTTAATCCACTTATCTCCTTGAACAGAGAATTTAGCTCCATTCCACTTTCTGGTGCCCATTTTCTCTTCAAATATTTTTTTTTCCTTAGCCTTGCTCCTTTTCATTATATATCTTCATTTGACTTACCATTAATATCCACACTGCATAATCTATACTAAACTATCTTGTGATTTCTTCTGTCAACAGAAATAATTCAAAACTCTTCACTTTAGCCTCAGGCAGAATCTTTGAAAAAGGGCAAAAGCATCCTCTTCCCTCACCAAAATATCACATGAATGATTCCTATGCAATTCCTTAAAATTCTTTTCCACTGAAACCTCTTTATCCAGTACCAGACAGTTCATCAAATCACTCTCAGCACCACTGTCTTCCATGCGTCTACTAGCATAGTCCATTAAGCAATGCGTAATGCATTCTTCTGTTTTCCTAACCCAAAGTACTAAAGTTCATATACTCCAAACAATATCGGGTCTATCACAGCAATTCCCCACTTCTGGTATCAGTTAGGTTCTGTCTTAGTTAGTTTTTTTATTGCTGGGAAGGGACACCACGACCTTGGCAACTCATAAAGAAAACATCTAATTGGGGTGCCTCCCTTACAACTTTAAAGGTTCAGTCCCTTATCATCATGCATGGTAACTTGGCCCCACAGTGACACACCACCTCAAACAAGGCCACGCCTCTCAGCACTGCCACTCCTTTGGGGGAATATTTTCTTTCAAATCACCACAGCACTGTTTTGTTTGCCCTAACAGTTTGATAAGACCCGGTAGTTCTCCATTTTTCTTTGTTGGGAAACTCTTTACTAGTGACTCGTCAATACTTCAGAATTTCTGTCTTTTGTGCTGCCATTTTAGCACATTTGGGGTCCCAGAGATTCACATCACCCAAAGTAATCTGAAGAATTAGTACTACCCTAGAGCAGTTCTAATGATGGGCCTGGAGAGGTGGCCCAGCAGTTAAGAAAGCATCCTTCTCTTGCAGAAGGCAGGAGTTAGAGTTCTAGAACCCAGGCTGGGTGGATACCAACTGCCTGTAGCTCTAGCTCTGGTTGACACAACACCTTCTTCAGGCCTCCATGGACACCAGCACTCATACGCATGTACTCATACATAGACACTAGGATATGATGCACAATTAAAAAGAAGTTATTAAAAATCCCAACATTACTCCTGCGAGAATAGAATTAACACCACCCTGAGGCATTCAATTTTGAACAAATTTCCATTCCTACTGGAAAGTTGTAGATAGGACTACCTCGCAGAACAGGAAAACAAATTACTCCATCAGGAGCTTCGAACTGCCCATTACAGATTTCTTACAGCTAAGGCAGACACAGGGACCGTTCATGAAGGTGGAGGACCAAATGTTAGGCAAAGAAGTACCACCCAATCAGGAGGAGACAGATTCAAGAAGTGCACAGTGCAGCTGTGTATAATGAAGTAGAAATTGTATGATAGGCATTGTTTTTTTTTCTCTTGAGCAGTACTTTTAAAATTTATTTGTTTTAGTTCATGTAAAAAAATAATGGGTTTTATTATGACATTGACACAAATATACATCATTGTGTTCTGGACATGTTTACCTTCCTTACCCTCTGAAACCCTACCACCACCTGATGGTCCCTTTTCTTCTTCAAAATAGCCCTTCTGCTTTTGTTTTCTATTGGATTGTTATTCATTTCCTATCCCTGCCCTGATTTCCCTTGGGGAACAATCTCTTCATTTCAAACCATCTTACTGGACCATTTAAAATGATCCAATGCCTTTGCCTAGCTGAAGAGGAGATCAACAATCCTCAAAACAGTCCACCTACCCTTCTGTCCTTTGAAATATGAATATTATGCAGAGAAAACAAAAACTGCCTGGAATAAATCCATGTTGCGCATTCGTTTTTGCTTAAATCATTAGTTCTTTCCCCCATTTCAGAATGCAGGCTGCATAATTTACATGTGGTTTTGTCTGTCTGTGTTCTTCTAACGAGTTTATATTTTGGTTAAAGTATTTGCAATCTGTTTCTGTGGGCTTGCACCATCCAGAGAACTCTAATAATGTTAGCAGTACATAACAGAATATGCTGCAGAAATAGTGACTTCAGATAATACCATCATTTCTCCCTGGCTTTACCTGACACACAGGGCACCTGTCATCCAAGGATTTGCTCAGCCCCTACCCTCAGCATCTTTGATCTTTTGACACTGAGGAAAATATTCTTTTCTCTTGGTATAAATTTCTTTCCTTTTGAGTAGCGTGGTTTCATTTTAATTAGTGCATATTCATTATATAAAAGAATGAGTTTCATTGTGATACTTTCATACATGTTTTTTACATACTTTGCTCATATTCACCCCTATTTTCCCAGACCTTCTCTGGGAGAAGGTTTACTTTTTTGCCATATTACCCTAAACCTTGGGAGGGGCTTATGGTATATACACTTTTTGATGACTGAGTTCTACACAGTATATTATTTCTGTATTTTGGCCGGTTGTGTGTCTCAGTGTTAGTCACCATCGACTGCGAAGTTTCTCAGAGGAAGGCATGTCTTACTAGGCCCGCTATTATTGTAGTTCACAGAGTTCACAGCTGGCTATGATCGACGATGACTTCTCTGTTCTGTAGCTTACATGGCACCTGCCAGCACTATGAAAGTTAACCAATGAGTATGAGGCTTCCAAGTCAGTAACAACTTGCTATCTTCATGTTCGATGACTTGCGTATGTGATGTCTTCAGCAATGGGGCCTTAGAGTTAACTACTGGAGAGTAAGCAAGAGCAGCAACCATGTAATGCTTGGGGGCTCTATAGGACCTCACTTGTCAGCCTCCCCAAAAGAACGTTTCCCATTCCCAGTACTGTTAGCCACTGGTGTCTAATAACAGAAATGCTGACTTGTATCTGGAGGGATAAATAACACTAAAGACCTTTTGAAGTAGACATATGTGATCCCTTGGAGGCTATTTATGCTCCAGTCCTATCTTCATTCACATACATGCAGCATTATGTGGACTCATGGGGATTTTGCGCACATGAAGTTACAAGAGAAAAGGAGTGTAGGGTGGAGAGCAAACTGAAGGAAAGAGAATGCAAGAGTGAATTCTATCAGAATGATTATAAACATATGAAATTCTCACCTTACCCGAACATAAATTATGAGGTCTTATTTGTTGCCTAGTTGTTCAGACTCTCCAGTTCTAAGGCTACTATAACCATTCTTATTGGATAACTTTGCTTTACTGGTAAAATAAAACAATATATGCAAATTTCCCGTGTTTTCATAGGCATTTTAATAAGTCATAGCTTACAAAAGAAGATTGGGTAATTTATCCAGGACCACAGAGCTATAAAACTGTCTCCTCTCCCATATTTACAATAGCCACATATCTGTGAGAGGAACCACAAAAGAAGGGTTCATCCCCAGTCCAAAGCAATATTAGTGCTAACCCCTGCAAAAGGCTCTGACAAATGTAAAGTACTACAACAGCAGTGAATTCAGTGGCTTCTTATTCATTTATGCTACTTATTAATTCATTTATTATCTCATTTATTTATCATAATTATAGATGTTCCAGGCTCTACACCAGACATTGAGAACATCAAGACAATTAAATGTTAGTATTTCTGGGTCACTTCTTCTATCAAGTGCACTACATTGTTAGGGTTTCCAAAAGTGTCCCAGATGACTTGAGATTTCCAGTTGCTGACCAGCTTGTGTGGGAACATCCACCCCAGCTTCACACTGAGTCCTCTCTTTGTCACACTCTGTCTGCTCTTTGACACCCATTAACCCAGCTGTTGGAGGAAGATGGAAAGTTTGCCTCAAAAGACAAGAGGCTAACACCCCTCTAGCAAACAGGTCACTCATTCACCTAAAGCTGGAAAAAAAAATTATTCCATAAGGTTAAAAGCGAGAACAGCTTCATTAAATTGACAAATAGCCTTGACTGCTTGCCTCCCAGGGCTGGAGAGCTGGAGATTTTGGAGTAATTACTTGTAAAGCCAGACTTAAACATCATTTATTATTTTACCTTAATCAGCTTGCAAATCAGAATCCTCCAGACTTTATTTAGTCGGAATGGTATCCTGTTTTTAAAAAAGAACAAGTTGTTACTGTTCTCCAAGCATGTTTTCACATTAATACATAATCGTATAACTCTTACAGCATGATTTTAGATAACACAGGATCCACAGCTTTCACTCTATGTTCGAAGGAGTAAACAGAGGCACAAGCAAAGCTAGTGGCTGCAAGCTTTCAGCTGTAAGAGATCCTTACATTCCAAAATTGTGTGATTTGAGAAAGATCGTGAGAAAATTTTCAACTCCTAATTCTGTGTATGGGACAACTTGAACCGTATAAATAATTGTGGGTCACAGACACTAGAAAAACAGGAGAGGACACCGTTGATGTTATTGTTTTTCCTGTGACAAGGACTTATAAAACTTCTACGTATTTTCTAAGTTTTGCATGTTTGTCTATTATTTTCTTATGGTAAATGTTGGTTTTCATTTCCTTCTCGAAATTCAATAGCAATAAAAAGAGATAATTAGATGACTGTGTACTCACCTTATCATCGGAGACATGAAAGAAAATATGTTAATAATTAATAGCAATAAATGGCAATAGAGATATTTCTAATCTGTTAAGAAAAATAATCTGTCTGAGAGCCAGAGAATAGTATCACACACAGATACACACAGACACAGACACAGACACATTCAATGAACATACAATATGGAAAACAAAATCTACAGATAGCTGAGAGAGGCCAGAAGAACCTAGTCTTGTTTTGAGGCACTGGTTAATTTGAGGGATTGTTTGAAGCTGAGGGATGTCAGAAACCAAGAATATCCAAAAGCCAATTGCACTAGCAACACACACACAGACACACACACACACACACACACACCTAGTCATAACCAAGAAGAAAAATCATTTCTTGCTCACACCATAGTCCAGTGAGTCAGAGATATTGCAGAGTTCTGCTATGTTCAAGGACTGAGGTTTCATCATGAGCTAGGGACTCAGACACAGTGGAAAGACCATCAGCCCATGCACGTGTTGTCGGGGGACATGTGTTGGGGGAGGACATGGGAGTGGTATGGACCTGTTTCTTCCATTCTACTCAATATCACTGTGATTCCAGCACCATCTTCCCTGTGAAGGAGACCCAGAAACATCAACTGATGAGTATATAGGAATGAAAAGACGTGGGTTTGTTTAGCATCTAGCTAAGAGGTCCCACAAAGGGCTTTACAGAATAGTGAAGTTCTGCTGGGCTGAGTAACTGGTGAGTATCTATACATTTGTGTATACATGTAACTCCATGGATCTCCCCACATCTTCCAAGCACCTCAAATATCTTCAGAGTACAGAAACATTTTCCACAGATACACTTCTAATTTTCTGGTAACAAATGTAGGTCCTTGGCAGTGTTTTTCCACCTCACTCACTCTGGGTGTATTTAAAAATAATAATGTCTGTAGAGTACTCTAGCATACAGCATAAAGACAGCTGACAGAGCCTCAGAGGTCTCAGTCCTACTCAACATCTCAGTCCTCTGCGTAACTGAACTGCAGCTAATCTGTGGGAAACTTTCCTGTGATCATGAAGAGAGAGAAAGAAAAATAAGAAACCACTATGGTCGCACATTCAAAACCTTCCCTGTACTGTAGTGAATAATTGTAATTTCTGGAGAAAAGACAGCTTCCCAGACAAAATTTGAAAAATAGCATTAAATCTGCATTAAATCTTCAATTAATCATTATTTTAAGGGGGGAAGTACCAACAAACTATGCAGTTATATAATAATTCATGAATATAAATCAGAGACTTTAAATTACTCCTTAAACAAATATTTTGACGTTCACCACTATCAATAATTATATAGCTTATCTGAGAGAAAGGAAAATTGAAGAAACAGTTTGGACTGACTGCTCATTTAACTCTCAGTGAGCTCAGTGATTTAAAGGACAAGCCCAACGAGTGGCTTCTCAAATCCTTGCACAGAGAACACCTTCTAAAGGCTCTGCTTGTCACAAGTTACCCTTGTGAATCTCATATCCTGATTGTCATGTCCCTGAGTGACACCAGTGATAATTGCTTATTAGGAAGAGATAAATATCTAATGTTCAAATAATTCGCTTGTGAGAATCTATTTTTCAGAAGCCTGAATGCTAGGACAGTATAATCCATGGTCTCCCAGGAGATGCTTTGTAATCTCCACCTGAAAACCTTCAGAAGAGCAGAACGGTGCTAGCTGGACAACAGAGGGGCTTAGTCTCTAAGGTTCCGGTTACCCCTTAGAGAACTTTGGTTTGGAATTTCCTAGTCATTGAAGATCATTTTCTTCCGTTGTTTGTGTCGCATTTTGAACTTCTATTAGGGTTTCTCATTCTCTCTCTGGTTGTGTCTTCTTTACATTGATGAATTTTTTTTTTCTCTCGGTGCTCAGCTACAAAAATGTGGGTATAAAGTATTACATTTGATGTCTCTGATGCATGAGAGGGAAGCCCTCGGATTTCACTCAACACCCACTCCTCCTTTAGTTGCTGAATCTATCACAGAAAAAAAGAAAAATTAACTACATTCCTGTTCATATCTGGGAAGCCAGAGTATTCCATCATACCAGTCCAGTAGACATACTCAGCCTTGAACTTCAGGTCTATGAAGTTTGATCACAAGTTGTCTTCATATAAAAGTGCAATGTTAAGCTTTGAGAACTGTAAAAGGAGCAGCAAGCTGCGTTCCCACCTGGATCCCAGCTAGCTTACTCTGAAATAATTACACGGAAACTGTATTCATTTAAACACTGCATGGCCCATTATCTGTAGCCTCTAATTGGCTAACTCGTACATATTGACCTAACCCATTTCTAATAATCTGTGTAGCACCACGAGGTGGTGGCTTACCAGGAGGATTCTAACTGGCATCCGTCTCATCATGGCGACCGCCTCATTGTCTTCTTCCTCCCAGCATTCTGTTCTGTCTACTCTGCCTATCTAAGCTGCTGTCCTATCAAAAGCCAAGGCAGTTTTCTTTATTAATTAGCCAATGAGAGTAACACACAGACCGATGATCCTCCTCCATCAGAGAACACAAGCCTCGGCAGCAATTTAACTTCTGAAATAACTGTTTGATGTAATATAATACAGCCCACAATGAGACAGAATCCGGACATCATAAAGCTGAGTACTAATAGGATTATTCAGTACTCTGGACCCACCCACACCTAAAGACAAAGACATTAAGAACTACCCCTGGACATTATGTAATTCAGAAAACACTTATTTCAAAACACTTTAAAGTATATAAATTTTAGTAATTGAAGCCAGTAATCTCAAGTGACAAAATCACACATGTCTCTTCAGATGAAGAAATTAAGTATTGACTTTCTAACCCATCTATTCAAGATGCCTACAAGAGCAACTCTTGAAAATTATATTTATACGATATACAAAATACTCAACTTAAAGAACATAGAAATAAATTTATGAGAGTTAAAGCCAAGAATCACAAGAAACAAAGTCATTAGTGTATCTTCCAGATTAAAGAAATCAATAACAGCCAAACTAACCCAGGTGCACAAAGCTAGGGACCAAACAGAAACTTGGAGTCAGAAATCCATCTCAGGTAAGGAATATTCTTTTTGATGGGCCTGGTCTGGTTCTTGACCACCGTGTTAAAGGAATGTACATTTGTGAAATTTTTTTCAAAACTAAACACACTCATAAACACACACACATACACAGCACACACATACTCACATATATAGATAAATACACATGTATAAACATGCATACACACATGCATATATAAACATAAAGACATAGACATGTGTACACATAAACACACATACTGGCATATATACACAAAAATGTACCTACACACATGTTTGCAAAAACATGCAGACATATATAAACACACAAATATGCATACACACATGACACAAGCACATATGCCCACATTCACATACATACACACAGTTTGTGTATAAAACTAGTAAAATATCTATAAAGGTTTAATATGTGTGTGTGTGTGTGTGTGTGTGTGTATGTGTGTCTGTGTGTGTATGTGTGTGTGTGTGTGTGTGTTTAATTCCTGGTAGTCATGCTGTACTACAGTTATGTAGATATTAGATTTTAGAAGAAACTTCAGTGAGGATACATGGATCTCACTGTATTATGCCTTGCAACCCAAAGTGAAATACAACTGGCACAAAGTTTTTCAAGTGTAAAAAACAGCTCATGAAAAATTGATCCAAATGGAAAAAACAGCATATTTAGCAAATTGTGCTTGCATAAACTGGATATCAACATGTAGAAGAATGAAAATAGATCCATATCTATTGCCATGCACAAAACTCAAGTCCAAATGGATCAATGACCTCAACATAAAGCCAGTCACACTGAACCTCATAGAAGAAAAAGTAGGAAGTACACTTGAATTATTGGCACAGGAGAACACTTTCTAAATATAACCCCAGTAGCATAGACACTGAGAGAAACAATTAATAAATGGGAGCTCCTGAAACTGAGAAACTTCTGTAAAGCAAAGAATATGGTCAACAACACAAAATGACAGCCTACATAATGGGAAAAGATCTTGACTAACCCAACATCAGACAGAGGTCTGATCTTCATAAAAAAAAAAAAAACTCAAGAAATTGGTCATCAGAAAACAAATAACCCAATAAAAAATGGAGTTCAGACCTCAACAGAGAACTCTAACAGAGGAATCTAAAATGGCAGAAAGAAACCTAAGGAAATGCTCAACATTCTTAGTCATCAGAGAAATGCAAGTCAAAATAACTCTGAGATTCCATCTTACACCTCTAAGAATGGCCAAGATCAAAAATACTGATGACAACATATACTGGAGAGGTTGTTGGATAAAGGGAATACTCCAGAATTGTTGGTGGGAATGCAAGCTGGTACAACCCCTTTGAATATCAGTATGGCGATTTCTCAGAAAATCAGGAAACAACCTTCCTCAAGACCCAGCAATACTACTTTTGGGTATATCTCCAAAGGATGGTCAATCATGCCTCAAGGACATGTGCTCAACTATGTTCACAGCAGCATTGTTTGTCATAACCAGAACTTGGAAGCAATATAAATACCCCTCAACCAAAGAATGAATAAGGAAAATGTGGTACATTTACACAATAGAGTACTACAAAGCAGGAAAAAAAGTAATGACATCTTGATATTTGCAGGCAAATGGATGGAGCTAGAAAACATTTTGAATGGGACCCAGAATGACGATTATCATATGTACTCATTCATAAGTGGCTTTTAAACATAAAGCAAAGAAAAACCAGCCCACAAATCATAACCACAAAGAACCTAGACACCAATGAGAACCCCAAGAGACATATATGGATCTAATCTACATGGGAAGTAGTAAAAAAAAAATCTCCTGAGTAAATTGAGAGCATGAGGACCATGGGAGAGGGTTGAAGAGGAGATAAGAATCAGGGAGGGGAGCAGAGAAAAATGCATATCTCAATAAAATCAGTAAAAATTAACCAAAAAAAATGATCCCAAAAAGTAGCTTGAAGAGCTGAAGACAGGAATGGGATGGGGAAATTATGTAATTCTATTTAAATTACAAGCATTTAAAAACAAATAAGTAAAACATAAACAAAGTTGGCCCCTCCCTAGAGCCACTGTACAACTGTATTCTTCCAAGCATTCTGTGACAGTGATCAACAGAGAAGACATTTGAATTTTGAGCATGTTCATGGATGATTGATGTAAGACATTTTAAGTTTTTACTGCTTATAAAACAAACCTACACTAGTTTACAATGCTTTGCTCCACATTGCCAAATCTTTGGTAGCTTGGAATAATTTGTCTATTGAGTCATACAGTAAATTCAGCTTATATGTGCCTTTGCCCAGGGTCTCAGGTGACAATCAGGCTCAGTCTGGAGACTTCACTAAAGAATCTCCTTCCAACTTGGACTATAGTAGGGGTTTATTGTCAAACATTAATGATGAATTGCTTTTTCAAGTCTATGAGAAGAATCTGTCACTCCTAGCCTGAGGGTGAGGGAATTTGATGGAGATATCTCATCTAGAACTGAATGTCTCTATCTCTGTCCCTACCCTGCTCTCTACACAGGGATTTTTGTGGATTTCTGAAATTGTTTCCGTCTGCTGAAGGAGGAAGTTTCTCTGATAATGGCTGAATAAGGCATTGATCTATGAGTATAGCATAATATCATTAAGAAACTTTTTATCTCTACTATTTTTTTAGATCAATAGTATTTGGTTTTACCTTAGATCCCTGGGCTATCCAATCTCTAGTTCTTGGTCAACCAAGCAGTGTTGTGTATGAGCTTTGTCTCCTGAATGGGCCTCAAGTCAAATCAGACACTGACTAGTTAGTTCCACAAATTCTGTGACACCATTGGCCCAGGACATCTTACAGGCAAGACAGCAATGCAGATAAATGGTTTTATAGCTGGGTTGGTGTTTACATCTCCCTATGCTGTAGAGTATCATCCTGTTCCAGACTAGAACATAGGGATGAAAGTTGTGTGTAGGCATCAGCCCTACTTCTCCATGTTCCATGAGTTATATGAGTGTTATCTTCAGCAGTGAAGACTTGTAGTCAGTTTGTGGAGAGCAGTCTACAGTCTTGGCAACAGCTTGGGCTGTTTCAGGATTTCCATGGGACTCCTTGGGCCAGCAACTCAATTGGATGCAACCAAGTACTGGTACTGAATGCCTTGTTTGATGACAGGAGATGGCCAGTTCGTACCCTGTATCTTTCTCATTTGGAGACTTCATTAGTATCTAGTGGCTGAGATGTTTTATCTCCCATCTGTTTCACACAGTTCTTCTCCCTCAAGAGTGGGAGCACTAGCAAAGCTTTATGCTGGCACTGAGTGCAAGACACAAACATAAGCAAGGAAGTTCCATTTGCACAGGGCCAAATACAACCCAGTTGATACCTTGACAGCAGACCCTGAGAACCCAAGCAAGAAGGACTAGCTATGTTGTGCCCGTTGTGTGAATCCATAGTCATATTATTTTAACCTGGTAATATTGTGATAATTAGATACAAATCATTGAAAATCAATATGGGCTTTTTATAAGTGGTCAAAAGTTGCTACATCAAAAGTAATTGTTACCTGAGAGGGTGGTCCAGAAGGATGGAGGAAAACAAATAGAAATAGATGAAAATATCAGTAATGAATGAGCTTTATTCCAAACAGGAAACTTCTCCCCAAAGGAGCAAAAAGTGCCCCAACTGTTGGGAAGACATGACTGAATGGCTCTAGTTTTTTCCACTAACACAACTTTGCTCTTTCCGTTCCCTGTGCTGTATGCTTTGCATATGACTGGTCTACCAAATCCTTCTAGTTTCAGGAAGCAGCTCCTATGTCCCCATGTTTGCCCTTGTTGCTAGCCAAGCTGATGCTATGGATGCTAACATTCTTTTTTTTTATAATTCTACATACAAATTATTGCAACACATTTGGATGCTTGTTTCTCTGTCTGACCTCACCAAATGGTAATTCCTGAGATCTGGATCTTGTTACTTTGTCTTATTCACTTCTTTGTCTGGGATCTAACGTGCTGGTTGACTCAAAACTGGTGCGTGATAACTGCTTCTGGAGCACTCTGTTGAAACAATCTGCAGATCTGGATTAGGAGAGGGAACGGAGAGGAAGTTGGTGCATGTCACAACACATCATTGCTCCTTCTTCCCTTCTGCTCTGTGTTCAGAAAAAAAAAACTTTATTCCTGTCCCCAGGGGAAGCTAAGTAAGTGGGAGCTGCCTGCTGCCTCTGCCTGGAGTCTTGTGCCGGCTCACTAAATTTAACTCACTCCCTCTCATCCCTTCCTTTTCTTCTCAGCAGAAGGCAAACAACATGACTGGTGAAACCCAGTGGCACATAGATTGTGGAATGGGCTGAAAACAGCAGAGGAGAGAGCAAGCTGGGTGTTCATTTGGGAAAGCAATACCCTGATTCCTTTTCAAATTCACGTCCTTCCACCATTTAAAAATGCCCCGTTTCTATCTCCCTCAGCCAAGATCTCTAGACATCCACCAGAATGCAACTTGTAACTCAGGCATATCTCTTTCCTCCTCCTTCACCAGAATCTAAATTAAAGAAGCTCCTTGTACTTAAGATTTTACATCTAGACTTTACTAATGCAGTGCTTCTTTATTGAGTGATTGCCATCTGCAGATGAGACGTTCTAGGCTGTGGGAGAGTTCAGAATGAGTGTTATGGAGTAGCAGAAAGCTCTGCATTTGGATGAAACTTGGAAAATACTGTTTCCTATACTAGACAGGGAAACTGAGGCTCCTGAGGAGCAGAATTTTGGAACTGAGATGTGGTTTTGGTGCAAGCAGCTGACAATCAAGCAACAAAGGAGACTAATGCATAATGTAAAGAACGAATGTGACTTCAAGTGAACATTCATCCTCATTGGCACATCGCCTCTGTTGCTGTCACAGCTACTAAGTGCAACTGAATTCCAGACTGTCTGCTATGCCTCACGTATCATCTTATTTAATTATGGTCAACAATAGTAAAGCTGAGTAATCTGAGACCTTAAAGGCTATGGTTGCAGACCCTGGGAGTCTGAATCATGAGCTCACATTTTGTTTAGGCACCTTATAGCTGTTGGAATCTGTGTGAGGGAGGAATGGGTATTTGATGGTAGGGAAAGCGTGCATGGATGGATGTGTGGAGGTCAGAGACCTATCTTAAGTATTCATTCTCAGGTCCCTGTTACCTTAATTCAAGATAGGGCACCTTATTTGCCTGGAACTTTGCCACACAGGCAGGTTTTCAGAAAGTCACATGTCTCTGTGCATATTGTCACTAATGGGGTTAGAAACACATGTCACCACACTCAGGTTTTTCTTTTTAACATGGGTTCTAGAAATCCAAACTAAGGTCCTTATGTTTCTAAGACAAGTGTTTTACCGAGTGAGCCATTTCCCCAGCTGCTAGTACTTCTTAACTTTGCTCTGCCTCCTTTCCTATTGGCACACACAAGGGGAAGTCAGGGCTGCCCAACTCACTGATTAATATGCGAATCTGGTGAATGGAAAGGACAGAACACTGAACCTGACCCTCTCGCGTGTACCATGCAAATCATCACTTGCTAGCATCTGTGTCATTGTTATCATGTTGCTGTTCTCTTGGTAGCTTGCTTGTTTACTGTTGTTGTTGTTGTTGTTGTTAATTACCTGACTAGGTTTGATCTATAGCGTTTGGAAATAGCAAAATGTGATCTAAAAGAGTATAGAGGGGGCTGGCAAGATGGCTCAGCAAATAAAGGTGCTTGCCACCAAAGCTGAAAACCTGAATTCAGTCCCTTGGGCCCACATGGTAGAAGATGAGAACAAACACCTAGGAACAGTCCGTACACATATAAGCTGTGGCATACAGAAAATAAAAGGTAAATACACATTTTTTAATTAGAATATTTATTCAGAATAGACTCAAAGCAACACACTACACAGAACTCTATTAGATTAGTAATATTAATGATATAACACCAACAAAGAGCTCTGTGTGCTCTCTCTGTAACCAGCAATATATACTCAAGTGACAATGATCAAAGATATCTGGGAGCTGACCCTGAAATTCCAGTACGTAGGAAGCTACAACTGTGAGACTGTGCATTTAAGATCAGCCTGGGCTACATGACAAGACCTTACCTAGAAATCCTTTGAAAGTAAAGGGGCAAAATTTGGTATCTGGAACAAAAAGGCCCTTGTAAAGAAGACCTGTGCAAAGCTGGGGAGATAACTCAGTCAGTAAAGTGGTTGTCACATGAGTACAAGGATCTGAGCTTGCTTCCCAGATCCCATATTTTAAAAAGTCAGATATGGTTATTTATATACATATCCCAATATGAGGGAAGCAAAGACAGGCAGATGCCTATTACTCACTGGCCAGTGAACCCAGTTTATTTGTTGAACTCAAGGCCAGCGAGAAATACTGTCTCAAAGAACAAGGTGGATATAACCTGAGTAACTAACCTCAAGGTTGAGCTCTGGTCTCCATACACAGACACATGTTTGTACACTTGCTTGTATGCATGTTCCTACAGACAAACACTAAAATACTAACAAATAAGTAAATAAATAAAAGGAAGTGAAATGAATAAAAGGTAGGAACTCACCTGGGAAGACGATGATTTCCTGCAAAAGACACTGAACTAAAGCATAACCGTGGTATGGAGGGAGGGCTATCTGGTTATTCTTTAACTAAAGAATAACCGTGGTTAGGAGGGAGGGCTATCTGGTCCCCTGAAGGGGATAGAGGGATGAGTCTCTGAATAACCCCAAGGAGTTAGTAGGAATACCTTTAAATAGTAAATGGCACAAGGAGCCTTCTGGGAGTTGACACCTAAGGAAGAATTAGAGCACAAAATGCCTTAGGTAAGACTGAATGAGAATAAACAAAGTAAGTAGGGAAAATATGCATTGACTTAGGAGATATCAGAATAGACTCTGCATATTTGCTTGATGGTCATTCTGTGGCTTCAAGCACACAGGTATGTGAATTGTTGAGTCCACTGAAATAGTTAAAGTAGAACAATGGAGAAAGAATAAGAAGAGGTCAGTACCCTCACCCATTCTTTCATTGACTTGTTTCCTCAGCATTTCCTGGTATAAGCTATACACACACTGGGAATCTACAGAGAAGCAAGAATAATAGCACAGTAGCCAAGAAGACGTCGAGGACTGACCATAAACCTTTAACGAGCTGATCAGTTATCATCTCTAGAACCCCAGCACTGGGATTTTATCATGACCATTTTACCACGGGCAGCAAGAGAAGATGACCAGTGTTCAGAGTAGGAAAGTGACTTTCACAAAATTCACACAGCTAACAAAGAAAAGTTCAAGCACGATTTAACTCAGAGTCATTTCAATCATCAAAAGACAAATAAAAAAAATAGAGAACACCCCACTTTCCATCCTCAAAATCTCCCAGATTCTCATTTCTAAAGTGGTTGTGGTTAAATTTAGAAGCTTTCAATTGCTTGCCAGTCCAGTGTGCAAGGCTGGCTGCAAGATTCTAGGATGTCATTCTTTGATTAGGGGCATCAAAACTGGCTGCTGAGCCATCTTGGCCCAGCACAATGGGGGCTCAATTGGGGGATGAGTCAGCCAGGAAGCCACCGTGAATATCAGGAACAAACATCCCAGAATAGCTGTCCACTGGGCACAAGGCTTCGGTGCCTGCCCCAGACTGTCAGACTATAAAGTGAGAATGGTATTGAGCATGACAAGATGGGTCTAAGCCAAAAATAATAATTGCTCCCTGCTCCTGATGTCTCCCAGAAAAAAAAAAAAGAAGGAGAATGTGCAACAGCACTGAGCACTGAGCAGATGCATTCCCTGCAGGTTGCAGAGAACACCAGCTGATGTGGTGACCATGGCCCAGATGCACATATGTTCTGTCCCACGACCATCCTAGTAATATTAAGAGGCCTTCCTAAAGACTTGCTCTTAATTTACTTATTATTGTCTTGCATAGATGTGTGTTTTTTGTGAGCATGCATCTATGGGTGTACATGTGAAGTGTGAGGAGGTCAGAAGACAGCTTTTGAGAGTTGGTTGCTTTCCTTTTACCATGGGTTCTAGGGGACTGAACTCAAGACAACAGTATTACATGGCAAGCACTTTTACCTGCTGAGTCATAAAGACTTTCTTATGTGCCAACAAGAAATTGTAGGCAATAAATAAATAAACAAATAAGGAATGAGATCAAATCAATTCAGAACCTAGAATGTCCAGTAGGAAAAATATAAATTGGAGGCAAACGGATATGGGCTTTCAGACACCAATTGCTTAAGTGGGACTTATGAAGTGTTGGGTAAATAGTTGGGCACTGGAGACATAATGGTAAACAATGCATCATTAAGCACCGAGTCTCCACAAAATCCAAATTCATCAGGCAAATGCTCAAGGGGTCTCCCTTTGGGAGGCTACATAATGCATCATTAGCTCTCCCCAAGTGTAAGAAAAACACACTCCAATTACATTACAAGAAAAAATAAAAGATCTTGTTGGTTTGTTTATGTAACAAAAAGTCCAGAATTAGGATGTCTTCACATTTCCTCTAAACCAGATGCAGAAGCTGTGCTTCTGAAACTCCCTCTCCTCTCTCTCCCTCCCTCTCTTCCCTCACTCTCCCTCTCAATCTCCCCCCATTTTTCTCCCCCTATGTCTACAACTCTCCTCCTCATTGTCCTCTATTATTCTATTGTAGTTTCCTTTTTGATTATGCCATTTTTTAAATTCCTAATATCTCTGGGCTTTCACAGTCATAGCTCATGTGTAGTGAGAGGCATACGAAGGTCTCGTGATTATCTCTAATTGCAATTCTTTGGGTAAGATGCTTACCCTGAAATAGTAATAGCTGGTGAATCACACTGACTGTTTAACACCTGACGCTGGCCATACCACTCAGTAGTTGGAGATAAGGGTCAGGCACACATAATTTGCATGACCTCTAAGTAAGAAAGGGGTGCCTTCTGTAAAGAAAATTATTGTTTTAGCCACAGAAAGTGGTATTCAGGTTAGATGGGCAGAAACAGGCTCTGCACGATACCCAGATTATAAGACTTCTTCTGTGCCAAAGGAGCTATGTGGCAGCTGAGGTCTATTTCTGTGCCTGCCATTAAAGAGCTGAGGAAGGCCTGAAAGATTCTTTCTCCTCTGAGCCTTGGTTTCCCTTCTGAGGGAGAGACTTGTCCCAATTCCTCTGTAGTGAGGTATTTTTGTTAAACTGAATGCTATAGAGAGGACCAATGCCCGACTAAGATATCAAATAAGCATGCACCTGCTTACTGTGGAGAAGTATCACCCCTGAAACTCCTGGGGTTTCCTCTAGGCTCCTTTGCTAAGAACAGTGAATTGGCACATGTTTTGAACCAAGTATGGTGCCAAGCACAAGGTAAATGACAGAGAAAAGAATAAAAATGGGAAATAAATCATAAGTAATTTTCAAATGAGTTATCACTTATAAAGACAGGGAGATGTGTCCCATTGTGGCATCATGATGGACAGTGAACATACACCATCTGCTTAGGGCACCTAAAGCATCTCTCCACGTCATCCACCTCTGTATGCTGAGGACTGTACCTAGATATCAAGACACTTGTTCACTTAATGGTATTAGGAAAAGCCTCGAGATAAGAATTAGTATGTTCTGGACCTGGAAATATTAAGTGGTGAAGGAATGGACAGTCAACAAACAGCATCTATTATAGGATACAAAGGATGTTTATTTGAAAACTGGGAAAATGACTCACATAGCAAGTTGCCTGTCATGTAAGTATGAGTACCATGCTTGCAGCCCTAGCACCCATGTAGAGAAGTTAGTGTGGTAGCATGCAGTTGTGTGCACTTGCAATCCTAACACTGGGGCTGTGCAGACACATCATTCTTAACCATCGCCTAATCTGTGAGTTTCATGAATACTCTTGCCTCAGAAAACCATTTAGTCATTGTTTTGCTGGTTATCTAGATTGGGGAAAACAATGTGAATTGACCTTAAATGTGAGTCTTATCTGTGGCCATTTCACTGTATCTGGAGAGAAGAAATATTTCCAGTATTCAAAAATGATTTTCTGATTCAGTGAAGAAAAAATTCTTATTGTTGGTTTCATTGCTTCACTCTTAGTCTTACTCATTAATATAAATAAAAACATATGCCAACAATGCTCACTCATCAGCTGAAACCATAGTTTAAGTACAGATCCAAGAGTCTGGCAAGGAAAAAAGGAGCCAAAACATTCTCCAAAAGTTGACCAGCTCTATGGGATTTATAACACAGAGCACCAAATTCTTTGAGACCGTAACTTATGTGCTACACATTCCTTATGTATCGGTGAGATGAATGCATTTATCCATGTCTACTGTTGTTCCATGTATCAGTGGCTGAGCATTTATCAGAATAAGAATATCATAGTGTTCATCTCAGCTTACTCTACTTTGTATACGTAGCAGTTTCAGATACTAGATTGGAAAACATCCCACTCATACATCAAACAAGTCATAACATATCATATTATCTCAAGAATCCCAAAATCCAGGGCCATAGAGAAAGTCAAGAAACTTAATGGGCTGATTTTCCTGATACTATACCTAGTGTTCAGTCTTAGCTTTATCTTTAGTATAATCTCCGATGTTTTGAGTAAACCACTTACTCTCACTGGGCCTCACTTGTTTCATCATACGACAGTAACAGATACTGATTCTTAACTCTGAAATTAATTATAGTTATCAAATAAGATAATGCCGAGAGCACTGAACACCACAGAAATAGTCCACAAATGTCATTTGTTATTCTTGTTATATTTCAGGGTCTAGGATAGTGTTCCTAGTCTAACAACGTCACCATATTCACTACTACAGCAATCCCTGCTCATACTTTTTTCCAATAACTTTTCACCAATTACTTAAAGACAAAAAGAAAAGGGAGAGAGAAATCATGTTGTTTACTTTCTTAGAAAGAATTACAGGTGTCTCGTGTTTGATGCCAACTAAGAGCACTTTACACCAATAGGGTATAGTAACAAGGATGTGGGGTAGGGCATGAGATGAAGTATATAAAGAAAGAGGACTTGCAAAGGGGGGATCTCGGGAAGATTTCTCTCTCCCTTTTCTTTTCGTCTTTAAGTTATTGGTGATCAGTCAGTTTTCTCCCTCATACTCAGAGACATTTTCCCATACTTATCCCTTAAAGATTCTGAAAGATTCAAGACAGTTAAGTATTTCTAATCTTTGGACTCCAAGTGTTACATACAATTTCTAGCATAGCATTGATACAGTCTATCGTTTATGCTAAGAAAGTAATATTTATCTATACCTAGTTTTTATAATTCAGTCACCACATCAAGTGGCAAAGGTGACAATTAGTGAATTGTAGCATTCTGAGCACTGAATGTACAACATGTGTCTGTATGTCATTTAGTCTCTTATGAGTCATGATTTTATTTGACACTGCTGAACCAATTATACACTTATATAAATAGGGCATACCTTCCCCCATTTCGCATGTAGAATATTTTTCCCTTGATTTTACTGTTGATCCTGTACTGACCTCTAATGTGCTCTCTTTCTGTTCCACTATTTTGAGCTACAGCTCTAGGCGACTTCTACTTCCAAAGCAGAGAGAAAGTAAATGGTGGCTCTAAGTCTTTGGGGCCTCTCCTTGTTTTCCAGGAAATCAACAGCTATTCTATGGTGGTTTGAATGTGTTTGGTCCCCATGAGATCATAAGGAGTGGCACTCTCTGGAAGTGTGGCCTTGTTGGAAGAAGTGTGGTCTTGTTGGAGGAGACTGGAGGACCAGATCTTGATGCTGGAGGCCACACCTTTCATCTGAGTCACATTTTCTGTTGGAATTGTGTCACTGTAGGGTCTGGCTTTGAGGTCTTTTTCTCCAGCTTCACGCAGTGCACTCAGTGTGACAATCAGCCAACTTCCTGTTGCCTGCAAGATGTAGCACACTCGGCTATTTCTCCGTGCACCATGCCTGCCTCCATGCCATCGTGTTCTCTGCTGTGATGGACTGAACCTCTGAACTATAAGCAAGCCAGTAAGCAGCTCCCCGCCATGGTCTCTGCATCAACTCCTGCCTCCAGGATTCTGCCCTGTTTAAGTTCCTGTCCTGAATTCCCTCAGTGATAAACAGCATTGCTGAAATGTAAGCCATATAAGCCCCTTCCCCCCACCTTGCCTTTTGGTCGTGGTGTTTTGTTGCAACAATAGAAACTATAACTAAGGCATATTCCTAGAGAATCATAGTGGAAGTTCCCCTGTATTCTGCTTGCCATGCTAGTACATGAGGGTCTTGAGGACATTCAGAACGAAATGAGCAAGTTCCCTAATTACAGAAAAAGATAATAGGCTTATCACGGCAATCTTTAAGAGCATCTACCACACTCCATGAAATTCTAATGGAAGTGGCATTCTTGCCTCCATTTCCAAGTTGGAACCCCAGTAGAGTAGAATTACATACCCGGGTTAAATACCTGATCTATGAGCAGCTGTCACTCACTATTGCGTTTGTCAGCTCAGGGCTCCATGTCTTTGTCACAAGACACTCTGTAAAAATAGGCAGGAAAAAAACACTCTAAATTTAAATTTATATACATGAAAGACACACAAGCCTTTTGCTTACAATTTCCTTAATTCATAAGAAGAGTTTACGTGCCAAGAAGGCAAATGCATAATCTTCTAAGCATGGACATCATGTGAGGACCAAATTAGTTCCTGCCTCTGGTTTCTAAGCATGCTTTATAACTAGTTGCTCACTGTCAACAAAATGTCATTTCAGTACATATCACTACCAAGCATGTTCACCTTGCATTTTGAAAGTTGAAATGAATCACAATGAGGTTTGAAAGCTGTGCAGGGCAAAGAAACAACTCAGACTGACAAAAATAAAAAGCGTTATCCTGCTCATTTAAAGAAAAGCTTGGCTGAATCTTTTCAGCCAGAACCTCCTAATAGCTTAGAGTAAAAAATTCCTTTGTGGCCTTTCAAATACATTTTTAATTTTTGAATAAAATTAATAACATAAGTACCTCAGAGTTATGTGTTGCCTTCCTTCCTAAGGGTATAAGATTCTTTCTTGCAAGCATTTCCTGTATTTGCCAAAGCCTCTTGCAATTCATAAATAAAACAGTAATTGTATCTATGTTGCAGACAGGAGAATTAAGACCCAGAGAGATACAGTTGCTTAAGGAAAGGGCAGACACTTTTCAAGATTACATTGTCATCCAAATTGTGAATTCTTATTGGTCCCCTTACTCCAGAAAGCAAACTCCTGGTTTATTTATGCTGGGGCCTCCGATGTTTAATCAGGTGTCTTCTTATACTACAGCAGACAAGACAAAAGGTTATTCTTGTCATCAAGCAGCTGTTGGGCAAGGCTCCTCTGTATAAGTTTCCTCATAAAATATACTAACACCTCCCTTTGGTTTAATTACACCTCCCATGAATTTTGTTGTTGTTTCCACAAAGAGCTCTCCTTCTAGAAGGAGTTTCACTGTGTAAGGAATATTGAGATTGCCAACACCACTGCCTGTCCTTTCCTGAGCATGTGGAAGTGTTGGAGGGGGGCATTTTTACACCCTCCAATGGAATTAGGAAAAAAGGAGAGAGGAGAACTCTGTCCCACTGTCTCTATTTGTCATCTGCTGGAAGTCAGTTAACTTGCCACAGCAAAGTGATAAGAATACAGAGAAATGTGAGTTCAAGTCCTAGTCCTGACTTTCCTAGCTGTGTAATCTCCTGCCTAAGTGCTACCTACAATGTCTGTGAAAGGACAGAGGCTATGATGCATACTGAGGTATTTTTAGAGATTTCTTGAGCCAACTGGCTGGCTAAGCACATAAACGCTCTTGCTGCACACAGATCTGAGTTTGATTCCCAAAACCCATAGAAAATGGATGCAGTAACTCACATCTGTAATCTCAGAATCCCTGGAGTAAATGGGAAACAGAGACTGGAGAATCACACAGAGGCTTACATGCTCTCTGGCCTGGAGGATACAGAGTGGCAAAAACAACATGAGATCCTGTATAAACAAGGTGGGATTAGAGAACTGACTTCTAAAAATTTGTTCTTTGACCTCCACGTGTATTTGGGTGTATTTTGTGGCATATGTGTACCTATACCCCATATACACACATACATGCATGGAGATAGATAGATAGATAGATAGATAGATAGATAGATAGATAGATAGATAGATAGATAGATAGATAAGATTTGTTGGTTGAGATTTTAGGTGAAAAACCATCTTGGCCATTTGATGTGATATATTTTCCTTTACTCATTGAAAGGCAGTAAGCAGTTGACACCATCTGCTGAATGTTATCCTTTGAGGCTGTGAGGGTACGAAGCACCAGAATAAGTGCCCTCTTCTATGGGATGGACATCTCTAGGGTAAGTCAGTGAGTGTGGGTATTGGTCTAAATTACTCATCTTTCCTTTTCCTTAAGTTCTGAAATAATGTAGCATACTAGCAAATGCACCTCAATTTTCCATTAACAGCAGCATATCAACAGCATAAGCAAGAACTGGATTCGCAGGATGGGAAAAGGAAGGAAAAGAATTGAGGGGCTTTGCTTTGAAGTCTTTCTCAGATAGTGAAGGATGAAAACAGAATGGTGGAGTCTTCAAGGACATGGCACCTTTCCTCTCTGATTGCTCACTGCGTGCCTGCTTGCAAAGCACAAGTTAATCCTCTCCCAGAACACAGGTGATCTTCACCCCACTTCCTATTCCCTCAACACAGATTCGCATGACTCCAAAATGAAAATGCCATTTAGATCAAAATACTAGAAATCTATCAAGACATCTAAAATTGCAAGCAGATCAAAGAATATGAAATCATATATTTTCTGGATCCCCCCAGGACTGTCATCAAAATAATAAAGAGTCAGTTTTCCACTTCCCACACCGATTCTAGCATAATCACAGCACAGTTACACATTTGCCTTTGCTAAACTGGGATTTGCAAGATAATGAACAGAAATGAGTGTACTGTTAGACTCTGTTTCAGAGAAAAACATCTGTATCATTGGGACATGACTCGGAGGTGATATGTGAGCTTGAATTCAACTGACAAATAGCCATTGGCTACTAATATAGTGAAATACTTTTATAAAAATATTTCTTGTGTCCAAAAAATACTGGACTTTTGTTGGACCTTACTACTCAGCTAATAATATGCATAATTTCTTACTGCATTTAAACCAGCATTCTGCAATCTGTGTAACCACTTTGGGGGTCAAACAACCCTTTTATAAGGGTCACCTAAGACAATTGGAAAACAGAGGTATTTACACATGATTCATCACAGTAGCAAAACAGTCAAGAAGTGATAAAGAAACTCATTTTATGGCTGGGGATCACAACAACTTGACAAACTGTATTAAAGAGTCACAGCATTAGGAAGGCTGAGAACCACTCTTCTATATCTTGCCCATATACCCAGTTATGTATAGCTACATCCTCTATTCAAAGAAGTCTCTCTTTACAGAAGTTGGAGACCATCATCTAAAACCACAGCTGGATACAGCACTCAGGTCCATGGATCATGGGACACCAATCCCCAAAGAAGACATCTACATCACAGCTCCTGCAACCATGGCTCAGAGAACATTGTAGAAGAGGGGGCAAAAATATTGTAAGAGTCAGAATACCAGGAACTCTGCTGTGAAAACATATCTCCTAGAAATGGCTATATAAACAAGAGTAGAACAATGGCAATGTCAAAAGATGTGTTAAGGAAAAGGAAATTTTTGTGGAGTTCCACCCCTAGACGAAGAACTACAGGCAGCTAATCATTGTTGGGAGCAGAAGAATTATCCTTGCCCTGAGGTGAGCCCCCTTACTGATCGTTTCTGAAGTGATATACACACAAACAACAAAAATGTACTCAGCATTTATATAATTTGTATATATAAACATATATGCATATCATATATATACTGTACACATACACACACATATACATTCCATATATATATATATATATATGGAATGGAGTCCTAAATAATTCATTTCAAAGCATGGTAGTTGGACTACTGTTCAGATTCAAACCTATATGTATAGATCCATCACTTAGATAGATAGATAGATAGATAGATAGATAGATAGATAGATAGATAGACAGACAGACAGACAGACAGACAGCAGACATACAGACAGATGCAATGGAGCTGAAGGTACCTGAGTCTTGTAAATCCTCCAGTTTACATTTGGGAGGAGATAATGGATTTTGTTTAACTGTGAACAGTCAGGAAAAAATAATATATTATAATTTTGAGCTCTCCTTTAAAAGAGAACCTCTTGTGTTGCAGATAGATACAAGAGAGGTAAGTAGAAAAATGTCTAACCAATGCTCAATGCTTTGATTGAACCCTCTCATAGCCGAAAAGCTTCCAGGCTCTTTATGTGACAGGGCACATCACACTTGAGGTTGTTAAGTCTGCAAAGACTTGTTATCAAATGGGCTAGATTATTCGATGAAATTAAGTTGAGAGAAGAACTATGTGAATATTTGTCTTGATACTAAATTTCTACAGGACACTCTTAGAAAGAAAAGTCACCGGGAAAGAAAGATTTGGGTAATTATTTGATGAAAGAAGTCACAGAGGCCACAGTGATAGAAAACTATAATTGAAGATTTAGACAAATCTTAACAAGACCCTTATCCTCTGAACAGAAAAGTTGAGTTTCCTGAGTTGGTCATTATTAGTACATGAGCCTATAAATAGATTCATATCTTAACAATAACCACCATACTTTAAAATGAATTACACAGGACTCTAGGAAGCCTTCCCAAATATTTGTCACATATCACAAACTCCCTGAGGATAATCCCTTGAACAACGTAGAAAATATGTGTGTTCCTAACCCCAAACTCTAAAATTAGTAGTCAATATACACTAACTTACTATAAATTTCAGGGTCAATTCTCTTTTCTTCTCTCTGCTGAGCAGAGTTCAGTTAAGAAATGCTTACATCTACTTCCTTAATTACTCCTTTGCTATCCTTTGTGTAGCTAGACAACTAAATTCCTGGAACATATTTTGTCTTTGAAGCTATGGTAATGTTTTCAATTAGGTTGGAGCCAAGATCTTTAGCCCTGATAGATATTCTGCCCATGTAAAATAGCTTGCATTTGTTTTCTCTCGTTAATTACATATTGATTTCCTACTTTAGCCCTCAGACAAACTCTCCTATTCTCTTTCGCAAATCGTGGTGACCTAAAGCAACAGGAAACAGGAAGCTGAAGAGACCAGAGCAGAGAGCTGCTGGCCATGGTGCTGAAGCTCTTCCTTGGTAAGATATGGCTATCTCCCTAGAAGTTCAAGGTGATTGAACAGAAACTCAAGCCAAGAGGTAGAATAAGAAGAACTCAAGAATACAAAGAAGAGAGAGGATGAGAGAGAGGTATGGATGGGGGTCTGTGTGGTTTTCAACATTAATAAATAATGGAAATGACAATGATAACATTGGTGGATTTACATGGTACACCGTCTGTTAGGTACGCATACAGAAATGGTATTTCCATCACCTCTGATATTTTACTTATGAAAATATATGGCTCATAGAAGCCTGATAATTTTTTATTGGACATAGCTAAGTGGCAGGACTCCGACTTGACCCTAAGAATCCAGACTTCTTCTCTGACCATGGTAAAATGATACCTTCTCAGTCACAATGCAAGAACACCTTTCACTCCCAGCTGTGTTCTCACATTTTTTATATTGTCCAAACTATTTTTTCCCTTGATTTTAATATGGTTTAGACATGAAATTTTTTCTCACATATTTTATTAGCAATTTCTTCAAGAAAGAAAACCACTAACACTTGAGCATATGCTACCCTAATTGCTAAGGGGATTCCATATGTAACTATGCCTGTGCATTTAGCTTTCATTCTGTAGGAATCAATTGCTAGCAGCCCTTTAGAATTATGCTTACCCTCCACATGTTTTAGATGTCTCTTAAGAAACCCTGTGCTAACATTCATACTGCCTTTTCACTTCTATGTCTAAAAGGGCAATCGCAGTTCCAAATGTATGGGAAATATCTCCATCCTGCTCTACATCTTAATTCATATCTGCTCTCATCAAGGGAGAAATGAGGCCTATCATTCTATTAAAAAGAAAAAGTGAAATTCTGAAAAACTGAACAGCTATATTGTTTTATAACATGATTAGAATAGAATGAGTCGAGAAGCCAAGCAAAGCTTGGACTGAATCCCAGCGTGGTCATTTTCTGGCTTTGTAGATTTTGCATAATTACTTTCCCCCGTCAATTTTGTCCTCTTCATCTGCAAGAGAAGAATAAATAAATAAAAATAGTAATCTGCACTTCTCTTGGTATGAAATGCTAAAGGAGTTTACCTCTTTATTCATGAGACTTTAGACAATAGGATAAGGAAAAGTAACTTTCTATAGAAAGCAAACTGTCGGTCTTTGAGACTTGAATGGAAAGACCATTGAACTCCAACTTTCTATAGAAAGCAAACTATCGGTTTTTGAGACTTGAATGGAAAGACCATTGAACTCCACAGACACTCCACTCAGTCCTGAGCTCTGCGTATCTGTGGTTCTTTTTAACACAGGAGCTCATGGCTCTTTACTCCTTTGGCATCATCTTAGTTTTGTTTGAATTCTGTTTTCCTTTGCATCTCACTTTCTCTTCCCTCCTGAACAACTTTTAATTGTCCTATGAATTCTCCTGTGTAGTACGAGGGCTGGCTTGTTGGGGTTTCCGTCCCGCCCAGTACCCCACATCCGGCAAACCCCAAAGAAAATCACAGACGGGACTCCATAAGATTATAAACTGATTGGCCCATTAGGTCAGGCTACTTATTTGTTCTTATGACTTATCTTAACCCATTATTCTGATCTATGTTAGCCATATGGCTTGGTACCTTTTTCAGCTGTCAGCTTACATGTTGCCTCTTCAGTGGTCTGCGCAGGAATGGCAGAGGAACCTCCCTGCTTCCCAGAATTCTCCTGTTCTCATTGCATTACCTCTACTTCCTGTCTGGTTTTCCCGCCTATACTGCCTGCCTGGCCAATCAGCGTTTTATTAAAATATGATTGACAGAATACAGAAAATTCTCTCGCATCACTCCTGTGTAAATTCCCCCCAAAAAAGAACACCTGATGAGCATGCCTTGTTAGCCTGACCATCCTTAAGCCAGGGAAAGAGGAATGTGACTCAGAAAGCTTGCAGATCAGGAACAATCAGTCAGGGAATATGACTGATGCAAAAATCAGTTTTTCTTCCAAAATGCTAATAGATTCACTGCTTACAATACAGAGCATTATGTTAAACTGTAACTTTATTTCCAGAGTGCAAAAGTACATGGATCTCTATGAGTGTAAGGCCAGCCTGGTCTACCTATCAAGTTCCAAGCCAATCAAGGTGACATCATGAGCATTGTCAAAAACAAAGCAATGAATGAACAAATGAACAAACAAAAAATTGCTACTTGTTAGTGCTCTATAAAAGATACACTTTACGTTTTAAGAGGATTTAAAATGAAATTCTAAAATTTAGCTCTCATAATAGGAAAAATAACATGATTGATAGTTTAATTCGTGAAGCCGATGGGCCACCACATCTTACTTGTCATTCAGTCAACACTCTTTACTTAAAAAGGAAAATCAGTCATAGGTGATTTATATAACCTCCCTAAGGACACAAAACTAAGGAACTTAGATACAGCACTCATTAATTAGAGAATATATATATATATATATATACACATACTATTTTGAAAAATAAGAAATGTTCTCCTGAGTAAGAGCCTGAGTTGCAGGTGTCTGGCCTTACTGAGTTCACCAAAGCTTCCTGGAAACTCACGTATCAACAAAGGAGGGGAGGGGTTAACACCCAATAAAGGACACAATTTATATTAAAGAATATGACTTTAATATATAATATATAATGACTCGCTCCTAGTTAAGTGACTTTCATAAAGTTCAAACCTCCCAAACATTAGTGTCTTTGAGCCATAGGCTGGTCCAGCACTAAGTTCTCTGCCAACTTTGGTATGTCCTTTATGGTATGGATCAGAAGAGAATATAGCATGGGAAAATTATCTAATCATTTAAGCATTGTATGACCTGGAACTATTATTTTTTAAGTCCATTTGAGCAAACATTTCATAAAATCCTGCAGCAATATTCTGTACAATGAGGTTTCTCAAGCAACTTTAAATTATTCATTGTCTTTCATACAGACCTACTGACTAACTATTTTGGCCAAAGTTTGTGATGAGAAGACTAATATAAAATGAATATGGGAAGATTTCTATTCTCGAAGAGTACACAGAGTAGAGGGAGAGAGTGGCAGTAAACTTGTGAGCTCTGAGTCAATCTGAAAAAGTTTGCATTAAGTAGAATGAATATAGGGTATCAAGTTGAAAAGAAAAACTGAATTGCAAAAATAAAATAAAATAGTGTCATGGAGGAAAAGAATCTAGAAATATAGAATAGTTAAAAAGTTGGGTGGTAATAGAATGTTTAAAGAGAAATAAGGATGAGTGGGAGGCCATGGAAATTATTTTAAGAGCTTTGACACCAAGCTGAGATGTTTAAGGAAGGAGAACCACAA
Source organism: Myodes glareolus (assembly GCF_982192425.1). Taxonomy (NCBI): domain Eukaryota; kingdom Metazoa; phylum Chordata; class Mammalia; order Rodentia; family Cricetidae; genus Myodes; species Myodes glareolus. The sequence goes on from NC_142044.1 coordinate 28,211,672, forward strand.
AAGCATTTTGAAGGAGTAATGAGGCAGCTTCACATCTTCCCACACAGCCCTCTGAGAACCAAAAAAAAAAAAAATGAGTGAAGACAGATCACTCGGAAAGTGGCACTAGTTCGAGTGAACTAATGTGTGTTGCTAGTCTGAACCTGAATTATGGTGGGGAACGGAGAATGCAGATATCGTGGTTAGCATTGTAAAAAGTAGTTTATGGACAGATAAATAGGCAGCTTCAAAGATTAGTGATAGATACATACATACATACATACATACATAGATGATAGATAGATAGAAAGAAAGATAGATGATAGATAGATATTTAAATAGATAGATGATAGATAGATAGATAGATATTGATTCTTAAATGATTATATTTATCAAACATTTTTCAGATATAGCTTCTCAACTAAACTAAGGCCAGTGGTAAAGAGCGCTTTTCCTCAGAAAAACAATCGCTGCATTATATAGAAAAAATGATATATGCAAGCCATATATGCGTCAGTAGTGAGAAGACCTAAGAACATGGTAGCAGTCAGACACTATTGATAGTGATGGAAATCCAACCTCAGCCACCAGCTCTGAGGTCTTCCACAAAAATAAATCAGCTGAGAGTTAGAAGATATAAGATATGGGAGGGAGGAGTTTGTGTTGAGCTCAGCGACTGGCTAGAAAGAGTACTCAGCAAAAGATCTACTGTAAACTAAAATGTAGCAAAGAGGTACAATGCACAGTCAGGAAAAAAAATGTAAATGGAGCAAAGTCCAGAGGAAAACAGGCAACTGCCAAGGGAATATTGCTTGACATTTCCAGAACAGGTTGTGATAATACATGGGGATGGGGGTTGATTATCAAGAAAGTCCTCTAAAGAGTGGGCATCTGAAGATCTGAGAGGTAGTCATATAGGCAGCCTTTGCCCAGCATGTTCTAGAAAGTAAGCTGTAGTTCTTTCACATCCCATGTGTACGAATTAAAGTTTATTCATCACCTTTCTCAGGACTATAACAAATACCTGACACACACAACTTAAGGGCTCATGGTTTAATGGGAAGTTCCTCTCCAGTGGGACGGGTATGGCAGTAGGAGTGTGAGGCATCCAAAAACAAGAAGTAGAAAGATGCTTAGTTTTGTGTTTTTATGTGCAGCCTGGGAATCTCCAGTCCATGGATGAGTGCTGCTCACATTTATGGTGGGAAGGTCTACCTCAATTATCCTGATCTAGAAAATCTTTCCTAGGCATACCAGAAGGCTCATCACCTAGGGGATTCTAGACTGTGCAATGTAGAAAGTCAGTCCTAACCATCACAGACAGTTTTTCACATTATTTATGAAGCATTTTATATTACTGTAAGAAATTATTTATTAGACACATTCTTAGTTACCAGCTAAGCATCAGTGTTGCCATCAGACCTTTACATGAGCCATGGTCTCATGTCTTCTGTGTCTGATTCTGTGGGTTGGAGATACTGATGGCCCACCTGAGAGCCAGCATTCCTCCACACATAGACACTTTCCCAAGAGAAGTTTGTAAAACTCTTTGCAAGCAAAAGTGCAGTTGCATCAGCACTGTCCTTGACCTCCTGAGTTAGTAGGTAATTACATAGCTCTGGGGATCCATTTCCACTGATTAAGAAGAGTCCAGCTGCATCACAAGCAGATGTGTAGCAAAAGATGTGCTTGCAGGGGTGGCTATAAGATGATGAGGCCTGTAGCAAATACCAATCTAATTACCTGAAATCTGTATCTCAGAAAAGAAAGACTTGCAAATTCAATCGGGTTTTGCATTGATTTATATTTAAATCGTAAAACTTTCTGTGGTAAAGTAGGACCCGTCTAAAATTTTTAATCTAAATCTAGTCTTACTGCTTATTAGTGAGTTATGGATAAGTTCCTTTGGTATAAGAATGTGCTAGATTTGGAGGGGTATTTGGAAGGGTATTTGGAGGAGTAAGACTCAAGACCAAAGGGTTAAAACATTCTTCAGGATGGCCACAAACTCATTTATTCATACAAAGACCCTCTGTTAATGTCATTTTGTAAGTTCCCATGAAGTACTATCTCCAATTTCCTTCCTACTCTACATACTTAGGCTTGGTATACTGTAGCACGTGGGCCGGCTTGTTGGGGTTTCTGTCCCACATAGTACCCCACAGCTGGCAAGTCCCAAAGAAATCACAGAGTCTACATTAGGTTATGAACTGATTGGCCCGTTAGGTCAGGCTACTTATTAGTTCTTATAACTTATGTTACCCCATTATCCTTATCTACGTTAGCCACACGGCTCAGTACCTTTCTCAGCTGGGCAGCTTACATCTTTCCTCTTCGGTGATCTGGGCAGAACTGGCAGAGGGAGCTTCCTAGAATACTCCCAGTCTCTTTTCTCCACCTCTACTTCCTGTCTGGCTTTCCTGCTTATACTGCCTGCCTGGCCAATCAGTGTTTTATTAAAATATGATTGACAGGATACAGATAATTCTCCCGCACCAGTATACATCCATAATAAATATGTCTCTTAAAATTCTTTCATAAATATAAAGAATAAAATAGCAAATGCCTTCCTGACCCACATGAGGGAGAAGCCTTTTTCTTCAGTAAGGTAGTCACTGCTAAGATACCTATCTTTCTTTAAGTAATCCCATGTGCCTGCTTATGCAAGAAACCCTAATGATGCTTGTTGGATCACTGAGAAATGCATACATAACGGAGAAGAGTTATTGGGAAGAAAGTGGAATTCGGAAAAAGTGGAAGAAGGATAAGAAAGGGTAATGGGGTGAATGTGATAAAAATATATTATGTGCATATATGAAATTGTTAAGAAATAAACTTGAAAATTTTAAATATGCCTCAAAACACTCATCAGATTCTCCCGACAGCTATGAAGCATTTTATCTTTTCATGGCAATTGTTTTGTTTTGTTCTGGTTTGGGCTGAAAATATCTCTAACATTTTGTTTAAGGCCTGTTTATCTCCTCGTCTATCATCCCTGGCCAGATCCATTATTGAACCAGGATCACTAGATCTATATCTGTCTGCTGTGCATTGACTTTTGCCCATGACTCAATGATGTATACAGGTCCTAACTCTTGGTACCTGTGTCTGTGACATTATATGATAGTGATTTTGGCCAAAGAGCATTATCAGGTTGTGCTGGCTCATTTTGTGTCAACTTGACACAAGCTAAAGTCACCTGAGAGGAGAGAACCTCAACTAAAAGAATACCTCCATAAGACTGGGCAATAGGCAGGCCTGTAAGGTATTCTTAATTAATGATTGATGCTGGAGGTTCTAACCAATTGTTGGTGGTGCCATCCCTGTTCTGGTAGTCCTGGGTTCTATAACAAAGCAGATTGAGCAAACCATGATGAACAAGTCAGTAAGCAACATACCTCTATGACCTCAACATCAGCACTTGTCTCCAGGTTCCTGTCATGTTTGAGATTCTGTCATGCCTTCCTTTGATGATGAAGAGATGTGAAAGTGTAAGCCAAATAAGCCTTTTATTTCCCAAGTTTTTTATTAGTATTATGGTGTCTCATTGCAGCAATAGAAACCCTAAGACAAAGGTTCAAGCACAAACAGTGTTGCTCAGAGGTGAGATAAGATATAAATGAGCCGTAAGTCCACTGGCTATAAAAAGAGTAACCTAGAGCTAGAGCCAGTCCTAGGGTACAACCACAAGAGAAATATGCTCTCTGGCTGCCCTGCTGTATATCCAGTTTTATGAATAAGAAAAACCAAGGCTACGGGAGGTGAATTTTCTCAGCTGTGGTTACACTGTAAGTTAGATGCAGTAATTGGAGGAGCTGAATTCTGAGTCAATCAGGTTCTCCCCATCACATGAAGAATTCCAATTCTGTTTAACTCACATTCAAAATGGAATCAGAGATGAAGAAGGGGAGACAACCTGTTAGATCCAGGGATAAAGCAGCCTGCTGCAAAGAGCAAAGGCTGTGGAGTCTTTGTGAAGGCTGTGAGACTTTATTGCTTAAGTCAGCATTAGGAGCAAAGGGAGGGACTGTTTTCACGGGCTTTGTTGCTTGAGTTGCCACGGGTGAATAGCAGACGCTGCTCTTCCATTAATTTTAATGGCAGCTTAGTTTAGAAAGATTTATGACCATAGAGTATAAAGAGTGATTTGAGTTACAACTTGGCCCGGTCATGTTTGGAGGCAAGGATGGGATGTTTCATTTTCCAGACTGCTGATTTTCTTTTTAACTTTCTTTCCCCGAAAACATAAATAAAGGAGAGACAATGAAAAATGATCCTGACTGTCTTTGTGATTGACCATATTTGGGGTGGAAAGAATAAAAGCCTAACAACTCAAGAACGTAAGCCAAGAAGGCTTACATAGTATCAAGGTAAGAGTTCTAAAGCAGGTTAAAGTGTTCTGGAAGAATCTTCTATAGTCTGGACTTCTGCTTCCTCATACTTAAAAGAATATCACACTGTTATGACCTCTCACAGAAACCCTGGTGTCACAACGTCACAAACCCTTAAATGCACGTACTTCCTTTCCCTTTTCATGCATAAGAATGACTGAGGATCATCTATTTCACTACCAAACTTGCTAAAGATCTCAAGTTATCATCTAATGTATTTTCTGAATGAAAACCTTGCATCTCCTCTCTCAAGCTCTGTGACCTTGAGCAGATCTCTATATTCCTTTGTGTGAATATGTTAGGTTCCCATGGATTTGTGTGTGTCTTAAGGGGAAATAGAAAGAAAAAGGGCAGAGGCAGTCCTCGAGTCTATATGAGGATGTAGCCAGATGGATAGGTTCAAACAAAACAAAATAAACAAACCAAAAATGGGTTAGAGTTTCCAATGGGATTATGTGCAGATGGTTAATTGGCTTTGGAGTGATGACCCCACCCATCAGTGAAATGCATTCCATTGATTGACAGACAAGCTCTCTCACATTAGTCACTTCTAAGCCCTCTGAAGAGGAAAGTAAATGGTTAAAAAGGAGAGGAATTATGGAGGCTTGCCCTTTTAAACTGGTAAATCATGGTTCTTTGTAACAAAATAATGAATGTGCCTATCATTGTATGCATTTTAAAAGATGAACTTGACTTTGGGTTTCATCTCGTGACAGACATAAAAGTTTTGGGCTTCTCATCCCAATACACTTACTATGAGAGTACACTTGGGAACTTCTCTGTAACTCATTTATTCATCTGTAAAATGGAAACAGTAACAGTCTACCTCATGTATATTTGGGGAGAATTTTAAAAAATATTCCTTATGTTAAGAAGCATGAAGCAATGCCTATAACACATGAATAACATTAAATTACAGTCATTTGTTGCAAGGAGCCTGCTTGATTGTTGATTCCAAGCTGCTTGGTAGCTCAGACCTGAAATAATCACACAGAAACCATATTATTTAAATCACTGCTTGGCCCATTAGCTCTAGCTTCTTATTGGCTAACTCTTATGTATTAAGTTAACCCATTTCAATTAATCTGTGTATTGTCATGTGGCTGTGGCTTACAAAGTTCCATCAGTGTCTATCTCTGGTATGGGACTACATGGCTTCTCTCTTGACTCTGCCTTCCTTCTCCCAGCATTTAGTTTAGTTTTCCCTGCCTACTTAAGCTCTGCTCTATCAACAGGCCAAGGCAGTTTCTTTATTCACTAATGGTAATCACAGCAAACAGAGGGGAAATCACACATCAGTAATTATCAACATTTTATGAGAAAATTCCTCAGAGCCCTTAAGTACATCTTCTTCACTTCCCTTTTCATGCGGAAGAATGACTGAGGATCCCCTATTTTACTAGAAAACTTGCTAAGGATCTCAGATTATTATCTAATGTATTTTCTTTATGTTCAAACCAATATCCTTCTTTTCCAAGGGAGATGCCTATTGCTTTAAGGGTTTTTATTTTTAATTATTTGAATTCAGAGGATCCTTTGAAGGTAATGATGATGGCTCCTGTAGGTCAACTACCCTACCTTAGATCCAAGGTCTCAAGTGACTTTGGAAAAATGGGCCAATCTCTTGTGATAAAAGTATTAGACCTTATATTATGTGTATTAATTTGTCTAGCATTCTTGGCTCAATGATTATTTTATATCATCATGATCTATGCTAAAGAAGTGAAAAGGGGGAGGAATGTTTGAGTGCAGTACAAAGAAGCCCCTACTACTTTATTTTATATTGGTAGGAACTTGGAAACAATTCAGAACTTAGGCAATAATAAATTAGTATGGCTACATGTTAATTAACAGTACAATCAACTGCAACAGGGCCAACTCACTAAATTCTTTGCAGTGTAGCCATGGCTACCAGCCAAACTCATGTATTCATTCAGCCTTTCCAACACTCATACAGTTGTTAATGCTGATTTCATGGGAGATAAAATATGTTTAACACTGTGAACATAATATAAAGCAAGATCCTTGCCCTTACGATCATTATTTCTGATAGAGAACCTAAGAAACTACTAAAAGCATATAAAATTGTTAATATAAGGGAAGATGGCAAGAACTTTAATCCAAAATTCATCTTAAAATGTTAAGTCTTGGATCTTAAATTTGAAAACCACACTTCAGGTTTCAGCATTCACTTTTACACATTTGCCTGTGGTTAAATAAATATTATACTTTAAAAATTAAAACATAAGCCCCTTTTGGCTCCCTGAGCAGCACCATGGCGGTTGGCAAGAACAAGCAGCTGACTAAAGGTGGCAAGAAGGGAGCCAAGAAGAAAGTGGTTGATCCATTTTTGAAGAAAGATTGGTATGATGTGAAAGCCCCGGCCATGTTCAATATTAGAAACATTGGAAAGATACTAGTCACACGGACTCAAGGAACCAAAATTGCCTCCGATGGCCTCAAAGGTCGTGTGTTTGAAGTGAGCCTTGCTGATCTCCAGAATGATGAAGTTGCATTTAGAAAATTCAAGCTAATCACTGAGGATGTTCAGGGCAAAAACTGTCTGACTAACTTCCACGGCATGGATCTTACCCGGGACAAAATATGTTCCATGGTCAAAAAGTGGCAGACCATGATTGAAGCTCACGTTGATGTCAAGACAACCGATGGTTATTTGCTCCGTCTGTTCTGTGTTGGTTTCTCAAAAAAAACAAAAAAAACAAAAAAACAAAAAAAACCACAACAATCAGATCCGTAAGACCTCATATGCACAGCACCAGCAGGTCCGCCAGATCCGGAAGAAGATGATGGAGATCATGACCCGAGAAGTGCAGACAAATGACTTGAAGAAGGTGGTTAATAAATTGATTCCAGACAGCATTGGGAAAGACATAGAAAAGGCATGCCAGTCCATTTATCCTCTTCATGATGTCTTCATTAGAAAAGTGAAAACGCTGAAGAAACCCAAGTTTGAATTGAGAAAACTCATGGAGCTCCATGGTGAAGGTGGTAGTTCTGGAAAAACTACTGGTGATGAGACAGGTACTAAGGTTGAACGAGCTGATGGATATGAACCACCAATCCAAGAATCTGTGTGAAATCCAGATTTTTAATAGTGACAAATAAAATCTTATTTGTGATGAAAAAAAAAGTTAAAACATAAACTAAGAAAAATATTTGTAGCATACATTCAGATATAGGACTGCTATCATAGAGTATAAAAGAACTCTCAAAACGCAAAAATTAGATCATAAACCAGCTATACTACAAGCAAAAGATATGAAAAGATATCTCAGGAAAAAAAAAGAAATGCAAATGGGTTTCCATTGCAGTCCAGTAGAGAAGTGAAAATTAAAACAGCAGTAAGACACTTCAACACTTCGAAAAGATTGTATCAATATATAACTGCAGATGTTGTTTAAAAAGAGGAAATTTGATAGCTATTTTAATATTGTTTGGTTTCTAGCAACAGAAACCGTCTTAATAGTGAAAGTTAAACGAGCTGGCTGGCACAGCTGGGAAGCACACACGGAAGCTCGTTAGACACAGCAATGAATGTCAAGTGTGAGAACCTCGGTATGCTCCACTTTTTACTTTACTGCCTCACATATGTCCACCCTTCCTGGCTCAGTTCTATGAGGGTCTTTGATGCATAACCTCAATTGTGACTTTCTTTCTATTCTGAGACTCTAAACAAATTAATTAAGGCATGGGACAATCCTATGGGAAACCAAATTGTCATCTTCATTTTAAAGAAAGGATCACTGATAGGAGGAAGCTTAGTGGATAGGCAAACAAGTCTGTGAATGTTAGACATATTTACCCATGCAAACAAGAGGGATGGGAAGGACTCTTTTTGGCCACGTGCAGCTGATTTCCAAAAAGCAGGAAGTCGTGAAAGGACTAAGTAGAATATAAGGTTAGCCTATCTTCCACACCCACCCTGCCCCGAGAAACAAAGAAAAGCTTTCCTGCATCTCCTGATCAGATGTAGATTAGCTTCCCTGGGACTGATAAACAAAAACATTTTTAAAAGACCAGGAGTGTTTTAGTTGGTTTCTGTCAACCTGACACAAACCTCAACACATCTAGGTTCAAGAAGGACTCTTAATTCATTAACATCTCCACAAGATTGGATTGTAGGCAAGTCTGTGGGAGAACTTTCTTTTTTTTTTTTTTTAAAGTAAATTTTCCATTTCCGCCCCTCTTCCCAACACCCTCCCACTCCCCCCACTCCCTCTCCTCCTCCCTCTTTGTCCCTTAGGGTAGTCAGGGTTTCCTGCCCTGTGGGAAGTTCCAGTTCCTTCCCCCTCCCTCCAGGTCCAGGAAGGTGAGTGTCCAAACAGACTGGATCCCCAAAATCCAGTATATGCAGAGGAAACAGGTCCCAGTATCATAGTCAATGGCTTTTCAGAAAGACTTCGGGCCAGCCACAGTCAGAGAATCCGGCCAAATTCCGAGAATCTGGTTAGATCACCTCCTCATTCAGTCCCAGTCCAACTGGCCTTGGTAAACTCTCATTAGATCCGTTCCCTTGTATCAGTGGGTGATAGCATCCCTCGCAGTACTGATTTCGTTTTTCATGTTCTTCCTCCTTCTGCTCCTCATTTGGACCTCGGGGGGCTCAGTCCGGTGCTCCAATGTGGGTCTCCGACTGTATCGCCGTCCTTCGCCAGATGAAGGATCTATGGTGATAAGCAAAATATACATCAGTATGGTCATGGGCCACGGCCGATTCAGGCACCCTCTCCTCTGTCCAGAGAACAATCTGGGGGAATCTCTCCTTGGACCTGGGATCCCATATATAATCAAGTCTCCTGTAAACCCTAAAATGACTCCCTTAGTTGAAAAATATTCTTCCCTGATCCCATATTCATCCTTCCTCCCTCCCCCTCCATCCCAGTCCACCGAGCTTTCCCCGTTCCTCCCCTACTCCCTTCTCTCTAACACTCTCCCCTTCCATCAACCCTCCCACCCCCCCATGCACCCGAGGTTACCTGGAACTCTTGTCTATTTCCTACCTCCTGGTGGATAGCTAAATAATCTTCATCAGATTCATCTTCTTATTTAGCTTCTCTAGGATCACGAATAATAGGCTCAAAGACCTTTAATTATGGTTAGAATCCACTTATGAGTGAATACATACCTTGTTCCTCTTTTTGGGTCTGGCTTACCTCACTCAGTAAAGCGTTTTCTATTTCCATCCATTTGCATTCTTGATTAATGATTCCTATGAGAGGCACCAATCCAGTGTTGGGAGCTTCACTACTGGTCAGGTGATCGTGAGTACTGAAAAGGCAAACTGAGCAAATCATGAGGATCGAGTCAGTAAGCAGTGCTTCTCTATGGCCTTTGAATCAACTCCTGTCTCTAGGTTCCCGCCCTGAGTTCCTGTTCTGACCTCTCTGTGATGGACTGGTATTAGGAAGTGAAAGCTTTTTTCCTTTTCCTCCCCAAGTTGCTTTTGGTCATGGTGTTTAATCACAGCAATAGAAAAATCACTACTACAATGAAGGAGAATGTGCTTAGAGTAAATCCAAACAGTTTGCAAGCAGAGGAGTAGGAACTAAAACTATCCCCTCTGTCACATTTACAGCCCAACTTCCTTCCTATGGTGATAGATGACTCCAGGTGACCTGATGTCATTCTTTCATGCTTGAACCTTTTTTATGTACATTGGCATTTTGCCTGCATTTATATCCGTATGAGGGTGTCAAGTCACTTTGATCTGGATTACAGACAATTTTGAGCTGCCCTATGGGTGCTAGAATTTGAACCTGGGACCTCTGGAAGAGCAGAAAGTGCTCTTAACAACTGAGCTATCTCTCCAGCCTCATTTTAGACCTTTGAAAACTAGGAAAGCATCTTTCCTCCCGATGTTCCCTTAGCAGCCCCACAGAGCATACGTATCTGATTGGCCTCATTTGGGTCACCTGCATAGCCCTAAGGCATTCATTCCATTTCAAGCAGAAATTGATCATTAGTCAGCTCTCAGTTGTGTGCCCTTTCTGCAGTTTAGGAGAAAGAAGGAGCATATGAAAATGTGCTGAAGATCTAAAGTTCCCATTGGATGGAATAGCAGTATACTCAGAAATATACTGTGACATTTGACCTCTGTACTAGTTAGTTTTTATTGTGACATAATAATTATTATGTTTTCTATAATTATTATAATTATATCACAATAAAATAATAATAATAATGGTAATAACTTCACTTGTCACCACCAATTGGAAACTGGGTGTTCGGTTACCCAAACCTGAGTGACACTTCTCGTTCAAACCACTCTAGACTCTACATCCATCCTATAACAAGTCAGAGGAAGAGAGAATAATGCCTGTGCGCTGACTAATCCTGCTTGTCAACTTAATATCCCTAGGAAGAAGGAATGGCAACTGAAGAAGTAACTGACTCCCTCATATTGGCAAATGGACATACTCTGGGGCATTTTATTCATTAATGGTTGTAAGAGGGCCTAGTTCGCTATGGGTGATAACCATCTTTAGGCAGGTGGATTTTGGATGTTAATGAATGGCAGCTGGATGCAAGCCTGTGAGCGAACCAATAAACATCATGTCTCTATGGTTTCTACTTCAAGCTCCTTTCTTGAATCCCTGCCTTGACTTCCCTCAGTGATGAACTACGATCTGGAAATGTAAGCTAAATAAATCCTTTCCTCACAGTCTTAGATGATTTTCCTATCAACTTGACAAGAACTAGAGTTATCTAAGAAGACAAACCTCAACTGAGAAAATGTCTCCAGCCGATTGCCTGTGAGCAGATCTGTAGAGCATTTTCCTGATTGGTTGATAGGGGAGGGCCCAGACAATGGAGGGTGCCACTTCTGTGGGTGTTGGGTAGTATAAGAAATTAGGCTGAGCAAATCACGAAGAGTAACTCAGTAAGCAGCACGCGTTCATGGCTTGTGCTTCAGTTCCTGCCTTCAATTCTTGCTGTGACTCCCCTGAGGACTCTGACCTGAGAGTTGAAAGCTGAAATAAATTCTTTCCTCCCTAAGTTTCTTTTTGTCATGGTGTATCATACAGCAATAGAAAGTTAATAAGGGATTCTTTAAGTTGGCTCTGATAAGCACACCTGGGCAGCCTACAATTTAGACTGAACCACCTTACAAGTGCTGAATATGTTTCTGATGGTTGAGTAAGTGTAGGTTGGGGTCTGATCCCTTGAAATCAACAGTATTATCTCTGCTTAGTTATTTTTACTTTCATTTTGTGTATTAGTATCATGTATATGTGTATATGCATGCCTTCTTTTGCATATGGAAGTCAGAAGGCAACTCTCTGAGGATGGTTATAACCCTTCCACCTTTATGTGGATTCCAGGAATAGAACTCAAGTTGTCTGACTTGGGCAGCAAGCACCTTTACTCACTGAGACATTTCACAGGCCCTTCTGTCACCACTTTTTATAGAGAAAAAGGAAGATAAGATGGCTTAAATAATTGGCAAAGTTTACATGGATTGCAAATGAAAGGTCCAGGCTAAAACTCAGGACACACAGGAAAGCACTCAATCTGGAAAGACACTATTGGTACCAAAAAGTTCAGGCAGCCAGTGATTATCAATAAGATATGTAGAGCCTGCCTTTAAGTTTCACCTCAGTCACAGGAAGTATGACTTTCAAACACTCCTGCGGTAGGTTCAAATTTCTCAAGATTATGTAAAGTTCTTACTTAAAAGATATTGGACTAGCTTCATAAATCTGTCTTTTAGTCACAGCTATGAAATGGGAACTCATTCAGAGACTAAAAATCAATCAAGTCTGGACCCAAGACCCAGAGAAGAAGGGCCTCTTCACCTTTTCATCTGCTTCCCAAATCTTCCCAAGTTTCTTTTGCTAGCAAAGTCTTCCAAGAGCTGTTCAAAACAAGAAGCACTTCATGCAGCACAGTCAACAAGACACACACATACATACAGAGACACAATACAAGCATACACATATACCACACATGCACACAATGCTTTCATGCACACAAGTATACACACATACACACATGCACACACACACACACATACTAATTGATGTACAGTTTCTAGAGACATATGGATGACCTCAATCGACTTATGGGTAGTCACTCATTAGGGATAGTCAGAATTAGATAGAATTGTCCCCAAACTTCCAAGTTTAGAGATAAGGTATCAAGAGATCACTGTCTTCACTGTACATTCATTCATTTTACCTGTAACATTCCTGCCAACTGGTATTTCTTCCAGATGTGAGGAATGTGCCTCTCTGAAACTGTAGGCTTTTTATACTGACTTCAAGTCTATCCATTTATGCTTTCCGTGCCCTGGTTCTGGATTAACCAAAAATGCACATAAACACCACTTATAATTCACAAATGCACTCCTGGAAATATTTGAAGTCAATAATTATGTTCTCTAGGCTTCTCTTTTCCAAGTTCTTACCAACATATGCATGACTCATTTGACATGAATCCTCTGACCAGCTAAGCCCCTGCTTATTTGCCTAACAGAACTTGAATATCTTATTGAAAAGAAATGAATACGTTAATTAACAAATGAATGAATGAATGAATCACAAGCATTCTGATCTCAGGTGTTTCTGGTAATCTTCGGGAACTTAATCTCTTTAACACCATCAGAGGTGTCAGTCAGAATCTCTGAAGTCCACTCTGTTAACATCTGTCTCCTCTATCTCTGTCTCTCTTCCATTTCCCTTATCACTGAATTTTTCTGTTTCCCTCTTTCTCTCTAGTTTTTCACTCTTCTTTCTGTGATTCCTCTAGCCAGATTTCTCATTTTTCAAAGGTCAGTACATTTCTAAGATTCTGTCAGTATTGTCTCCCATACCCCTTGGTTTCTCTTTATGTCCCTTGGTTTTTCTCTGTTTTCATGTGGCTTCCTGACCTTGGATAATGGTGAATAAACAAAAGTTTGTGGGAGGGAGAAGAATCAGGACAGGGCCTCTTTGGGTGAGATTCTCCTCCAGAATGTGGAAAATTTTTGCCAGCCAGAAACAGCTTCAGTAAGAGGCTCTATCCGTCTAGTTTTGCAGACCATAGCCTCGTTCTCCTCCACTGTAGCAGGTGATATAAGATCTAGGGAGCCAGGGATAGTGGAGAAGTATCTGTGCCAAGAGCTAATGATCTATGAAATGAAAATGCTTGGCCCACCTGCTCCGCATGACCACTTCACAGTGGGGACCTGCAGCTGGCCCAGGCCAATGTTGAGAAAAGACAGGCAGATTCTTGCCCCAGATATCAGCTGTCAGAGAAAAATCAGAGTGTCTGCCAAGTGAAAATAACTCAGGCAAAGATTCGTTACTTACTAGTGTCATCCAACCCTCCAAATACCCTGCAGTGTGAGCTCCGAAGAACTCCAGGAGTCAGGAGACTGAAGCCTGATTCATTTAGGGCTTTGACACTAACTATCTTTGTCCTTGGAGAGGTCACTTCTCCTTTCTGGGTCACCAGCTTTTCGGCTATAAAGCAAAGAACATAAACCCATCATCTTCTTAACTGCTTCAATTATGAAGTTATTGTAATAGAATCAGACAAATATTGGCTTCTCTAATTTCTTCAGCTACTGGCCATCCATATGTGCTTATAGTACTTTTCCATAGTACTATAAGAAAGGAAATAGAAGTGTGTGGTTTAATGATAAAGACCTAGAATTTCTCCATCCTGGCACAGAAATCTAAGAAATTGCAAGGAAAATAAGGGTTAAAGGTCCTGGTTTGAGCTATATAATAATGCAGCCTATGGGATATATTGAAATCACTGCTTTATTAGTCGATTAAATGTACTGCCAGTGATATCTGCCCCTTTGATATGAAGCTCCTTTCCCAGAAAAAGGGTATCATGGGATTATTTGCTCAAGATAGACAGTTCAACAGAAAAAAAAATCTTACCCAGGGAACCCATATATACGCTGATCAGTAGAACTTAGAGTACCCTAGAGCAGAGAGCTGAAAAGGGGGATAGTAATTAGCAAAGACAATCATATAATTTGTTACAAAGGCTGGTTGGTGAAGGGATTTGCCAAACATAAATAAGAAGAGAGTGAACTTAAGACATGAGAAGAAGTCGGGGTGCCTAAAGAAAGAGCAACTCATTTGGAGAAAAATAGAGAATAGTGGTCCAACATCCAGGTAGCTTCTAGAAGCATTCAAGGTCATCAAAAATTCTGATCTCCAGAAATTGACCTTTCTTTTTCATAAGGCATACTGAAGAACAATCCCAAGAACCCAAAAGGAGCCTCAGCAGCACCCACATGAGGAGAACATCGAAGCCACAAGCCACAGCCTGCAGCAGCAATGTTAGGAGCTGTGTGAGTCCAGTGCCAGTCTGAGCTATATGAGACTGTCTCAGAAAGAAAACTAAATTATAAGACCAAGCAGAAATGGAAGATGAGATTATATAATTTAGGTGATTCTTTTTAACATAAGCATATAAAATTCTGGATATAAAATTAACTATGCAAATATATGTATATTTAGAATATGCGCATGCCAGCCAGAAACCTCGAAGCTTCAGTTTCATTAGCATCACAAAAACTACTGCCTCTGGCTCACCATTTTCCATTTTCTGTTCTGAGATGTTTATGAGGACTCTGTGATCTTACTTTGCTCTTAGATCTGATGTAGGCAAAACTCAAACGCAAGAATGAATGGATCCTCCAGCTTGTCAAATTGTAATTGGCCAATAGTGAAATTTGAAGACAAATTAATAAAATCAGACATGCTAGAAATATTTACACTGAGGAATTTAGAAAACACTGTAAAATGGAATATCTTTTACCCTCCTTATCCCGTTGTCCCTAGTACTATATATTTATCATAAAGCCACATTTCTCCCCACCAGACTACAGATTTTTTTAAAAAGGCCATATGTAGTCCAGGCTGGTCTCAAACTTGCTATATAGCTGAGAATTGTGGTGATATTTTGTTTGTGATCTAACTAATAAAGCTTGCCTGAAGATCCGAATGCTGAGCTAAGCCACTAGTTAGCCATAGAGGCCAGACAGTGGTGGCCCACACCTTTAATCCCAGTACTTGAGAGTCACAGGCCTTTAATCCCAGCACTATGGAGGTGGAGACAGGAAGGGATATGGTTAGGCAAAAAGAGGAATATAATGCGGGAGGAGACAGGAGCTCAGGATTCAGCCTGAGAATTCCTAGAGACAGGATCTGGCCCCTCTTGACTGAGCATTCAGAGAGGTAAGAACTCTAGTGGCTACTACTCTGCTTCCCTAATCTTTCAGCTTTCACCCCCAATATCTGACTATGGATTTTTATTTAATAAAATTAATTAGGATTGCATTACAAAGGTTAACCTTCAACTTCTGATCCTTCTACCCGTTCTTTCTAAGTGTGGGAATTGCAGGCATAAACCATGATAATGTGATTTGTAAAGCGTTGGGAATTGAATCCAGGGGCCCCTGCCTGCTGGGCATTCTATCAACTGAGCTACATACATCACTGGTTCCTGTGGGGATTTTAGAGCAGGCTCTTGCATTTATTCATCTCCGTTCCCTGGTATTTCTTAAAAGTACAGTAGACATGATTTTGTTCTTACAGAAGAAATATAGGATGTGCCCCTAGCTTCTTCCATTCTTTATTGTACCAGTGAAGAAAGAAGCACTGCATCATTGTCTCAAATGTTGTCATTACCTGTAAAATAACAAGTTGCTGAGACTCAAGAACCAACAACAAACAGCAGCCCTTCTTAATGGAAAGTGATACGTTTACTCCCTGTCTGTACCGGAGAGCCGTTTCCTTCAGAAGATGCAACAAGAAAAGAAATTGCTCCCTGAGCATTGAGGAGAGGGCTGTGATAGAGACAACCCATTTGGGGTTCAGAACGTCAGTCTTCTATTCTCTGCACATGGGCCACTCGTGACTTTCTGTGCTAATCATCACTTACTACAAGGAGAAGCTTTGCTGGTGAATGACGTCAAGGAAAGCAGTTTCCAGAGAGTGTGTGTCGATTCACAGAACTCACAGAAACTGTACCGCATACATAAGACCTGCACAAGTCAGCCAGCCAAAAATCCAAGCACAGAGAAGGTGAGGGGAACATGAAGTCCCACCCTCAGCCAAGGAGCTATTGTCAATGGATAGCTATTAGGTGAGGAAAAGTAAGGTGCACCAATAGAATATCACTGGGTCTATCAACCATACGCTAGGGTAGGTCCCATCCTCAGTAGTCATCCAATGCAAACCGGATTCCGTATTTCAGGGTTTTATTTTATTTTGGTTTTCTTTAAGGGCTGTAAAGGCAATCAAGTTGAGTGGGTAAGAAGGGGGAAGATCTAGAGGGAATTGGAGGAGGGGAATGAAAGTGATCAAATATGTTACAAGAAATTTTCAAAGAAAGAAATGCAATGTTGTCTTATTGTATCTTGTACCATGTTCAGTGGATGTCCCTGGGAGGCCTGCTCTCTTCTGGGTGGTGGATCTGGGGAAGAGGGGAGGTTGGATGTAGAACTGGGAGGAGTGGAGGGAGGAGAAACTGTAGTTGGGATGTGTGAGGGAAGAATAAATTTTTTAAAAAAATAAAAAGATTATTTAAATAAAGAAATATATATGGAAAGATAGGGTGTGGTGTGCTGGTGAGTGCTTCTCATTGGCCCTTCATCACGTTGACTCTGGGTAGAACACATCCTTGGAGAACGGCTTGAGCTGTGGTGTACAGCAATTTCAAAAGTGTCCTCAATTCCACTGAGATCGACAAACAAGCAAAATACAACAATATTGATCTGACTGGCCTTTCAGAGAATCCCCAGTCAAATAAAATGATAGCATGTTGTGAAACAAGTAGGCCAATCATAGCCGCCCCAGGGGACCAAGGAGGAGTGTGTAGAGTAATCACACACCAGCCATGAGGCCTGGGCCAGTGAGCGACAGATTCCCTTAAAGTGATGCTTGGGGGCTGGGAAGATGCTCAGTGGGCAAAGTTCTTGTCACACAAGGGTGAGAACCTGGGTTAGAATAGCCAAAATTCACATAGAAATCATCATAGGCACCCCCATCTGTAACCCCAGTGCTACTATAGCAAGATGGAAGGAAAAAGCCAGAAAACTACCCAGAAGTTCACCAACCAGGTAGCCTGGTTTAAACCCCAAGGCACAGAAAAGAGTCCATGTCTCAAACAAGGTAGAAAGCCAAGACAGGTTGTTGTCCTATGATCTCCACATACAGGCTGCGGCACATATGTGCCTGTATTCACATGTGTGAACACACACAGACATGCATCCATGATAATACAGTGAGCGAGGTGGGGAGTGGGAATTGATGGTGATGACTTGATGCTTGAGATAAGCCTGGAGGCTAGCTCAAGCAGCCCTGCAAGCCGATGCTCATTCTAGGTGGGGTTTAGTATGTGCAAAAGGTGTGCAAGAAAGCAAGGGTTAAACCTGTGGGTAGCTGGGCACTCCTAGGACACTTGACAGGCAGTGGAGGAGGAAACATTTATAAGACTGGCTTAAATACTTATCTAGGAATTATCATTTCTCTGTTCCTATTGAGTAACCTGAGCCCCAGATAGCTTTAGCACATTCTTGTTAGTCTGGGGTAGAGTGAGCATCATCACGTATGAAATCTGAACTTACCCTGAGAGTCCAAGGCGAGAGTCTGCTACAATAAAGCAGCAATAGATAGTGTCACGTGAGAAAAGCAAGCATACTTGATTATACTTTTACATAGCACTGGGACCTTCACATTGAAGACTCAAGGCCCCAGTTTGAACACTGCGTTCTTATTCTTGGGGTTGATAAAGCATGGACAGCCATGTAGAGGTATGTCTAAACAACAAGGTGTGAGATAATGGGAACTTTAGAGAGAATAGGTTTGCTTAGACTCTTCTGGACTTTACAGGGTAGCCCTTCTTCTCTTAAATATGGGTCATATTATCTTCATAACCAGCTCCCTGCATGGGGGAAAGTTAGAGTCATCATTTCTGCCCAGTGGATAACTTCGGAGGAAGTAACTCTGGTTTTTATGTCAAACCCTAAGGAAAACAGTTCACAGCCTTGACAACTTGCCCAGGAAGGCAGAAACAGATCAGAGACACATTGTCCTGGGGCTGCATTTGAGACTTCTTTGGGATATGATTTTACTAAGCACTGACACTAACCAAGACTTTGGACTTTGAACTCTAATGTGCTCCGCTCTATCCTGGTGTATTATAGTCCACTCAATCCTGCTGGCCTATCAAAACTTCTTAGAGAAACTTCTAAACAGACCCACTGTCTGGGCCTCACCCTAGAGTTTCTGGTGGCTCTAAACTTTGTGCACTTAGCTTTTTAAAAAGGCAGTCCCAGAAGCTTGAGAACAGCGGAATGGGATAAAATCAAACAAGCAAGGCACCTGTACGTTATGAAACAGACCTTTGGCTGTGACAGGTAGGCAGCAAATATGTGTTACAGCCTCTGACTGGCTGTCCTTGGCTTTCAGAAATAGCTATTCCACTAAGACATTTCCTCCTTTATCAGGAGGGACAGTGCCCTGTAATCTGGAACCTAAAGCAGCAGGTGCTACCATAGAACTGAATTAAAGTCGGCCTTGGCACATGGGCCTTTGAGCTGTTTGTTTCTTTACAGCAGATTGGGATTATTAATTCAAATCTCATTGGTGCCAGATTCTATTCTTGCACTTCCAACTGCTTTAAATACAGCCCAAACAAGCATACTTCTAGGCAAGTGAGCTTCTTAGTTACCCCCACCACCACCACCACGAAACTGAACCCAGCATCTCCAACGAAGTCCAAGCTACTGGTGAGCTGCATAGTTCTCAGGCCTAGGAACTCCTTACCTTGCTGTTGGACATGCATGTCCTCTCTCCATTTTTTCTTCCCTTGGATGCCCCTTAACACCTTTCTTGACTAGTAACACTTGGTAGTTTTTTCGTGAAAGTCCCATGTCAGAGGCATCCTCTTTCATTCAGAGATAAGCAAAACCTAATAAGAGATAGTTGTATAATATACAACTTCATGGTTCCGTCTTTCCCTGGTCAGCCTCTGTGTTCATTAGCGCTTTCTAGAGGAAAAGAAGCAAGAGAGCAAATACATATCATAATGGTATATTTATTACATTGGCTCACAAAGTAGAGGCTGGGTGGTCCTGGTTACAACTGACCACTCAGTCTCTTGTTCTCAGCACCAACCAATTATGCAAATCTCCATTCACCACTGTCCGCTACAAAAGGAAGCTTCTTTGATCAAACCTGAGAGCAGCCCAGGTCTGTAAGTATAAATATAAATATTCATAACATAATCTGACAGCATGAACATTTAGCAAAATAACGCTTGCTATTATCACCTTCATGATGGGGAAGAAAGTCTAGTAGAACTGATCGGTCTGTGAGACTGAGTGTCTCAGCAATCCAAAAATATATCTGATTTGGATACACACCCACACCCACACACACACACACAGAGAGAGAGAGAGAGAGAGAGAGAGAGAGAGAGAGAGAGGATCCACACACCCATATCAAGGCTGAGCAAGGTATCCCACGATAGGGAATGGACTCTAAAAACCCAGTTCATGCACCCTGGATAAGTCCTGGTCCCACTTCCAGCTCCTCCCAAAAGATCAAGTCACGTGTGTGTGTGTGTGTGTGTGTGTGTGTGTGTGTGTGTGTGTGTACACGAGCACACACACATGTATGTCCCTTTGAAAAAAATCAAAGTATAATCATGGAATAGCAATCTACAAGTTACTGGTCATGGAGATCCCAGAGGTCTCCAAAGCAACACAGGCTATTTATTACCACTGCCTTGAGCAGCCCACCGTAACTACTTGGTAATATCCAATGCTGAAGACACCACAAACTTGGCTTTAGGGCATACAGAAATCAGTATCAAGCTAGCCAGGAAACTTCTTCCACGCTAGCTGGCTTTCATGGTCCCAGAAAATATTTTGCAAGTTTCTAAGGGGTAAAAAAAAAAAAAAACAAAGGTCTTACCTGGCTTTAGACACTTGCTGCAATACAACTGATGCAATAGAAGACAGAGAAATAATTTTAAGGGGTACTTAAACACTTTCTGATTGTATTTAAGGCCTTCTCCACAAAAGGAAATTTCATTCCTGGTACTGAAATCCTTATCACAAGACCATGTTTGTGGATATCATAGGTTCTACGCTGGAACCTGCAACCACTATTTTGGCACATGGTCATGCTGTCAATACATTCTGAATACCTGGGCTGCTCCCAATTTTGGTCAGAGAAGTTTCTGCTTTTGATTTAAACTTGTTTTCATTTTACATACCAGCTCCAGTTCCCCACTCCCTTCCTTTCTCCGTCTCTCCTCCCTTCCCCCATTCTACCTCTCATCCACTCCTCAGAGAGGGTAGGGCCTTCCTTGGGAAATAAACAAAGTCTAGTGTACCAAGTTGAGTCAGGACAAAGCTCCCCACTCCACCCTGTATCAAGACTGAGCATAGTATCCTACCACAAAGAAGGGGCTCCAAAATCCCAGTTCATGCACTAGGCTAAGTCCTGGTTCCACTTCCAGGCCCCCAAAAGATCAAGCCACGTAACTGGCACCCACATTCAGAGTGCTTAGTTTGGTCCCATGCAGGATCCTTAGTTGTTAGTCCAGAGTCTGTGAACCCCCACCAGCTTGGGTCAACTGTCTCTGTGGTTTTCCCAATCACGGTCTTGACCCCACCCCTTTGCTCATATGGTCCCTCCTCCCTCTCTTCAACTGAACTCCAACAGCTCAGCCCAGTGCTTGCCTGTGGGTCACTGCATCTGCTTCCATCAGTTACTGAATTTAGGTTCTATGCTAACTATTAGGGCAATCACTAATCTGATTATAGGGGAAGAACAGTTCACGCACCCTCTCCACTATTGTTAGAAGTCTTAGCTGGAGTCATCCTTGTGGATTTCTGGGAATTTCCCTAGCACCTGGCTTCTCCCTAATCCCATAATGGCTCCTTCCATCAAGATTTCTCTTTCATTGTTTCCCCTCTCTGTACCTCTCCTACTCAGCCCTCTGAAGTCTTCATGTTCCCATCCTCCATCCCCTCCCTTCTACTGCCCTTCCAAGGTTACCCAGGAGATCTTAACTATTCTCCTTTCCTGGGGTCCTCCATGTGTGTTCCACTTAGGGTCTTCCCTTTTTGACCTGAGAAGTTTCCTTTTGCAATGGGCAGTGGTCAATGGAGATTTGCACAATTGGCCAGTGCTGAGAATAAGAGGCTGAGTGACCAGTTCTGAACAGGACATTTCTACTAAGCCTGTCAACCACAAGGCTCAGAGAACATTGTGGAAAACAAGGCAGAGAAAAATTCAAAAGCCAGAGAGTGGGGAGGGATGCCATGAAATACTGTCTTCTAGACATGCCATGGTTACTGTAATTATGAAAGTACCACATCCATGATTACCCACACGGACCTGCAAGAGAAAATCAACCAAAATCTGGGCATAGACAATGTCAATAATCTCCAGGCTCCACCCCTTATACAGTAGCTGCTGTCAGTGGATAGGTGCTGGAGGTGAGAGAATCTTTATTTTTCCCTGAGGATATGGCTACTGGGACGTTGCCCATGCTCCAGTGGGTGGTTTAACACTCATGTACATATCAAGAGCATTAAATGGATTTAGTAGCTAGATTTTAAAAAACCATGATATTGGGAAGGACTCATGTTGAGAAGTATATGAGAGAAATTAGGATGAGGAGAGTAGATATTATATCTTATTGAATACATTTATAAAGTTCTCAAAAATAAAGGAAATTTTATAAACAGGAAAGAACACTCTTGGCATTCACAATCCTCATTTCTGTAACTTGTCATGTGGCCCCAGCTGGCATGTTTCGTGAACATCTTCTACTATCCCTTCTGTGTTTCCCTTCTTCTCAGCAAGCACATCAGTAGGTCCCACTGTTTTACTTGGAAGGGTGACCATTCCTGAAGGTTCTGAAACATTGATCATCCTGTTTGGATTGTGTTGCCATAGTTTCCTATTGACCTTAATTGTAGGGCATGATGACACCAAGAGCTGCCTTGCGGGATCTCCTGTTCTCCGGGTACAATCTTCCTTACCCACATTGTGGATAAGCAGTCCAAGTTCCCCCCAGTAGTCTGTATCTATTACCCCTGATAACACTGCAGTTCCTCTGTTACCCAGATAACTCAAGTGCATTAGGAGCCAAAGATGCCAAGGGGAAATCATAGCTTCCTTTTAAGATGGTGTATGTTTTGCCTCATGGTAGAAGTTCCTCCATCACAAAACTGGAACAGCAGAAATGTGTGCAGTGGCAGAAGAAGGGGAAGTCCTACCTTCACCTCCAAGTTATGGGAACCCATTCAATTTGCCCTTGTAGTTCTGAAGTATAAATAACTCTTTCTTATCAGCTGATCTGTGGATCCGGTTAAAGTATACACTGACTCAATATACAAGTTCCTGGAAAATTCTAACACTGATGTTCTGTGAATCACAAGTTCCCTTGTTGTAGGTGTACAACAACATCTAAAAGATAACATCAGTGAGTCTACCAGCGCTGTTCCTTCATTAGAGGTCATCAGAGAGAAGGTTTGGCCACTCAGCAGTTGACTTCACAGATTCATTTCTCAGCGCTCCTGCTTTGACTGCCAACCTAGCCATATTCTCAGCAACCCCTTTCCTAGGAAACTCCATGGGAATTTCACAACGCACGTCATGTATTTTGAGCATATCTTCTCTCTCTTTTCCCCCAGTTTCATGTCATGTTTTTTGTAATCCTGAGTATGATTAATGTTTCCTGCATCCACATGAGTATTCTCTACTGGGAAATAGGCAACTCATTATGGGACACACTAGCGGGGAAAAAACTAACTGTCCCTTCCCCAGCATCTGTCAACTGCCAATAGCTGCCCGGCTAGGGGTGAGGGACTCAGAAACTCTTTGCCCATTCACAGTAGAAGTCTGACTCATGTGATCTTGTGAAAGGGATGTGC
Organism: Myodes glareolus; assembly: GCF_982192425.1. NCBI lineage: Eukaryota > Metazoa > Chordata > Mammalia > Rodentia > Cricetidae > Myodes > Myodes glareolus. The sequence goes on from NC_142044.1 coordinate 28,234,967, forward strand.
AGGGAACCACAACTGCTCTGAGTTTATGAATGAGATATTCCTGTCATGTCCAGAGACATCATTTCACTGCAATCTTCCCCATGCTCTGGATCTTACTATAGTATGAATTCTAATTGGCATTAATAATACATACTCGGAGTCAGCTATCAGGGGGTGAAAGCTGAAGGTTTGAAGAAGCAGAGCAGCCAGTCATTCTCTACCTGTCATACCTCTACCTATTCTTTTACCTCTACCAATGCTCAGACCAAAGTGACAATCTCAGACTGCATCTCCAGACTGCATCTGACTCCACCAAACCTCAGACCACCTTGAGCTTCTTTCTTCTCCTTTCTCTGCCCAGCAATATGATTCCTCTCTTCACCTCCCTAGTGCTGGAATTAAAAGACATACGATTCCCAAATACTGGGATTAAAAGTGTGTGCCGCCCCTGCCTGGCCTCTAGTGACTTAGCCCTGCACTCTGATCTTCAGGCAAGTTAAAACACAAACAAAATATCTTATTACATCTTACTATGCTTCCTCCCCCATCCCATGATGCACGCTGGAATTTCTGCTGCTAATACTCATGTCTGACATTAATCTTTGTTGTGAGTCAGAAATACATTTACAATAAGGTGTGGAGCAGCTTATAGGAGTCCTTGGATCACAGCATAGCTGCTACTCTTAATAGAAGCCGCTCTTCCAGGAATAAGGGATTTCTGTTGAACATTCTGATCTCAGCTACCCAACAGGAGCAACTAGGATAGCAGGGATAAAAAAGTCTGTTAGTCCTGAGATCCTGAATAACAGAACCACTAACTACCCTATGTGCCAAACACCCAGCCTCCCAGTCTCTAGCCTTCACGTTGCACCCAATGGTTACGTACAACTGTTGGCACCCGGCCTGTCCTCCCAGCGGGAAAAGAAAGTTCAACTCATTCCCTTTACTTTCTTTCTTATATATATTTCTACTATCCTTAGGCCTTGCTTTAATTTTTAATTATTTATTTACTTATTCAGTATGTATGTGCATACATGCACATGCCACTATACACATATGAGGATTGGAAGACAGCTCATGGAAGTGGATTCATTGCTTGTGGGTTCTTAGGAGAAAACCCAGGTAGTCAGTTTTGGTAGCAAGTACTTCACCCCACTGAGCCATCTCACTGGCACCTTATTTTTATTATTAATAAAATGTGAATAGTTGTATCTACTCCTTATAAGTCATAGTTGGAACCAAGAACTGTGAAACTACACGCATTATATCACAATAATATAGCTACCTAAACAAGATTCAAGCAATGACAGTACCAAAAGACACACCAGCATAGAAGGAGGCAATTTCATGGGGCCTCAGTCCTAGTCAAAGAACTACAGGCAACTAAGGAATGTTGGGAAACAAAGAATTAGTCTTCCACAGGGATAAGTCCCTAATTGGTTATCTAATATCAAGTTATGAGTTACCAAGTTATCAGCTCTGAAATCATATACATGCAAGTAATGCTAATCGGATAAAAAAGGTTGTGTGTGAATAATAATAACAATCAAAGACAAAGAGGCCATGAACCCAGCACTGAGAGGAAAAACTAAAGCTTGCGTCCCATACCTAACCAAGAAACTATTTACAATTGGTATAGACTGGGCAAAGGAAAATAAGTTTTCTGTAATAGAGTGTCACTGGGTAATACCAGTCATACTCAGGATAGACACCATGCCGAGGAGTAGTGGACCAACATAAAATGGTGAAACCAACCCATGGGAGTTTTGGAAGCTCTTTGTTCCATTTTCTTTTCTTGGCTTGAACTTTTTATTTGTTTGTTTTGATTTTTAGCCTTTGAGGTTGTTGGAGGTTTCCTGAGACAGACAGAGATGGGAGAGAGAGAGAGAGAGAGAGCGAGAGAGAAAGTTGAGTGGATAGAGAGGTGGAAGGATCTGAAAGGAGTTAAGAGAGGGGAAAATAATCAAAATATATCATATGAAAAAAACTAATAAAAGTTAGACTTGAAACTAGGAAATGGTGGAGAAAAAGAAGGAAGTCTGCCAGAATGGGAAAAGTATAAAAGAAGGCAGTGGTATATTCATAATAGATTACATACTTGTATAAAATTGTTCAAATAATTTTATGTAAAAAAAAAGGACAAGAATTCAAGAGGGACTGAGGAGGGACCTGGGAAAATTTAAATGGATATGGTAGAGGTTGGAAGAAGGAAAAGGTAGGGACAAAATGACATGATTATATTTTAATTTAAATTTTAAAATAACAAAGAAAGAGAACAAATAGAAAAGCTCTGCATATGGGCCTAGAGAGAGGACTGAGTGGTTAAGAGTGCTCACTTCTACAGAGGAGCGGGGTCTGGCTCCCAGGCCTCACATATCAGCTCACAACTGTCTTTACCTCCAGATCCAGGGGATCCAATGCCTCTTTTGACCACCATGAACTTCTGTGAGCACATGGTACACATACCTAGAATGAGACACACACCGAAGCATACAATTAAATAAATAAAGATTTTTTTAAATGCACAGAATACTGGAAATGATTAAAGTAAAAATGGCCTTAGAGCACAGATTTTTCTGAGGCATTAAAGGTGCCTTTGACATCCCCTAATGAATATCGTGGTGCCCTTCAGTGATTAAAAGTATGGTATGAGATTTGATTCTAGACCAGTCAGCCAAGTCTGAGAGGAAAAGTGTGCCTGCTCCAGCCTGTGCTACGTCAGCAAGTCCGCTCAAGCTCAGCCAAGATCCTCACCTCTGAGTCCTCACCAGAACTCCTGGCACAAATATGGTTTGCTCCTATGACTCCTGCAGCTGCTCACCAAAGACACTTAGCCCAAAATACCATCTACATTGCACCTGCTGTGGCTTCTCCTCAGGGTCAAGGACAGTTAAAGCTGGAAAGACTTTCAATTCTGCACTGTCCAAACCTTGACTTTCCCTATTCTGGGCAAGAACATCAGTGGTTATTTTGTTACTAAAGCCTGAAGTCTGACATTGATTTCTCTTTCCTTGCCCATTAGCCACTTGTCCATCAACAAGCTCTATTGGCACTGTTCATGAATCATAATATGAATATAATCACCTGTTTCAGACTCCATTTCATCAAACTAAGACCAGGGTAAGCTATCATCTTGGCTGGATATTGGCATGCTCTGCTTAAGAGGGCTTCTCTTAATACACTTGCCCCTGTAGCCTGTTTTCCAAAAGAGGATATTATGAAAGTTAAAATCAGGAGCTGGGGATATCTTTCTTCTTAAAATATTGCTATAGTGATTTGTCATTACTATATTCAAGTCCAGAATCTTATGTTTTCTCTCCCCACTCCTTCTCTGTCTGCCTTTGCATCCCCTTCCCCTCACGCATGTTAATCTTTTCTGTTTCTCATAAAAGATCGAAGACTGTACCGTATAAGAACATTATAAATTTATTGTTCCAGCTTTTCTAGGGAGAAGCCAGATAAAGTTTTAGTTTGGATGGACAGATGAAAGATGCATGGATGGGCGTACCCATGAATGAGCCAATATAAGAAAACTAATTTCGGTTATTTCTATGGCTATGTGCAGGAGTTGCTTTGGAGATGTGTCCAGTGGGACTGAGTTCACCAACTGTGTTTTCATTGGTTGTGGTTTTCTGTGTCTCCAAAGAGAAGTTTCCTTGATGAGGGATGAAGAATACACTTATCTGTGAACATAAGGACAAATATTTAGAGTGTAATTAGGGATTATGTTGGTTTAATAAAGTGTGATTGTAGGTTTGCCTCCAAAATCCATGACTTCACTAGCCCTGGGTAGAATATAACCTTTAAAACATATATTTTACTTACTGTTTGAGATTTCCATACCTGTACACACTGTGTTTTAATCATATCCTCTGTTGTTTCTTCCCTTTTCACTCTCAAACAGCCCCCACCAAGTCTCCCTACCAATTTTATGTTCTCTTTTTTATTTTTAGTCCATTGGGTCTAATTATCCCTTCTAGTATGTACATGGGTATAGGGCCACCCACTGTAACAAAGGCAGTATGTCAGGGTCCCCATCCCTGAGATAATAACTAACTTCCCATCTTACCTCAGTTATGACTGTCGATGGCTTCCCAGCTATGGATGGAACTTCATGAACTATCCTATCCATACTGGAGTATTCCTAAGCTTTATCTTATGAAAGTTTAGTATAGGCAACCTCAGCCACTGTGAGTTCCTGTCTGACACAATATTGCTGTGTCTAGAAAACATTTTTAGTGGTTTTTCCCAACCTTTGACTCTTAAATTCTTTCTACCCACTCTTCATGGTTATCCCTAAACCTTGAGGAAGAACTATGTTATAGAAGTTCCATTTAGCGTTAAGCAACTTTTCATAATTCTTAGAATTAAAGAACACATGCCCTAACATATTGGACAGTTTCATAATTGCCTGGATGGCAAAAGGAAAAAATATTGAGATCTTCATAAACAGGAATCAAAGACTGTCCTGAAAGAGAGAGGTTAAAACCAAGGTGAATCAGGATGTATTTGGGAGCACGACTTTCCCTCACAGACAGAACTTTCTCCTTGTCATAAACTATTAGGCTATAGCCCTGGAAGTGGTAAAAGTTCAGAAGCCCAAGGAAGCTATTACTTGTTTCACAATGAAATAGATAGAAAGTACTGACCCCCTTCAATTGTAGAAAACAACTCAAAATGAAAGATCGTCTTGAGTTTGGGTTCATACACTTTATTATTTCTTCTCTTTTAAGTATAAATTAGATTGAGTTGGGATATTTTATTGCTCTCTAGTAAAACCTCTACATAGGCTATGGGCAACAGAAAAGGTATTCAGAATCGTGGTATTATTGGTCTTTTAGAAAGCTATTTGAGATTTCAGGAACTCCCAATGCCCACCTGCGTCCTATTAGCCTTCCCATAGTCCTGGTGGTTCTAGGAAATGATGCTAAATCTCAAAGATTTCCTCTTAGTGAAGACTTTCCCATAGAAAAGCCCCAGAGTTCTAAATTACTAAACTAACTTCATTTTTCTATTTCAGGGACAGTTTACTTTTTAATTTCCTAAACCAGAATAGAATTATTCAGAATCTAAAGAAACAGTGAGTTAGGTTCTGAATTCTCATTCTACCATCAACTAACTACTTGGACATGAAGAATCCATTACCCATGTGTTCAAGTGTGAAAGAAACCAATAGTGAGATTTGAATGAAGGAATTAATGAGATCATATGTGAAGGCATTTATTGTGGTCCCCTGAATAAAGTATGTTTTGTATTAATATGCCGTTTCTTTATCCTCAGTCCCTGTATCAAATAACCTTTTCAAAACCCAAGATTTGTGGTTGGGTCAGACTTTTCTAAAATAGCGTTTTCAAGAGTTACAATAATATTTGAAGGGTTCTTTCACCTCTCACCTAACGCTGCTGATTGGCATTCTGAGAGTAGTATATTTCAGAGGATACACTACCTGCATTTTAAGTCTAGTTTGGATTTTTCTTGCTTTTTAGCCTGCTACAAGTTATACAGTACCTCTATGTCCCAGTGTCCCTGTGTGTAATCACTCTGTCAGCCACATAGAATTGATGTGAGAGGCCAAATGAGTCATATGCAAACAGTTAGAACAGTGCCAAGAACATGGGAAGTGTTAGTCTACATATGAGAGAAAACTGAGATCTGGGGAGATGGCTCAGAGGTTTAGAGCACTGAGTGCTATTCAAGGACATTCATGACTTCTATATTAGTTACTTTTGTTGCTGTGACAAGACATTTTATTTCAAAAATAAAATACCCAAAGAGAGAAATAGTTCATTTGAGGTATGACTCCAGAGAGAGAGAGAGAGAGAGAGAAATATGGGGAAGTCAATGCAGCAGGTAGCCAGAACAAGAAGGTGAGGAGCTCATATCTTCAACTACACACAGAAAACAGAGAACAAACCAAACGTAAGGCAAGGGTATAAACTTTCAAATACTACTCCCCAGGTGACATGCTTGCTCCAGTCAGGCTATACTTCATAAAAGTTTCACAACCTCCCCTAATCAGAGACCACACCGGGAGACTTAAATATTTAAATAACATGTGCCTATAGAGAATATTCTACTCCCTGGCCCCCATAGACTCATGGCTATAATATAAGACAAAAATGCATTTAGTACAATTTTAAGAATCCCCAATCTTTAACAGTTTCAACACGAGGCGCTTGACTTCCAGTTGTAACACAGCAATCAGCACAAACTTATGGTGAAGTGACATCTCCCTACATAGAGTTGCAGAATGGGACTAAGTGATACAAAGATCAGTTAATCAAAAACTGGAAAAAACCTCTCAATAAATAGGAGAATGAATACCTTTTTTCTACACATCTTGAGCTTCCCTGAATCTAGTTTCAGAATCCAGAAGTCTGAACTGTTCTCCTGGTTGTATGTTTGGGTGGTGTTCACCACGAAGAACCAATAAGGGACAAGGACTGGGTGGTGCCTCACACTTTCAGCTAGTGACCCAACTTGCCTCTCTCTGTGCTGTTCTGTTTGTTTCTGTTCTGTGTTTGCCATGGTAAACAGATTGTGTCCCATGTGACAGCTCTACCCTGTAAGAAGAATTTGTTTTATTAGGAGAAAATTGACAAGTCTGAAGCTTCACCCGAATTCGCCAGAAAATATGGCTCCTCAATAATTGTCACAGTCTGCCATTGATAAAGATCAGAGAGAGGGGTTATATGGCTGTTGGGCCTAATGCTTTCTTCATCCATCCGGTCCTTGCCTTGATGCAGCTGCATCATCAGAACCAAAATTTACCCGGATATAGACAACACATGTGATCTAGCCTGGGCTGTTGATGATCTTTCTCTCCACAGAACAATTTTCCTTCCTTCTCATGTTTTGCATGTCTCTCAAAATGCTCATGTGATATAAAATACCAATGCACATGTAAGATTTAACCGTTCTCTTTTCTACACCCTTGTTCCCTTGTGTGCCCTGTTTTATTCCATATCATCCACCAGTAAGACAAAAAAAATGAAAAGTCATACCCCAAAAGATACTAGATTTCAAAGTGTTAACTTGAGAATCCCAGAGATCTTCAATACAGGGTTGAAACAAAAGCTTATCAAGAGTTCACTATTTGGAAACTGACTTCGTGACATCAAATGTTGACTCTTCTTTCCCTTAGTTTGTATGTGAGCAAACCATTTAACTTTCCTGAGCTTACGCCTTTTCCTGTGTCGTGTGTGTAATAGCAAGAGTTTTTTTTTTCTTTCAGAAATGCAGAGAGGTCACAAGTAACACGAGAAACATTTGGAGAATGATATACCATGAGTGACCCACAGGTGCCATCTCTTCCTGTTTTGTTGAAGAACATGGATAAAGGTTTTTTTTTCTTGTCTTCCATGACTTGATTTCTAATATCTACCAGGAAAAGAATGAAAGTATAAGGAAGGATGTAAGAGAGATAGATGTTAGTACTTTCTCTGAGAATGGCCCTCTCACACTACCTCACCTGGAGTTCGCAATAAAAGTAATGACATTTACAATGAAATGTGAAGCAGAATCATTTTGATCATTTTCCTTCAAGAAATTTGACTTATTCATTGACTGAGTGTCGAAGAAAGCAAATGTGTGCACAGAGCAAACCTCATTGAGGCAAGATGGGGGCAGGAAAAGGTGAGATCAAGCTTGGAGAAGAAGGGAGCTTCCTGGCCCATTCCTGCCCAAGAGTCTACAGTGGGCATACTGAAGAGAGCTGAGGGGTTTTGCTTAAGCAACCCTCATATATAAGGAAGAAAAGAGAGAGAGAGTTGATGTGACTCTAGCTTAATACAAGTTAGAGTCAACTGAGAGAAGGGATCCTCAATTGAAAGAAAATGCTTCAATAAGATAAAGATGTGGCAAGATTGTGAGGCATTTTCTGGTTTAATGATTGATATGGGAGGGTCTCTCTATTGTGCATAATTCTGCCCCTGATGCAGGTAGTACTAAGACATATAAGAAATTGGACTGAGCAAACCAGTAAGCAATGTTCCTCCATGGTATCTGCCTGAGTTGCTGCCTCCAGATTCCTGTCCTGTTTTAGTTCCTGCCTTGACTTCCCTAAGTAAGTGACTATTACCAAGAAGTGTAATATAAAACAAACCATTTCTTTTCCAAGTTTATTTTGGTTATGGTCTTTATCACTGCACCAGAAAAGTAACTAAGAGAGGAGGCCAGTATTACACAACAGACAACTCCACCATAGTGTTTTAGCTGGTGGCGGTGCCCTCCTAGACGTTCACTGGGTAGCACTCCCCTGCTACAGGACTTCATTACATCTCCCTGACCCCTTGTACCCTTCTTCTTCATGAGAAAGTTAATCAAACGTTCTTCCCTACCCTATCACATTTGCATCCAGCCTTGTGATGCTGTGCATTCATTCATCCCATTGAAAAGCAGTCTGGCAAGAGAGGTCCTAACTAAAAGCATCTGCTCATGTCCCACCTCTCCATGTAGGAGTCAACATACATGGGTATTCTAAAAAGAAAGCTTGGTACTAACTGGCTCTCTCTCTCTCTCTCTCTCTCTCTCTCTCTCTCTCTCTCTCTCTCTCTCATCTGTCTGCTCTTGAGCAAGCTGCATCACTGTGACAGGGCCTTCTATTCTGGAAGCCTGTTAGACCACAGCAGATTATGGTTTCTCATTAGCACAAATGTTCCATATTTGATTGATTCACACATTAAGACTTTCACTTTGCCCTTATTTTCACTTTCTTCTGTTTTCCTCTCTTTGTGAACCATACCCTAGTGTGTGGTTGATGCTGGAGGTGACCCGTGGCCCACTCCAAACAGCATTTTGCCAAACTGTACTCAAGAGAGAACTCCTGCTGGCTGCTGCCACTTCCTGCTGCCTCCTGATGCCAGTCGGCAGTAGCAGCAGTGTTTGTTTACAGGACATTTTTAGAATGAACCCTGGGCAGCAGAATAGGATTGCATAATAGCCTTGCTTTAATGAAAGAGAGAAGGGGATGGACACAAGGGGGAGCTTGGCACAACTGCCGGGTTTTAATGAATTGTTGAAGTGAGAACTCTCGGTATGGAGAGTGGAAACAAGACAGTGAGCCGGGATAATGCTTCATTTGACACTGAAATGTATCATGGAGCATTGGCACCCAAACAGGATTATTTTGATGGAATGAACTACTTGGTAAGGTTAGACATCTAATTAAATGAATAATTAAATGAATAAATTAACAGAGTGTGTGTGTGTGTGTGTGTGTGTGTGTGTGTATGTCCGCGTGTATAAAACATATTTAATTGCTCATCAGCTAGTCATTTTCCTCAATAGTATGAAGAAATAAATGTACACAGGTAACTTTTAAGGGTCTGTTCAAATGTTATTGCCATTCTGATTTCAACCGTCAAAAGTATGGTTTCTCTCCTGAGAACTCCCATAATGTTACCTGGAAACCTTTGTCATCTCCAGTAGTTTCTTCTTTGGAATAAAGGCATTTATATCTTACTTCTCCGCTATAACCCTTCAGGAAATTGCTGCATGCTTAATTACTCACATGGATTCGTGATGTTGAATAGAAGGCAAACACTCTACTGATCTAGGTACTGGGGATCCCTTCAACAGTAAAGGAGACAAGGCTGAGCCCCACAGGACTTAGGTTCCCCAGCTCAACTGATTTTAGTTTTGAGCATCAATGCAGTACCAATGAGCCAGATTTGGTGGCACAAATTGAAAATCCTCGCACTTGCAGAACCAAAACAAAGAGGACCACAAGTTCAAGGTCAGCATGGGCTATATAGCAAGAGCCTATCTTGAACAAATGAGCAAATTATCCCCAAATGGAAAATCTGTAAATCTCAGAGGACATAGAATTTATCAGATGGCACTGGTTGATGACCTCAGCAAACACAGTGCCTCTCCACAGCCTGCTGAAGGACTTTCATAACCTGTTTGTGCCAGGCTTGAACTTATCACTCCATCCCAATCCACTGAATATGTTTGACATCAACCAGGTAAAGATACCTAGCCCTGAGTAGTATGTCATTGTCTACTATTTAACAAAGCAGCCAGAATACGTACTGAGCAAGTCTCATGAAAGACTTCAGTTCACCTCGTGACAACCATGGGAAGGCCATGATATTAAGATTTCAATAAGCTGTGGAACTTTTCTTTAGGAACCATACATAAATGAAGGAATCAGAAATTAAACTTGTTCAAATAAGGCTTAATTATAAAACCTGAGAAAGAAAAATGCCAGGTGTCACTTTGGTGATTAAAAGGGATTTGTAAAACTTTCATCCTTCTTTGGCTTTTACATTAAAGACATTAGCCTTAAGAAACATACATTAATATAAATCTTTAAAAGACAAACTTTAAAGAGAATTTTTGATAATAAAATGTGCTTTTGATGGAGTGCATGGATGAGACATCAGTTCCTGAGAAAATTTCCTGAAATGTTTCTAATAGTACCAGCAAGAATGAAATATGATTTGCCATAATTTAGCAAAAAAAAATTTGTCTGTTGGCTTCTGGTGACTGGTTTGTTCATACACGTAAAGTGAACATCAATCCGATATGCATTCTTTTAGGGTTTAAAGAAAGTTCTGTTTCTGTTCAGAAACTGGCCCATTTGGGGCACACCATAGTTATTTTCGCTCAATCTCTTGGTACCACCTGTTCAGTGAAAAGGAGGGACATACACAAGCTATTTTCACGTCTTCTTGATTCGTAGGTGAGAGAAATTCTATCTTCTATGGTTCTGGGGAATGCATGAAGCAATTCCTGAGAGACAATGACCCAGTACCACTCCCGCAGTCTCAGATACCCATTTTCTGAAACGAAGAGCAACAACAGCTTCTTCTAGCCCAAAGTAGAAGCACAAGCGTCCTTGGTGTCGTGCATGCAGCACTCCAGATTTTGCAAAGTGGCTTTTCTGTGAAGGATATCTAGAAAAAGAAAAGCCTCTTGTCTCTTTGACCCTAGAAGATGAAACTCAGCTGTTTCAGGTTCAAAAGATTCCTATTTTTGCTCGAGCATCTTCCCCATCTCTTTAGAAAGCAGAAGTGGCTGTGGAGTGTTCAGACAACAGCTTTCACTACCGCTCTGTTAATTGACATGATACGGTGTAAAAGAATAAGATTCTCCTCTTCTGAGTTGCAATTGAAGGCAGCAGAACTGTGAAGAACATTCAACATCTTGTTCCAAACAGGAAAATGCCTCCCTTCATACTTTTCATAATTAAGAGATCCCTATTCTCTGATTTTTTCCAACATACTACACATGTCAAACATCCCCAATCCAGGAGAACAGTGGCACTGCCTAGCATCCTTCTACAGCATACTTTCTTTCTCTTGCTGATAGCATGAACTCTTCTTTCGAGATCTAGCTCATCCTTCACCTAATCACCTGACAACCTTTGCTCTAAGACCTTGATGGGACTGCTTCTTCTCTAGCATGGGGGTGGCAACTATTTGTTCTCTTATTGACTTCACACCTTCATTGTCTACAGCTCTGTTTAGAGAAAAGAAGGGTAAGTGAAATCAAATAGGGGTGTGACTGTTCTTGTGTGGAAAACCACCTCTCCACTCGAAATGATCTTCTCCATTGAAGAATTATACTCAGTCTTGGCCATTTGCCTTCACTCCACATTGGTGGGTTTGAGCTACGTGATTGTTAGGCAATTCAATCAACCCACATGTCTAAACATGTAGGAAGTTGTCCATCAAAAATCATTAACAGTTTTGATCTCTCTGTGCATCTGTGGGTAGCCAAGTGGGAAGCAGAGATCTGAACACATTTTTCCTCTAAGATAGGCTCTTTCAAATCTAAGTCTGAAGGACTACATGGAGATTTAGAGTTCATGAACTATGCAGTATTCTTGGTTTTCATCTGAACCGTTAATAAAGGGATGCTTCACTTCCTTGTCACATTCCTATTTTATTTCCTTTTGTTTTGTTGAGAACTTGAATGGAAGAAGGTGAATATTATAGTATCTGCTACTTAAAACAACTCTAACATAGGTTTTGTGTGTCAACTTGACACAAGCTAGTCATCAGAGAAAGAAGCTTCAATTAAATAAATGCCTTAATAAGATCCAGATATATAACATTTTCTCTGATCAATTGGAGAGGGCTCCATCTATGGTGGATGGTGATATCCCTGGGCTGATGGGCCTGGGTTCTACAAGAACGTGGATTGAGCAAGTCATGGGAAGCAGTTCAGTAAACAGCTCCCCTCCATGGCCTCTGCATCAGCTCCTGTCTCCAGGATCTCACCCTATTTGAATTCCTGTGCAGCCTTTCTTCAGTGACAAACAGCAATACTAAAGTGTAAACCAGATAAACCCTTTCCTCTCCAATTTTCTTTTTGGTCATAGTGTTTTGTCAAGGCAATAGAAGCCCTAACAAAGACAACAGGCATAAACAGATTTGGGTACAAGCTGTGTGGGTTGTCTTAGCATGAGCTTCTGATTGGTTTGCTCCAGAGCGTTCATTCCATTGTGTGAATTTTCCTTTGAAAGGAAGCATGAGAGAGGGTAAAGAGTAGACTTCATGGGTGAGTCTGTGAATACAGAAGACCTTGGTGCCTGGGTCATAGCAGAATTCATGAAAAGGCCGTAGTGTTTCCACACAAAGGGTTTAGTCCTTCCGTTCTGAAAGCACCATGATTGCATCCCACAAGCTTCTACTGTTTAGTGGGTGAGACTTCAGCATCCCATAGCTGAAGAGCTAGCTTTTCTGTCTTCTTGAGGTAGACGCCCCTTTCCTATGCTCCTTTTTTTTTATCTCCTTCAATTACAGTCCCGTGATGAGAATCAAGACTACATCCTAGGCATTTCAGCAAACCTCCCAGCAAGTTGTGGATTCATTCTCAATGCTCTGGCTGAGATTATATAGCAGGCATTATTACCTTCCACAACTCCCTTGTCCTGCTACACTTTTAGAGTCTCCAACTTTTCTTTTTTAAATATTTACTTATTTAGTGTTATTGTATTTGGATGCACATACCACAGCACTCAGGTGGAGGTCACAGGAGAACTTTCAGGTGTCACTTGTGTGCTTCAAGTTTTTAGGAGCCAGGGATTAAACACAGAGAGTTAGGATAGGTGGTAAACATCGTTACCCACTGAGCCATCTCCCTAGATCAAGATTTTTAAAGATTCATTAGATCATTAGATTCAATTAGCAACACCAGTCTGGTAAAGGGCAAGTGTTCAAGAGGAAAAGATGAGACAATAAAAAAGGAAAGCAGAAAAACAGAGAAAAGTCAAAAAGAAAATATAAAGAGTACAATTGGAGGAAAGTATATAGTCAAATCAAACAAATGGCATTTTTTTTTCTGTATCCCTAGAATGTTTCTGACACCATTCCCACTTAAGACATTCACACATGGATGCATGCGCGCACACACACACCTTCTAATATCATGTTTCTCTTAGTTTGGGTGAAGAAGTCATCCGTTTCTACCTAACACATGCACACATACATGTACGTGTGTGTGCATGCAGGTGTGCATGGACACACAAACACACACAGACACACACACACATGCATACACTTTGTAGCATCATGCTTCCCTTAGTTTGGGTGAAGAAGTCATCCATTTCTACCTAACACATGCACACATACATGTACGTGTGTGTGCATGCAGGTGTGCATGGACACACAAACACACACAGACACACACACACATGCATACACACTTTGTAGCATCATGCTTCCCTTAGTTTGGGTGAAGAAGTCATCCATTTCTACCTAACACATGCACACATACATGTACGTGTGTGTGCATGCAGGTGTGCATGGACACACAAACACACACAGACACACACACACATGCATACACACTTTGTAGCATCATGCTTCCCTCAGTTTGGGTGAAGAAGTCATCATTCTTTTCCGTCTTTCCAGAGAGGCGGTGACCTCTGCTCCTTCTCCTTAGACTGAAAAGTAGCTAGGCTCATTTTCAGGAATCTAACTCCTATCTCCGTGTTGTCGGAGATGAGGCTAACATCCTGGAAGTCACCGTATATTGTTCAGCAAATATACTTTAAAATGAGCAGTCATGAGGAAAAGGCAAATCAAAACAAAAAAAAGTGAGATAAAGTCTTACCCCCGCTAGACAGGTTATTATCAAAAAATAAAACGTACATATTAGTCAAGGGTGATAGCACATGCCTGGCATCACATCACCCAGGCAGCTGGGGCAGGAGCATCTCAAATTCAGGGCCATTTTGACCTATAAATAGACATCCTGCCTCCAAATGAAAGTGCATAAGAACGTAAATAAAATCAAAGTTTTATGGTGGTGGGAATATGAATTACATTAAGAAGAACAGTACATAGGTCTCTAAACTTAATATTAAGATTGCCATTTGGTTAAGCCACCCATGAAATCAGCAACCAAAGGCATATCTCTACCATCTGACATGGCATATCCATACTTATTACAGTACAACTCTCAATGGTCAAGATATAGAGTCAACCTAAGTGAGAACCCATCAGCAGATGAATACAGAAAATGTGCACACACACACAGTCACATAAAAGTAAAATGTTGTCATTAGCATTAAGGTTGAGAGGCATTGCAATACCTGAAATAAGTCAGACCAAAAAAGACAGATAGAGCAAATACTTTTCTATGTGGAAGCTAAAGTTTCTGTGTGAGTGTGGGATAATGAGAAGCTGAGGTGTATGGAAGGAATGAGAGACATGTGAACATTTACAGTGTTCAGCAGCATGGTGTGGTAACAACAACCCTCATATGATCCGTGAAGATCTAGAAGTGGATCTTGGAGGCCCCAAGTAGGAAGAAATGTTGATGATATGAGAGTGCTGGTTCCCTTGTGTGGCTCAAATTAAATACATGTGTTGAAACATTACACTCTAGCTTATGAATACACATGACTTTATATTAATTGAAACAAAATAAAAATACTCCCATTTAGCCCCTTCTGGATTCCCCTTACGACCTGAAGGACACATGTAAGAAAAACACCCTTCCACCTCCACTCTCCAGTGCTGAACTGGTCTACTCATGCCTTCTTTGGATAAACAGTGATGAAATTTTCTGTATGATAGTGTGTATTGAGTAGCAATTCTGCGTGCAGATGGGTAGGAGTCAGCTAAGAAAGAGATATCTCTCCGTGGGCGGACTTTCTGTCCTGGTGTGGGAACACAGACACTCTGCTTCGGCATCAGGATCACATTTTCAGCATAGCAATTGAGTGATCCTTAGGCATTTTCTTTTCTCTTTACCAGTATTTCACTGCGATAGGATTCAGCTGCCATGTGTTTGTACCTGACTGGGTTTAAACAGTGATTCTCAGACTTTAGGATTAGGCCATCAATTGCTAGATCTCACTATGAGAGTCTCTGAATCCTCAGGCTACAGGTGAAGTCCAAGAATAGGCACGCTAACAAATTCTCCGGCTTCCAAGATCAGGTCTCTGCTGTTATTGCAAGGACCACACTTTGAGAATTATTGTTCTACTTACAGGAAGGGAAGAAACGGAAGCTTCATAATGGTCACCATAGGTGTGGTTCCTGGTTAAATACTTCACTTCCCCCTAATTTACAGGATGGCAGCAACATGGTCTATCTTACCATCATAGTATCCTCACTGCCTAGCATGAATTAGGAGCTCAGAGATTGTATGCTAATAGTTAGACACAACACATGTCCTTACTAATCAGACATTTCTAGCACGCAGAACATTTCACTATGACCTATGCAGTGAGATCTTCCACACAGAATTCTCCTGGGAGGTACAGAGGCTACATGCTACAAATCTTTAGAGACACAGACTATTTCATGGGCACCAGTGTGTCTATTCCCAGTGATATCTGTCCTGCGTGTAAATGGAAAGAACCAAACAAGAACTGGATATTTATTTGTTTAACCAGTAGGGAGGGTCTGAGATGTCCTTCCCTCTTCTAACCCTGAGTGGGAAATCAGGGCTCAGTGGTCACTGTAATTAGAGCTGATGACAATAATAAGCCTTGTATGCTCTCTTTGGGGTGGCTAACAGTTAGGAATGCCCTGATTACTCACTGACTTGCTCTGAATACATTGGAATGTAACTGGAGCTGAGATGAAGAGATGAGCTCAGAAATAAATCAAATTTGCTACAGAAACACATCTATATTTCATGTGCCTACTTCTGCAGGGATGCCTCAGTAATTGGTTTAAAAATATCCATGACATCTGTTGATTCTTCTACTTTTAAGTTTGAATCTTCAATTTTGTCTGTTTTTGCAGAAGATTTTGTTGCAAAGCAGAGACACAGGAAGAGGGTGTTGCAGTAACTATCATAAAATAGCCTTTGTCCCTCCCAGTATCATGGTGGAGGCCATTTCACTGATAAGTCTGACCTGATGGAGAAGCATGGCTCTTTAAACCCTTGTGAGAATGAACGAGCTATAAACAACCATATGGCACATTTCCCTGCGTGCAACTACAGCTCTAGCATTGAACCATGAGTGTCTGATTATTTCGAGGTTGACATATACGCCCCAGGAAAGGTAGGTCCTTTGAAACACACAAGCAAAGCCACTTCTGCCTTTCAACTTTTCAGGTGGAGAAGTCTCGAGAGAACATTATACTGCCTCAGGTAATCAGCTAAAAAATGGCCCCACACAAATTGTTGTGCGAATTAAGGGAGAAAAATGTGTGAAGTAAAAATAAGAACTATGTAAAGATGGCTTGTATTGCTATCATTGTTATTACTGCGTGTGATACTGAAAAATACCCAAGGCCCACAGCATCCATACAACTCATTAGGGGGATCTATTTTAAATCATTACCCATGACTGACAGATGCCTTGCATTACAGCTATGTCTAATCATTCAAAGCTGCCATCTATATGATTTGATTATATTTGATTACAACTCCTTCCTGGAACATCATCTTGCCCACAGGGTCTTCACCTATGTTCTCTTTGTCTAAAGTCATTATAAAGTCATCGTTTCATTAACCTCCCTCACCCTATCCTATACAGAACCAGTGTTCTGTCTCATTTACTCCAGACCTGGGCTATTTCCAGCCTCTCCCATAGTGTAGGATCACTCCTTGTTTGCTGGTGTGTCTCTTCCTCCAAATGGTGAACATTCTTAGATGAGAGTCTGATACTATTGAAGAGTTGATCGTAAAGTAAACATCCAACCCATGAAAGAAAATTATCCGGTCCCGGGTCCCAGGGAAAGATCTTTCCTCCAAAAACAAGGTAACAACTCCTCACAAATTACTCCTGAAGATTACCTCTTACCTCTGATGTGGGATTCCCCTCTGTATGCTGTGAATACAATTGGTTAACTAAAAAAGAAAACTGCCTTGGCCTGTGGATAGGGCAGAACTTAGATAGGCAGGAAAAAACTGTACTGAATGCTGGGAGAAAGAAGGCAGAGTCAGAGAGAAGCCATGTAGCCCTGCCGGAGTCAGAAAAAACTTTAGCCGGTAAGCCGCAGCCATATGGCGATACATAAATTAATAGAAATGGGTTGAATTAATATGTAAGAGTTAGCCAGTAAGAAGGTAGAGATAATAGGATAAGCAATTATTTAATTAATACAGTTTCTGTGTGATTATTTTGGTTCTGGGCAGTGGGAATCAACAAGCGACTCTCTCCTCCTACATACCTCACATACGTACACACACACTTCACAAACACATACACACATGAGCACATACACAAATACTATATGTAAATAAATAATGTCATGTTAAATAGTGCAAAATATAAAATTAAATTTTACTTATCATGGATAATATATATCTATTTTATGTGAGTGATATTAGAGTGTATAGCCAGAATAGAATGCTTATATCAAAGCAAAAAACTATGTAAAATGTAATTGGCCAATCACTTGAAACATCATGTTCTCATTAGTGATTTTTTTTAATTGTTGAGTAAACTATATAAGCAATGGAACACACTATGGTTTTGCTTTCACTTTTTTTCTCTTTCTACTGACTCTCTACATAGAAGAGGAACAAAGCAGAGGAAAATTATTCGCCTTATGGCAGCCAGGAAGCAGAAAGAAAGACGAGGACTGGGCATAAGGGGCACCCCTCAAGTAGACACCTCAATAACCTACCTTCCTCCAACTAATTCCAACTTTCCAATGGTCTAATCAACTATGCATTTATCAATGAATTCCTCCATTGAGGAAGTTATAGCCTTTATCACCTCTCAACTCACCAGTTTCCAACTAAGCCTTAACATGAACCTATGAATACATTTATAACTTCAAATCATAACCCATTCAGAGGTGTTGATTGAGTGAGTCTGAACACTGAAAATTTTCAGGACTAAAGTTCTTCCCCAAGGATATGAACTCGTTGTACTAAACCACATGGTTTGAACATACGTTTCAAATTTTCTCTTCCAAAATTCATGAGTTTATGTGCCCACCAAGCAGTCTCTTTAACCTGAAATATCACATTATTGAACATTAATCATTTTCAATATGTTAGCTGAATTTTTTCCTTTTCTCAAACAGCAGTCTGTCTCTGAGTCCAACCATCCTCTGATTGTCATTTGTATTATTTTTATTAATCATCTGCTCATATTCTGATTATATAATTGAAATTTAATGAGTCAATATATGACACCCACTATGCCTTGGCTAAGTCTGGAATCAATCACACTAATCTAGAGTCCATATTTGGAGATGAAGATGGAACTTCACTGGTAAAAAAAAAAGAGTATTTAGAACATATGCTTGCCGGTATAGCAAGGGGGCTTGCTGAAAGTTTGTCTCTGAAGATGGTTCCATCCAGATAGCCCCATACGACTGGACAGTTACATGCCAACCTGCGCATAGGTTCTTCAGAATAACATGATTGATGGTTAGAAGAGGAAAAAAACATCAAGAATTGAACAAAGTTCAAAGATATATAATACACTCTTGCTCCCATGGGTGGAAGGAAGAAGTGGATGGGAGATGTGGCTGGCCATGGCTGTGGTCTCAGTGAACAATCTCACTATGCAAAAGTAAGGTAGGGAAAACTAGGCCCGTTGGTGATTGGCATGGTGGAATGGCACTCGTCTCCCTCTCCAAATGTCTTCCCTAAGCACTGCACTATCCAAACCCTTCACGATGAGGATCTCAGATATCATCTGGGATGTGAACTTGCTTGAGATTTGAAAGGTGGAAATAGAATAGAGGCCATTTCTGAGGCATCTTTTTCCATGTTCATCATTATGATCAAATTTGTGTTTTATAATCTAGGGGTTTCATGACCATTGGGAGTAGCTTAAGGCTCAAGCAAGGATTTTTGCAGAAAAGTTCTGAGTTTAGTAGATGACTTCTTTGTCTTACAGGTTCTTTACTTATGGAAGAACATGTGGTTCTGAAACAGCAGGGGTTTTCAGATCAGAGAAGGGCAAGGAACTCCTGGGGTGACCCAATTTTGCAAGGTGACCCTGAGAGATCAGTCATGAGACAGTTTCTCAGCTTCTCCAATACTCATGAAAACCATTTGATCCATTTCTTACTGAAAAATCTAAAGTAAATTCTGACCTTTATAAAACTACACTCTATTAATGCCTAGACAACTATCAACACTATTAATAAACTACAATAACTATGTTAGGACTGCTACAAAATCATAATGATATGGTATATTATTTATACAGAGTACATTATTTTATGCACTTGTCACAGGGCCTCTATAAGATTAAGATTTTTATTTCTCCTGTTATTAGATGTAAAGTAGTTTATCAGACATTCAATGCCTGAATTATATATTAAATAATAGTGACTGAACTAAAATGAATGTCAGTAAAACTGCAATCTCTGTGACAACCCATCAGTAGATTTTAGCTTATTTCCTACCAAGGCTTTTAATTTATTCTCTACGCCTGAATTTTCAGGATTTCCCTTGAAATATATTTAGTTTTTTCAATCATCTAGAAAGATCTCTCTCATCAAATCCATGCTGCTGTTCAAGTCAAACATCTACACAAGTCAATTCTCAGCCTCATAATGCAACATCATCCAAGTCCCTCACCAAATCTGCTAAAAGATAGGGAAGAGTACAGATGATTTTTATAAAAAAGAAAAGAAAAGAAAAAAAGCAAGCTATGAGAACAGTGCTTTTTGAGTTGGATATGCAGCTCAGAGAATAAAGTGTTACCCATACAACAGTAAAGAAAAGTATAGATCCTCAGGCAACCAGATAAATATTAAGTGAGTGTCATAGCCTGCCTGTGATCCCATGGCTCTGGAAACAGAAGCATAGAATCCCAAGAACAAGCTGGCAATCTAGAGCAGCCAAATCAACACACTCTGGGTTCCAGTGAGATGTCCTGCCTCAATACATAAAGTTAAGAAAAGTGAGTCAGATACCTGGTATCAACCTCTGACTCCACATACACAAGTTCCCACACATATGTAAACATATATATATATATATATATATATATATATATATATATATATATACAAATATCACTGATTAATACGCATATATTTTTAAAGGCCACTCTGCTTGAGATGTGCACACCTATACTCTTGGATGTGCCTTTCTCTTAATTTTAGCTCCTTACTTGAAGTGCATATTAAGGCATTTTGGCATAGACTAAAATGTGCTTTATGAAAAGAAAAGGAAAAAGAGAAAAAGAAAAGGAAGGGAAGGGAAGGGAAGGGAAGGGAAGGGGAGGGGAGGGGAGGGGAGGGGAGGGGAGGGGAGGGGAGGGGAGGAGAGGAGAGGAGAGGAGAGGAGAGGAGAGGAGAGGAGAGGAGAGGAAAGGAAAGGAAAGGAAAGGAAAGGAAAAAGGAACGATGGCCAATGATACAATTTGGATCGGATATGTCCCTCCAAAGGCCACATTAATGGCTTGGTTTTTTACTCTGTCATTAGGTGGTAGAAACGTTTGAGAAGTGAGGCAGTGGGAGGTCTTATGTCACTAGGGGCTGACCTGAATGGGGTTTGTAGGGTGCTGGTCTCTTTCTCCTCTACATCCTATCCATGAGGTGAATGGTTTTACACACACTTATGCTGACCCTCACACAGAAAGTCAAATGCAACAAACAACCCCAAATGGCAATGTTCTCTAAATTGAAACATTCACTCCATGAAAGAAAGAGAGGTCATGTGACTCTAGAGGCAAACAAAGAGTCACATGCCTGGGAAAGTGGAGACTTGGAAGAGTCTCAGAGGCCCCTCCCCAGACGTATAGAAAGGGAAGGAAACTGGCCACTGCAGAGAGCTCAAGAGCTGTGGTTTTCACATGTCATCACCCATGCTGGGATGGGCTCTTCAGGGATGCAGCTGCTTCTGAGTCATCCTTGCTCTTCTAAGTAGCCCCTCACCCACGCCCTATTTAAAACCCCATTAAAAACTCATTGGTTTGAGAAACTCTGTCAAAAAAAAAAAACTCATTGGTTCATCAAGTTGTAGTTGGGTGCAACCACTACTTTGCTGTCGGGGATTTCCTTCCTGGGGTGAGTAGTCATTTCTGTGTTATTTATGACAAGACACCAACTAACTCCTTCAAAAGTGTGAGTCTAAGTAAACCTTTCATCTCTATAAGCTGATTAACTCAGAAATTAAAAATTGCAGGAATTTAAAAGTAACTAACACAGATATGATTACAAGAGGGGGAGCTTGGAGAGAATTCACTAGCCCCGTTGTGTAAAGGAATTTTTTGTCAGCTGAGCACACTACTCAGATTCTAAACGCTCCCATTTCAATAGGTAGCCTGCCTTTCCCCCGGAATTATATTTATAACTTTGACAGGAGACTAGGAAGGGCAAAAGGCAAAGGCCTTATTATTGCTTCCATAGATCAGACAGATGTAATTACAGACCTCAACAGATGAAAGTACCTACAGAAATCATGGGGATTTCTCTAACAAGCATCTTGCTTAAAATGTGACAGCCAAATACGATCGCTGGCAGCAGCTTCCTGCAGTCCCTGAGTATACAACAGCGAGCGGAAAAATTAAAAAGATAAAACTGCCAGCAACTTGGCCTGACGGGTGCTCCTCCGCCAGCACAACCAATCATCCTACATCGTGAATGTGCTTCTTTAAGGTATTTCTTGTCTGAAACACCGCATCTGTTTTACTAGTGGATATCAAGAAGTTCGTCCCAATTATGCCACCAGTGAGGCTGGTTCTCGCACCACTCATGCCCCTCTTCTGAGTCTCTTTCCTCAATTATCCGACAAAAGAGGTAGGCTCGCCTAAATATAAAGTTCTCCAACTCTAGCAGAGGGAAAAAAAAATCACTCTAGAAATTGTTCTTCCTCCTTTTTACACTTTTCTCCTCTCCCTTGACCCTCTGTAAAAAGAAGTTTTATTTATCTAGCAAATTCCACAGTGACAATTTTTACTGATAAAATTGTGTTGAGAACCAGGGAAGAGAGGCGAGTCTGATATACTCAAAGGGGGAAGTTCACCCAGATACCGCTTTCCCAGAAATTGACTTAATGTCCAAAACGATTTCACTCAATGGATACATGCCCATTGCTGCCTGCCACAGAAAGAAAATATCTTGTACTGGACTGATTCCTAAGTGACACCGGAAAGATCTTCACAGGCATAATGTGTGAAGAGTAAAAAGTCGTGTGTGACTCATGACTGTTATTTTCTTTGCTGGCAGAATCAGCATGTAGGGAAAGCAGAACTCCTGGCGTTCTCAGACCTGACAACCCAGGTTCAAGATAGCTCTTAGACAGTATAGGCGACCACAGCAAAATATCACAGCCTATGTGTTTTCAACAACTGATATTTTCTCAGGTTCAGAGGCTAAGAAGCCCACAGTCACAGTTCAGGCAGAGTTTGTTCCCAGGGAGGGTCCTCTTCTACCTGGAAGAGTTGCCTTCTGTAAAAGTCTTCATGTAGGAGAAAACTAGTTCTGGTCTCTCGTCCTCTTCGTAAAAGTTTACTAATCTCATGCTGAGGGCCCCACCCTCATAACTATATGCAAACTGAATTACCCCAATATTTCATCTTTAAATTCAGAAACACTGGGGATTAGGTCTTCACTTCATGAGTTTGAGAAGGACACACATATTCATATTCAATCCATGATCCTGTTCTCTCCGCTCTGACTCTTGAATCACTTGTGTGTTATCTGAGACTTCCTTCTTGAGATCCTTCCTTGTCCTAATTCCAATTCCAGGTTCATTTCTCTTACGTCACCTCCTATGGAAAGACGGTCTATTGTGTGGCAATGTTTACACAGTTTGTTCAACAGACTGGACGTAGCGTGGAAGTAATAACATTGTTTCACCGGGGTTGTGGCCCATGCAAGAGGACATGGCGGAAGTTATTACATCTGGGACTTGAGTGACTTAGCTTCTCTAAGCCTGGATTTCCTTGCCAACAGGATGCAAGCTGTGGATGCCAGTGATGAAGACTTGCATATAGTAACGTGCATAGACATGATTCATTGGTCTTTGGAAGGGGTACCCTGGTGGAGGGTAACAACTTAGACTTTCAAGATCCACCAAGCTGTTTTACAACACCAGCTGCCTACTTAGTATCACTGTGACCTCAGCGATGTTCCAGACATCTCTGAGCTATCAATAACTGTTCTTACAAAATGAGAATGTTAACTGCTTCATTCACAACACCGTCATTAAGATTATAGGAAATACCTCAAATAAATCTCTAGTCCTTAGAAAGGGTCAATAAATGTGCACTCGTTCTTGTCACGCTGGCCAGTTGTATGAGTTGGCGCTCATACTGAAGGAGAATTGTGACTCTACCTGCCTCACAGGGTGAAGGCTGTTTCTTAGAAATATCTGCCAGCTTTCCTGTTTCTATTACTGGCAATGCTGAGTCTTCATAAGAAACACGAAACAGGATGGCTTACCCTTATCATCCCCTTTAATCTGCTCTGTCACCTCTACCAGAGCACTGGTAGGCCCAGGACCAGAAAGTAGGCTGGTGCCAGAAATAGGGCTCTGCCCAACAGTGATACAACCTAAGGAATTCTTACACCTGACGCCCAAAGGATTCAGAAACAAAGCTTCAACACAGGGACAAGAAAGATGGCTCAAAGGTTAAAATCACTGGCTACTCTTCCCGAAAACCCAGGTTCAGTTTTCAGCAAACATATGGCAACACAAAACATCTGTAGATCCAGTTCTAGGGACTTGATATTCTCTTCTGTCTTTGTTGGCACCAGGCATGCAAGTGTTACAGAGATATACTTGTGGCAAAACTCATACATGTTAAGTAAAACAATAATAGCAACATTTTTTTAATTTAAAAATGAGCTTCAAAACAGAAAAGTAATGCAGACTTCCAGAAGTGCATGGCTGCTCTTCTCTCACTACATAACAAAAAGAGTAGCTTTCATGTGGAGGAAGGGAAGGGTTTGGGCTTCAGCATCTCTTCTGTGGACTCCTCAACTGCAACACTGCCTGAGTGTAGCAACTTGTGCCAACCAATTTGGAGAGCTCATTGCATGCCCTGACTATTACCCTTTCTCCCTCTCCTACAACAGAAACTGCCTGCCCAGGAAGTCAAGATTCAGTTGCTGGCCATGCTATACTCACCTTGCTTTGCTTCGAAACACTCTCCTGTTGTTATTTGCTGGAACAGAGAAGCTGAGAGTTACAACTCATATCAATTCACAGAGCCATGGGTTGGGACTGCACTGGGTTAGAAACAGCGATTTTCCATTTGGTTTAAGAAGACATTGCTTAAACACATTTCTTTCTGAAATGGAAAAAAATTCCATCCATACAACCAGTGTAGACATTTGAAAGCCATAGGGTAGATTGCAGCATTACCAATGGTGTATAGCTAGTCAGAGATGGCTGCATTTGCTTGTTTTGTTTCGTTTTGTTTTGCTTGAAACAGGTTGTAGCCCATGCTGGTGGGCTACATGACAATCCTCCAGCCTCATCCTCCCAGTCGTTGATAGTCTATGTAGTCTTATCATGTGACTCAGATACTGTTTGGACGATGGTTCTGCCAGCACCATAAAAGTGCTCATTAACTTTATCTAAGCTCCAATTATGGCATTGGTAAAATTAGCTTGTTCAACAAGTATTGACTCTGGTGTAAGACATTATAGCAATAAACAAGACAGACATAAACTCTGCCAACAAAGACTTTCTAGTATGATAGGAAATAATTTCCTTTTAGAATACCAGTTCAGAAGGTTAGAGGAGAGAAAGAGAAAAAGAGAGAGAGAAAGGAATATCTATTGCAGTCCCTTAAAACAGGGTAGCTGAATATTTTTAGTGTTTAAATTAGTCACATTCACAGAGCCAGGATCATCCTGCAGTGACCTCACTGGGACACTGTGTTTTGTTACCATGCCTTTCCTCAACTCATTTATAATATCACTTATCTCATTACATTTAATTAGTAGTATATTAACTAATTGTTACTGCTTAGACTGTGTTAGGTATTATTCAAAACAACCTGCATAAATTAACTCTCTCTTGTGTATCTTCTTTTATTTGAAATTAGCATTTTGAAAATTTTACTGCTGAATATACCTAGAAATCAATGCTATGAAAAAGCAGCGCTCGTTTACCCTAAATACTTCATTTGGTAAACACACAAGTATTGTCATCTTAAGTGTGCAGTCCCAAAGATAGATACAGAGATAGAGATAGATAGATAGATAGATAGATAGATAGATAGATAGATAGATAGATAGATAGAGATATATAAATGTGCAGGTGTCTAGAACTTTATATACCCCATATCCCATACTAATCTATCTTCTTCCAATACAGCCTTTAGCAATTACCTTCTCATTTGTGATCCTGTGATTTTATTACTCTTATGGTATATATGTATAGAATCATACTGTATTTGTTTCTGTATATACTTTATTTCACAGAAGATGCTGTCCTTGAAGTTCATCCACATATTAGTATATGACCAGATTTTCTTCCTTTTTAAATGGCTATGCAATATTTTTACTGTAGTGGTTTAAATAATAATTGTTCCCACAGGCTCATATATTTGAATGCATGATGGGGTGGCACGACCTGAGAGGGGTTAGAAGTGTGAACTTGTGAGACCAGGGGTAGCCTTGTTGGAGGAAGTGGGTCACTGGGGGTGGACTTCGGGGTTTCAAAAGCTAAAGCCAGTCTCAATGCCTCTTTCTTCCTGCTGCCTGTGAACATAGAACTCTCAGCTACTTCTCCAGCACTGTGTCTATCTGCATGTCAGCAGGAGCCCCACCATGAGGACAATAGACTAACCACATGAGATTGTAAATAAGTACCAATAAAAAGGTTTCTTCTAGAAGAGTTGCCATGACCATGGTGTCTCTTCACAGTAAGAGAACATTGACTAAAACAGAAGTTGGTACCAGGAGTGGGATATTTGACAGGCCTAAACATGATGCTTGTTGGGGTAATGTGAACTTGGGAACTTTGAATTAGGCAAGTAGTTCAATGTGTTAAGTGGGGGCTTAATTGAACATACTAGCAGTAGCATGAAAGGCAGTGATGAGGGCAATTTGAACTTTAGCTGCCCATCTCAAGAGGGGAAGAATAGTAGTAAGTGGCCAAAAAACCAATCTTGTGATATTTTGGCAAAGACTGTGATTGTTTTCTGTCCCTGTCAAACTAAATCAACTTGAGGCTACATTAAAGTGTTTTTGGATTAATAGCATTGACAGAGGTCATTTCAAGACAGCCTTGTATTGTGTGTTTACTAGTGGCCACTCTTACACAGACCTATAATAAAGAGAAACAAGGTGAGCAAGGAAAAAAAACAAAATGTACAATTTGAGAGGAAAAATAAGCATCAAGAAGTGTAATGGAGCTAAATTCAGTGCTCTGAGATAAAGAATTGTTGAAAAAAGAAAAAAGGATGATGCTAAGTGAAAAAATGGGAGTGGTGACCTCAGGACAAGACCTCACCCAACTAAGCTTACAACTTGTACAAAGGCATGAAAGAAAAACTTAAGAAGTGAAGGAGACCATCTAAACAAAAAGTTGATGAAAATATATTTGAACAGGGAAGCCAAGTTCCAGCCCCAACAAGCAGCAGAAGTTAAAAGCTTGAGCCATATGGTCTGGCTTTAGAGTCAAGGATATAAAAAGGGATTGTGGAATCTCCCTTCATGGTTAAGAGAGGCTGCTTAGGTCTGGTATGTTTCAGGGGTGTCCCTGCACGGAAGCCCAGAGAGACCGCTGCATGAAGTTATGAAAATGAAGCATGGATTTCATTGGAGACCCCAAGATGTTGGAGATAATAGAGTCATGGGATACTTTCCCAAGGAGAGCTTCTAACAGGGCATGGAACCAGCCCAAGAGAAAGAAGTGTGTTTCAGTCAACAAAGCCGAAAGGAGTTGGAGATCTGAAGAGTACTTTGACATTAGACATAGCATACAAAGTTTGGAGTTTGTCCAGCTGGTTTTTTAGTTTTTCTTTGGTCCAGTATTTCCTTATTATATTCCCTTTCCTTCATTTGGGATTGGCAATGAATTATGTGCCATTACATGAATGTGATCTTATTTTCAATTTTGGATTTTACGGTTATCACAGTTAAGAGATTGTATGAATCTCAGAAGAGACTTTGAACTTCATACTTTTAAATAATTTGGGGGCTGTTATAGACTATGGGGAGTTTTAAAGTTGCATTATGACATAGCTATAAGCCTATGAGTGCCAGGGAGTGGTAAGTGGGGGTTTGAATAAAAATGGCCCCAATAAGTTCATGTATTTAATGCTTCAGGGAGGAGCACTACCTGAGAAAGATTGGGAGAGTGACCTTTTGGGAGTAGGTGTGGCTTGTTGAGAGAGGTGTGGGTGGAATTTTGGGATACAAAAGTTGAAGCCAGTCCCAGTGTCTTCCTGCTGCCTGTGAATCTGGATATAGAATTCTCAGATACTTCCCAAGCACTTTATCTACCTGTGTGCCACCATGAACCCTACCTTGATGACAATGGACTAAACCTCTGAAGCTATAATCAAGACCCAATTAAATGCTTTCTTTAACAAATGCTACCTCTGTCATGATATCTCTTCACGGGAATAGAACATTGACTAAGACACCCACTGTATGTGTGAACCATTTTTTGTTTTTCCATTTTTCCATTGATAGGCATCTGAGTTGTTCTCATGTTTGAACTTGTTTGTGTTTTATAATCATTTTTCTGACACAGAAATTGAGGCTCTAAAGAAAAAAAATTACTCAAAGTTACACAAAATGACAGAGACAGAGACAGTCTGGCAATGGAACTGCAGATTCTCACCTGCCATTTGGAAGTTGCTGCTCTGAGTATACTGATACATTCATTTTCTCCCAGGACCGAGCTCTTTGAGGTCAGGATATCCTAACTCATCTACCACAGTCCTTGGCTTACAGAAAGTATTGATAAACGTTAATAAAATGCATGAAAGAATAAGTGGGTCAATATTTCGCTGATGTATAAAGAAATGACCAGGAAAGAGTGTATGCGCCTTGAGTGGTTTAACTTTAACAGAGCATATTGTTTGCAATAGACTTTGAGGAATAAATAGAAGCATGAGATCAGATCAGAGATGGGGGTGGGAGAGTTCAGGCAGAAAGAATAATATGGTGAATGTTGTTTGTAAAGGAAGTTCAACTCTCCTGACAACTCAACTTGTCCTTCTGGTCTGTGTTGTCACTCTCATGGCCTCTGGAAAGGAAAGTCACATGTGCTTGCCTGATCCTTGTATGCTAAAGTGACTGGATCAGTAGGCACATATCCAAGTCAATGGGCTCACTGCAACCAACTGATGCTCTCTTGACATTTTCTGTTAAGAGACACTGAAAGGAGCCTGCAGGTACTAGTACGTTAATTAACTTGATATAGATGGGTAGCCATTGTTTTCCTGGTTGGTTCCCTGAGAAGACCGTGTACAAAGAGATGCAGGAGAAATGGAACCACAGAAAATAAATTTAGAATGTGATACTGGGAAAATGTTGCAAGTTGTGTCTAGCTTTCCACTTTTATACTGTTTCCTGCCTTTGGCATCTATGAACTTTCCTGCAAGGTTCTCTTAATTTCTGCCTTTTTCTGAGTCTAGATTACAGGCTTTGGCTGCCTAGTGCACACCTAGAACCTAAAGCCGTAGGGATGTCTTATGAAGTATGAAACTGCGAATTGTGCTCTAGAAAACAGGCAGGTATTTGACTTGGCTAAGCCAATGGGAAATTTCAATCGTATTCAGTTCAGCACTCCTCCTATGCCCACTGTCTTGTGTTCTTGTCTGGTTGCTTTGATAAACTACCCTGGCAGAAGCAACTTAAGAAAGAAGGGACTTACTCATGGTAATGTCAAGGCAACAGGAGTTTAAAATAGCTTGGCACATCCCATCTGCAATTAGGAAACAGAACAATGAACAACACTTTTTTTTTTGCGCTTAGCCACTTTATCCATTTTATATAGTCCAGCAACCACTGATAAAAGAATAATCTTATCACAATCAAGATGAGGCTTCCCATATTCATTAATACAATCAGTATAATCCCTTATGGACATGCTCAAGTTAACAATATAAGCATCATACCCACTATGGGCATATTCAACTAGGTTCCAAGCAGGCAACAAATCTATGAAATAGCATGCCTTTCCTCTTGTAGAGGAGCAGGAATTTGTTGCATTGCCTTTTGCATTCTCTAATTCAACAGTAACACCTCAGAACAAAATGTCAATCGTCCTCCCTGCCTTCGTATGTACAGAATGCCACAGTCATTCCTTTTGGCATCAGACATTGTGCCATAGCATGTTGTATGTCTCTGAAATTCTTTCTTTATAGAAGTATGTCAAGAGCTGCAGAGGCTTTTGGGGGATGTGAGGGGATTCTTGTTCTGTACTCTGTATTCTGAGGGGATATCTTTTTCTGTACAAATAAAGATATTAAAGTCAAGAGAGTTAATTTCCCAGGGCTGCACAAAACACCTGACCCTTATGTGGAATGAATTTTAAATGTCAGGAACTTAGGAAGAGTAGCAGGAAAATTCTGAAAGCTTCTGAGCTTATTTCACAAAAAATTATATTGTTCTATGCTGCCATGGTGAAACTCTCTGCTCTGTCTCATGAAGAAATGATAGTACGTGGATTGTTCGGTGGCCCTCTAAGCTCACTGCAGTAATAACCCATGGGCTCTGATCATCCTCCATTTTGGAAGCTGGTAGGATGAGTAGCAAATGTCAGAATTAAATATATCACTTCTTATGTTCTCTGAAGCTACCCTCGGGAACACATCTTATAGGTGACACCCCATCACTTACTTTCATGTCTCTGAAAATAGAGTATACTATTTCTGCTCATTATGTATCCACCAGATAACTCAGATGCCAATTGTCAATTTCTGCTGTAGAGTTACAGTTCCTTTCCCCAAGCATCACAGAGCAGGCCTGCTTCCCCTTCCAAGTCAATAATGTTCCTTCATCTCTCTGGTAATCACCCATCCAACTCCATCCCCTTCCATCTCCCCAATCAGCACACTACTCATTAACCAGCTTCTCTGCAGGGAACTTTGCAGCCTCCTCCTCAACTACATTTGTTTTTCTCCAGGAAAGAAAACAGGCATCAGAGAATTAGCTTTAGATTGCTAATTAGCATCCCTATGGTTGAGAAAAAGAATACAGTTTATTCTTTTTTTTTTGCTCAAGGTAAATTAGTAACATTTATTCTTGTAGATTTTACATACCCTACCCGGATTGTCTTGATTTATTAGATGTATCTGCAGTTCTGATTTTTAAACAAGTGTTGGCCTAGACCTTGTCTAGAATATGAAAATAATATAAGAAAAGTTTCTAAAGAACCGTGATATTGCTGAGCGACTTGGCAGATTTTCCATTAAGCCACACAACAGTGGAGAGGAGATGGTTCTCATAATGGCAAAGTCTATAAAGTTGGAGATTGGGAATGTTCAAAAACTCAAAGTAATGGGTTGAGCATGACTGGGCAGACAGAAGAATATGACCTCTGGCCAGGTGGTGATGATACAGTGATCATCAACGTGCCCAGCTAGCCTTGCTTCCATCTTCATCTGGTAATTTCCTGAGTGATCAGGTGAGAAAAGTTGTCCGGATAAAGGTGGACTTAATGAGTCCACCTGAGTCCAAGGCTTTTCTGACACTGAATAAGGACAGTCAAAAAATCAAAATCTAGTACAGTTATCCCTCCATGTCTGTCTAGCATTGGCTCCAGAGCACATTTAAATCCTTCTACAAATGGCATTGTGTTTGTACATAAACTTCATGCATTCTCTTGTATGCTTTAAACCATACCCAGATTATTTATAAAATACCCACTGTTGTGTAAAGGCTCTGTTAACTGCTTTCATCCTATATTGTCTAGAGAATGGTAATAAGAAAAGTCTGTACTTTTTCAGCATAGGTGCAAATTTTAAAATTGCTTTTAATGCAGGTGGTTGAATTCATGGATCAACAACACATAGAAATAAACAGTTACACTTGCTGTTCTTGTTTGCTGACTGTAACTATGACAAAAAAACCCCTAAAAGTCAACTAAAAGCAACTTGTAGAGGAAATGGTTATTTGGCCTATACTTTCAAATCACAGTCCATCACAGAGGGAAATCAAGGCAGGAACTTTAAGCCAAAACCCTGGAAGAATGCTGATTATTGTCCTCCGACTCATGCTCAGCTTGCTTCTGTATAGTGCTCAAGATAATGATGGTCACAGCCGACTGGGACCTCTTGAATCAATTAATAATAAAGACAATTTTCCAAACATGCCCACATGCCAATATTATCTAGACTGTTTCCTTAATCAGTCCTTTCCTCTCAGATGACTCTAGACTGTGTCAAGTTGACAATTAAAGCTAACTAGACACTCCCTTTGCCTTAGGAATGATGGGTTAGAGTAACCACATAGCATAGAACCCATTACCACATTTCATCTTTCCAGCCATGCAAGAAAAATCATACTTAACCTACACTCAGGGAAAGTATGAATCAAGATGTGATGGAAGCGCATACCCATAACAAGCCAATCAGCCTTTTGGTTCCAAGTACTCCTGAAACTCCAACCTCAAGACAGTCCAGGCATAGGCAACTGCAAATTTAGGTCAGAAGCTTGAATGCTTCTGAGAGGCTCTTCGATGGGAGTCTCATTAAGGCTAAATGCTAAATTTATCAGCCAGGAAAAAATAAGCACGCCTATTGGAAGGTGAGAGACCAGACTGGAGGGTGAATCAAAGACTCTGTGGCAGCATGGTTAGTACAGCCTGAAGCTCCTCCCAAGACCCACTCATATGTATATCCGCAAACTAAAAACATGTCAACAATTAAAATTTTCAGCTTCTCAGCTTCTGCAGGAGAGGGGTCCAGGAGGAAGCTGGATGCTGTGTACAAAATGTTTAAAATTTTACCATTCCTTATTAGGCACTCATGACATTCTCTCTCCTCCCCTGTATGTGTTCTATTTTCCCTTGGATCCAGGTTCTCAAATTCATTCTTTCAAAATATACTTTTCTGCCTACAGTTGCCATGTGTAAACAATACCATGATAAATAGATTAACTTTCATGAATCTGAGAACCTCCACAGACCAGAGAGAAAAACCGATATTCATTGTCAACAGATAAACAGCCAAGTGTGTGAGTAACATAGCTATAGAGGTGGTGAGATTTGGGGAGCGATCTATCATAATTTAAACCTCAGTCTTGTCCCTGTCTCTCGGAAAGTTATTTTGTTTATTACCTGCAAACAGAGGTGAGAGGAGCAGTCCTCATTTGGTGACTCTGGGGATGGAACACAACTTGAAATGTCTATCACAGGCTTGGCACACAGTTCTGTTTGCATATATGCTCATATTGCAAAGGATTTGCTCAATGTGTATTTATGAAGGTGCATTATATTTAAAGAACCGCAAACCTCTAGACAGGAACGCACATCTTTCTCTCAATATACCCATCATTGCTTCATGAAGATCATTCTTAAAAGCCCCCTATCTAATGTCAGTTGAACACCACTTGCTTTGTTGATCCCTGTATATATTGATTTTAAGCAAAAGTAATTTCTATGAAGAAACATCAGTCTCTTTTAATATTGAATATAAATATTCAAGTATCACTCACAGGCACCTTCACCACCTGTGTCCTCCCACACCATCTTCCTTATCCACTCTTCTTCTTCATCTTTTTCCTCTGCTCCAACTCCCTAACTCATTTTTCTTCTTTCTTTCTTTTTTTGTTTTTTTTTTGAGATTATAATGAAGTTACCACATTTATTTCTTCTCTGTCACCCCTCCAAACCCTCGCATATATCCCTTCTTGCTCTCTTTCAACTACAGGACCCAAGCTTCCAAAGGAGAGAAGCAAGCAGCTGACCTACTTATCTATGAAACCTATGAAATACAATAGTGACCAGTATGGCACAATAACCCTAAAGGTGGAATGGTGGAACACATATCTTGGCAGTAATCAGCAGCTCTCTAAATTGCACTTAAGACCCACCCAACAAGAGGGGAACTATGTGTGGTATTGGAAACCTAGCTGACTATTGGCGCTAGTGAAGTCACGGTTATTGGAGGAGAATCTACAAGACTTTACTAAACCACCATAATTGCTAACAGCAACCTATAAATATTTGTCTTTAATGCAGATGAATGTATTCCTCAATCATCATTCAGGAAACTTCTCTTTGTCATAGAGACCACTGCAAAGAACTGCAGCCAATCAACATGAAGAATGGTGGAGCCCAGTTTTAATGAACACACATGCAAATCATTCTTTTCTCCTTGGTAATCACTGTTGCCTTGGATTAAGGGAGAGATTACTACACAGCAGCTTACAAAGACATGTAAATGATTTCTTTATGACAACCAGTTAAATAGAATCATCATCTCTTTTGGTTTGCTATATATAAAACATAAAAGGAAGGACAAAGTGGACAGAGCAATAACCCCAGAGCCACAGAGCTAGTGGGGTCCAGCTAAAAGTCAAGCTCTCAATCCTAAATCCGCTATCTCATAATGTCGCATATTTCAAACAAGGCAACTATCTCCAATGAAATGACTGAAATCATCTCTCAGAGACCAGACAGAGATAACTCTCTGTAATAAAATATTAATCAACATATAGTTTCACCAACAAATGGTCATCAGACTTTCTAACCTGAAAGGAGTTAAATTATCATTCTGTGATGGGTCAATATAGCTGAAGACAAGAGTCAAACCATGAACGGCCTTGAATTTTCTATTAAGGCTCTTTAGGAGTCAAACTGCAATTACAGTACTTTCTGAGAAGGAGTTATCAACCATGATCATCATTTCTTCTCTAGGATGCAGAGACACATGTCACCTCCCAAGTACTGTGCTTGGACTGTTCTTACAGTCTTTCATGGAAACAGAAAATGATCTTCTGCTCTTGTTTTCAGATCAGCATGCCGAGGCTTCTACAGGTCAATGGACTTCTCTGTGATCACACAGCTCTCCCACAGCTATATAAAGGAATAATAATATAAAGGAATAATAATATACTTATATATGTGTTTCCTCATTCAAGGGCCATAGCTTGTTTTTCAGAGGCTCTCTTGGCACACAGGGGGTACGTACTACATGTGTGCTAATGATCAAATTGAATATACTGATCCTAAAGATATTTTACATCGTTCCTGGGGCAAGGACAGAAAGACTCAAAGGTTTTATTTACAACATCTGGAAAGATTGCTGTATTTGTTATTTATTCTCCCCGCAGCACAGTTTTGTATCCAAAGGAGAGGGCTATTCATCTCATGAGTCTGTTCAGTTACTACATAGCAGCCTGGGGTAGAGAGAGTTATAATGGTTTGGTGTGTATTTCAATTCCTGAAATGGGTGAGGTCCACTCCCAAATGCACAGCAGAAACAGGGAGCCTTATTAAACTGTTCTGTGGCTGATAGCAAATGTTACATTCAGAGCTTAGAGTCCGACCGAGCCTTTTCTTGGAACCCATGGTCCTGCCTCCCCAGAGTCCCAAAGATGGGTCGAGAATAGAGACCACCCTTTATTATGAGGGATTGTGGGGACAGGCATGCAGGTTTTTACTTATCTTAGAAGTTAGGGAATAGATAGTCAAAATTTGCAATGAGCAGACTTTAGTTCAAACACATAATCATTCTAGAAAACTTTATGTAAAACATTGATCTTCTCTGGGCATTAATGTGTTGCTCACCTTTTGAAAACCATCATTCAAAGTGTCATGATGGAAATCAAATGAGATGATACAGTTGAGGTTCTTAGCTTGTTTTCATTCAGGGATCTGCTTTTTGCCTACAATGTATCTATTGTGCGATCAAAAGGACAAGCATCCTTTAGCTACCATCTTAGCCTTACCAGGCTTGCCACAACAATTCTATAGACTGGGTTCATTTATATTTTCACCCCTCTGGGTAGTAGAAAATCTAAGATCAAATACTGGTTTCTCCTGTCTTCTTTCCTTCTTATAAGATTCTACTGAATTAAAATGCTACACTGTGATTTTATTTAGCATTAATTATTTCAATATGGCTATATTATAATACAGTGATATTGAGAGTGACGGAGTCCTATGTGAATTTATTAGTTCATAAAAGCTACTCTTTTGAAGAATGAAAAATTAAAAGTAATGAGTCGAATTAGAAGTCAGATTGTATGCATGACACACAGTTGACAGTAGCAATGCCCTTCCTGGTCTATTTAGTTGACAGTATCGATGCCCTTCCTTGTCTGCTTAAGGACTTCTTGTCAGTCTCTAACTTAGCTCAGTGTTTCCTCCTTCATGCAGACTCCTATAATTTCTAACTCAAAATCAGTGCCCTTCATTGAGGTCCTGTTGAACTCCTCATAAAATACATAACTATTTACTCACTCATTTGTTTCATTCATTGGCTCTGTGAAGGCTAGAAATATCGCTTTATGCTGTATCAATGGGATTAGATAAACCTCCTTGAGCAAACAGTGATTGAATGATGTGATGGCTAGTCCCATGTCAACTTGACATATGAACTAGAGGTACTGGAAAGCAGGAGCTTAAATTGAGAAAATGACTCCATAAGACCAGACTGTAAGGCATTTTCTTAATTAGTGATTGATGTGGGAGGATCAATTGATGATTGTAGGCGGTGCCATCCCTAGGCTTATGGTTCTGGGTTCTCTAAGAAAGCAGACCAAACATGAGAAGCAAGCCAATAAGCAGCACCCCTCCATGACCTCTGTATCAACTCATCAACTCTTGCCTCCAGATTCCTGCCCTTTTTGGATTCCTGTCCTAATTATAAGCTAAATAAATCCTTTCCTCCCCAACTTGCTTTTTCATCATGGTGTTTCATCACAGCAACAGAAACTTTAAAACAGAAGGGTGGATGGATGGATAGATGAATGGATGGATAAAGGGATTTATTGATTGATCTATTGATTGGTGGATTGATGGATCACTAGAAATTTTCCCAACAGACAGGTAAAAACAAAACAAAACAAACAAACAAAAACCACAGAAAACTTGAGACTCAAGAGTCTAGCTCAATACTATCAGTGAAAAATACCTCCTGATTCCTTGGATGAGTTTTAGAACAAGGTGCTAACTTCTGCTGTGCCAAGCAGAAATGTGGAAAGTCAGTGCACTGGGAAAAGACAGAGATACCATTTAACTCGTGATAGAAGGGAAGAAGCAAAGACAAAGGGCTGCAGTAGGAAAAAGGCACAAGGCACAGATGCCCACCCCACCACTAGTTATTTATATCCAGAAGTTGAAACTAAACTGTAGACATGGGAGGCCTCTAGATGGTAAAATACCTACTACCTTTAGGTAAAATTGATTCTTGGAACTGGAGTGGGAGCTGCAGTATCAAATTATCAGTGAGATGGTTGTGAGGCAGCGCTACCAGTGTGAGTGTTGAATGGAAAGCTGGATAAGAAAGTGTTCTGTGCACTTCCCAGGGCTACTTTGACCTGTGCTGGGTAAGAAAGAGCTAAGCAATGCTTGATTTCCTTAAAGCTGAAGATCCCACTAGCTTTCATGCCCTCAGGTAGCCTGCCAATACTCCAAAGCTTGTTTGGAATTCAACAACAGAGAATTTGGTCTGAGATGACTCTTCTTGTAAAAGAAAGAAAGAACGTGAGTTAAGCGGTATAGATAAATTTGAAACAACAGAACTAGAGCAAATGAAACAGAATGAGTGCCATTTCCTAAGATCCTGCTGTGACTTTGGAGCTGGATTAATTGATTCCAATATGTTTTCTCATGTAACTGAATACACAGCAACCATATGAGGTAGCTTATATAATACTCCTTTGAAATTTGGAGAAGCAAACTCGGGGTTTTTACTGATTTCCCCAAGACTATAAAGCTAACAAAAATTCAGGAAATATCTTCTTCTTTTTTATTATTTTACGTTGCCTGCTTAATACTATGGTGGTCTAATAAAGACCCAAAAATAGCCATATCTTAATACTCAGCTTATTGACTTAAATGGCCAAGACTACTTGAGGATAGATTGATCTGAATATTCTGAACTAGAGATAGTACCTTGGGTTATTCAAGGAAATACTAAGTATAATAACAAGCGTCCTGTGGGGGCAAAAAGCCCAAAAGAGACAGCAGTCAATATGACGACAAAGACTGGAGGCTGTAATGACCAGGCACATGGACAAACTTTGGAAGCTGGAACAGGGAAGGGATGGGATTCCTCTTCAGAACATCCAGAGAGCCAGCCTTGTCACAGTCTTGACCCCAGCCCCACGAGACAAATACAGTAACTTCTCATTTCAAAGATTGCTAAACCTATAAATTTCTATTATCTTAGTCCACAGTGCATGTTTATGTTAGTTTGTTACGGCACCCATGGTAAATAAATGCAAAAAATAAGATCTAAAAGTTGGAAGAAGGGTGGTAAAATCTTGTAGATAATATTATAAATTTTAATTATAGTTCTTTTTTCTTGGGTATTTTATACATATAAACAATGAAGGATGGTCATATCAATTTCATATTTCCCTTCTTCGACTCCTTAAGTCTTTTCAGTATTTCTTCCTCCAAACTTGAATCCTCCTCCTCTTCTTCCTCTTACTTTTAAGGACTCCAGCTGTACTGATTAGGACTCATCGCAATGACCTCACTTTAACTGAGTTACTTCTTTATTTTTTTTATTTTTTAGTAATTTTATTAAATTATAAAAGTTTCCATTTCCGCCCCTCCTCCCACCACCCTCCCACTCCCCCCACTCCCTCTTCTCCTCCCTCTCCATCCCTAAGAGCAGTCAGGGTTTCCTGCCCAGTGGGAAGTTCAAGTTCCTCCCGCCTCCCTCCAGGTCCAGGAAGGTGAGTGTCCAGACAGACTGGATCCACAAAATCCAGTATATGCAGAGGAAACAAGTCCCAGGGCCATTGTCAATGGCTTTTCAGAAAGACTCCGGGCCAGCCACATTCAGAGAATCTGGTTGGATTGCGTCCTCGTTCAGTCCCAGTCCAACTGGCCTTGGTAAACTCTTATTAGATCCGTCCCCTTGTATCAGTGAGTGATCGCATCCCTCGCAGTCCTTATTTCCTTTTTCATTTTCTTCCTCCTTCTGCTCCTCATTTGAACCTTGGGGGGCTCAGTCTGGTGCTCCAATGTGGGTCTTGAGAGGGTTAGAGAGAAGGGAGTAGGGGAGGAATGGGGAAAGCTAGGTGGACTGGGATGGGGGGAGGGAGGAAGGATGGATATGAGATCAGGGAAGAATATATCTCAACTAAGGGAGTCATTTTAGTGTCTACAGGAGACTTGATTATATATGGGATCCCAGGTCCAAGGAGATCCCCAGATTGTTCTCTGGACAGAAGAGAGGGTGCCTGAAACGGCCTAGGCCCATAACCATACTGATGAATATTTTGCTTATCACCTTAGAACCTTCATCTGGCGATGGATGGAGATAGAGACAGAGACCCACATCGGAACACTGGACTTAACTCCCTAGGTCCAAACGAGAAGCAGAAGGAAAGAGAATGTGAGCAAAGAAGGCAAGATCAGAGAGAACCTTCATCCCACGATGGATGGCGATACAGACGGAGTTACCTCTTTAAATATCCTGTCTTCCAATGCCATTTCATCCTGAGATATCAGGAGCTAGATAGTGAGCCAAAGTACACAAGTCAGGTCATAACAATCTTTTTCAGGTGTGTTCAACTTCTTGGCACGTGACAGGATGCTATCATCCACAAAGTTCACACTAGAAAACCATCCATTATTGTCATAAAAACACAGCTCTTAGTGCTTTAAGTAAGTTTAGAGTTTTGTGTCTGGCTATATTCATAATTGTCTGTGGCCACACATGGCCTAGAAGCAGAGGTAGAACACACTTACCATGCCTAGGTTTCTTTGTTTCCATAACCACATCACAAATAATATAATTATTACTCTTAAAATAACCCACTTATATGAGTTCCAACTTATCACTCCAAAATTCTGAGTTTTTTCGATGACAAATCCTTTGTTCAACTGCTTTGAACTGTCCAGTTTCAAGAAAGAAGAGACCAGGTGGAGACTCTGGGCTATGAGACCGAGCACTCCCAGCCAGAGAATCTTCTGACTGACCTCTAATACCACCAGGAACGTAGAGAGATCCCTGCTCTGAAGCAGCAGAACTTCTGTTGTCTGACAAACAACTCACATTCAGAAATCCGGAATTCAACAGTGAAACAAAAAGCCACCTAATTTGGCACCCTTTCAGCATGGGGCAGCTCTTTGTTTCTCTGATGGGTGACATTTAAGAGATTGAAGCATGGCCAGATTGAGGAAGCTCCCTCACAGCAGGGACAGGGCATGACGGGGCAAATATGCCAAGTCCTGTCATGTGCCAGCACAGACTTCACCATGGTTGAGGGACAAATACATATCACTTCCTAAATGTAATCCTTGCTTGTCAAACAATTTTTTTCAGTTTGATTACATTTTCCAGTAAGTTTTATTCCAACAATTTTTGTAAGTGATACCTGTGAACCTTTCAAATGAAAAATCAACTTGCTTTGGGAGATTCAAATATTTCCTGTGCAGGAAAAAAGAGCGAAGAAAGGGAAATCACAGCATTCATGTTCTGAATGTTAAAAGCAGCACTGTGTCGAGCAAAGTCACTGTATCCTCCTTTCCATACTGTCCCACTCTTCATTCCGAATACAAACATGAACACACATACCTTTTAGAAATTTAAAGTTCTACCTCTGACTAAGCCAAATAAATCTTACTTTTAAAATTGTTTATCAACACATATTTGTATTACATATTAATGTCATTCAGCATACGTGGACATACAGTGTTCCTAAATTAAATCATTGCTCTAGACAAAGAACCTAGACACTCTGTCCCAAAGACAATCTCTAGACTTTGTTAGGATAAAAGCATGCAATGGAGAGAACCTCTATGACCCTCTGTTCATTCCCATCCATCTGGAGACTCTCCAGCAGGGTTGCAGACAGGTCACTTTGCAGAGGCTCATCATTGGCATCTTTGTATCTATACATATCCATGTTTTAGTGAGCAGTTGTTGTGCCTGCCTGTTCCACTAACTTCTTTAGGAGTGCTTGTACATTTCAACATCAAGTTTCAGTGGTGGCGATGCTTTTTATTAAGACCAGTTTTCAAGTGTAGCAATTAAGATTTAGCCATTTTTTCAGGGAAAGCAAGCGTGGTAATAACATCGATGGTGACAATCAATAATCCCTAGATGTACCCTTGTCTTAAATCTCAGACCTTAAAACACTCTAATTAATTGGTCCAAGGGGACTCAACTACTGAGGTAGGTTGAAATCTCATGACAAGTTGATTACCTTAGATAATCTAGGTAAACCAAGTGAGTCCAGTTAGATCCATAAGTATCACACGGACCTCTCCAGAAGACAGAAAGGGAAAACAGACAAGTTAATAAAAGAACGTAAACAATGGAAAAAAGATGTCATGGGAGTACAATTTCTGTCCTTAAAGGTGAGGGAGCTATATTCAGAATGAAGACAGTTATTCCAAAAGGCAATGAAACAGATTATTCCACAAAGTCCACCAGTGAAGGAGACATTTCTGTAACTTCAAGAGACCCATTTCATGCTTATGACCTCCAAGACAGGATGATAGTCATTGCATGTCACGTTAATATACTAAGGTTATGATCATTTGTTGTAGAGATACTTTAAAAGCCAATGAAGACTCTTCCATTTCCTCCTCTTGAGTATGAAAGCTGAACAGAGGATGCATTTTGTTTATTAATTCCTTATAAACCTGTTGGCTTTCCACATCACTTATTTAATCCTGATAATAATTCTGAGTGTTGGGTGACGGGCAATGACATCAATAGTTTACCTGGAGCAAGATAAGGACCTATTTGGATAAGAAATTAAAAAGTCTAAAATTGGTTTATGTTCATTTAAAGTTGAGTGACTGGACAGATAGATGAGTCAACAAATTAATGGAAGATGTATAAGGAGATTGAGAGAAGAATAAGGGAAGGTCTGAATGGATGGACAAATGAATGGATCTGGATCGATACACAGATGAGTGGATAGATAGATGAGTAAACAATGGGATGAATAAATGCATGCATTAGACTGACATGTTCTACTGTTGTGCACATTAGTAGATGATAAATCAAATAATTTATGCCAAGCATTTGGTATGTGCTTGACTTACAGAAGATACACAGTAAATAATATTAACTAGTAGGATTTCATAGTCAGAGTACTAGGATTGATCATTATAATGCCTGATCCTTTGTTTCCACCTTCAGGGAGTTATAAATTAACCCCA
The DNA here is from genome assembly GCF_982192425.1 of Myodes glareolus. Lineage (NCBI taxonomy): Eukaryota > Metazoa > Chordata > Mammalia > Rodentia > Cricetidae > Myodes > Myodes glareolus. The sequence goes on from NC_142044.1 coordinate 28,276,562, forward strand.
AAATACATAAACGAATAAAGAGTAATTGCAAAATCAAGTACTATTTCACTGAGGGATATCCAGATATTTATTTAAAACTCTGCTAAAGGTCCCAGGCTCATTAAGGACCTATTGCTCTTCTCTATTCCACTTTTCCTTTCTTCTAGTTCAGAGAAAATAGAAAAGATCTAGGAAAAATCAGATTGGGCAGAAAAAAATGACAATATTATTGCCTTTTCTCTTATTGATGTTATAATTCATGATGATAGACAGGTTTTGTGATCTCAGTGGCATGATAATAAAAAGAAGACATAGATAAATAGATGGTTGGTAGCCTCTCTGGTACAGCTCAATGATCTGTTGAAAGTATACATATGCAAGTGCAAGGTATACAGAGTGGGACACAAAGGAGAAAATCAGAACTACCTGAACACCTACTGTGTGCTCAACACTGTGTGTACTATGCAATTTAAGCTCCAAAGTAAATGCTGAGCAGAAGGCCAGGCCATCCCCATTTCAATGAGAATACACAGATCAGCAATAAGTACATGGGAAATAAATCCTCAGACAGGTTTGCTTCCTCCAGTGTCATTCTCTCCCATACCCCTAGCAAAGTAAACTTAGAGTTACATTAAGGCAATAGAAGTCTTCAGAATCAGTCTCGGCAATAAATAATTACTCTTTCTTTAGCCTTTGGATATGGATGTCTTTTTTTTTTCGAGAAACTCTCATCTATGACCAAGTAAATTGACAGAGGATTGACCTTGGACCTCTTTTAGAAATAATCACATACCTCATGCCTGACCGATCATCATGTGTCTTATGTTTCAGTTCACAGTACATATCCCAAGGATGGACATCTGATTCACATCAACACAATAGATGTCAATTACAAAACATCACTAAGAATTATTGAAAAGTCTTTTTCTCCTCTTCTCCCTTTCCTCCTTCCTCTTCTTCCTCCACATCTTCTTTCTCTCTATTTATCTCTATGTCTGTCTCTCTGGGTGTATATGTGTCTCTCTGTCTCTTTCTGTCTCTCTGTCTCTATCCCCACCACACCCCCTATGCTGCCTGGATAACAGACAAAGAATGGCACAGTTTTCAGACCCACAGAAGTCAACACGAAAGAAACTGGAACCAAGACACACAGATACTTCTGATAGTTAACTCTTAATCCCTAGATTCAATCAAATTCAATACTAGTAACTTCCAAACTTTTTTTGGTTTTGTTCCAGTCTATTTGGGTTGAGTTTGACCATATGCCCCAAGAAGCTCTACTAATACAAACCAACACTGGAAGTAATTTGAGCTCATTTTGAACATATACCTCGGCTGCCGACTCATGAGTCATAGAAGGGATAGGGAATCCAGACCTCTGGAAGAGAAGACTTATATAAACCGTGAAGGCCAGCAGGACCCAGCCAACTAGACTGAGTTTCCAAAAGTTAGCAAATCCTATCCAGGAACTAGATTGACAGACCATGAAAAGGAGAAGCCTGGGGCAAAGATAGTACTCTACCCTAAAGGCAAAGCAGAGTACAACCCAAGGTTTAGTTGTACCTTATGTACACCATGATTAGGAACAGAAAGATTCAACGGATGGTTGGACACTTCCTTTCACTGCTCAGCTCCTAAATTCTAAGAGATACAGATGGTACCCAACAAGAAACCTCATGGGAAGAAGTCAAGGACAGAAGGAGGAGGATACAAACTAAAGAGATCGCCAAAGAACTCAAGATGTAGAGGGTGAATTTAGGGCTGACACTTCTCAAGTAGTTCCCACAAGGCACAGATGACAAGGAGTTAACAGGAAGAAAGTGATGAGCAAGATTTTAAAAAGGGGCTGAGATATCTTCCAGGTAGCCTTATATCATGGAACTCAGGGTCTATAAGATGACTATGATGGTGGCAGTAGTGATGCTGATCATGATGATGCTATCAGTGACAAGATGATGGTGGCTGTGTTAAAGTAACAGTAAGCAAGGTAGGGTGGTACCAGTCCATGGAATGGTTGGTAGTCATCATCTCTCACATGTTATCTAGGAACTAGGCATCATACTGGATCATTATTTCACTTACTTCTAAATTCAATACAATGAAATAGGCAGTACCAGCCCCATTAAGGTATTGTACTTTGAATATCTGACTCAAAAACACTGGTTTTTGATCCATGCCCTTTGGTGCACTTTTAACTATCCTGGGCTTTACAAATAGTTCAGTGTCTGTGTATCCCTAAGTTCATAGACATTTTTAACACATAGTCTCCTAGATTTTGGCTTGCAATGTTTCACGCAAGAGAACTTTTCAGCCAAATATTTTGCTGATTCCTATTTGTGTCTAGTTGTTTTTAAATGTATCATTGACTTGAAAAAAACACATGAGAAAGCATTTGGGATAGTATAAAAAATAAAACTCTATGAAGTTAATCACAGTAGCATCTATCTGTCTTTGAAAAGTCATCAGTCACGCTCTCTTTGGCAGCACAGATGCTAAAATTGGGATGATACAGAGAAGATTACCATGGTCCCTGTGCAAGGATGACACACAAATTCATGAAGAAGTCCGTATTTATAAAAAACCATCCTGATTGAAGTAACCCAGGCCCAGAAAGACAAACACGGTATGTACTCACTTAGAAGTGGGTTATTGGACTTAAGAAAAAGGATAACCAATCTACAATCCACTACCCCTGAGAAGCTAGGTAACAAAGAGGACCCTCAGAGAGACCTGCATCAATGCCCCCAGGGAAGGGGAAATAGACACAATATCCTGAGTAAACTGGGATCACAGAGGTGAGGGTTTAAGGGGAAGGGGAGGAAAATATGAGGGAATGAGATGGTTGCGTTGTGGGAGGGACAGAGAGGGAGAGTAAGGAAAGAGCTATCTGAATAGAAGAAGCCATTTTGGGGTTAAGAAGAAAACTGGTGCTAGGGAAGTTCCCAGGGATCCACAAATATGATCCCAACTAAAACTCCAAGCAATAGTGAAGAGGGTGCCTGAACTGGGCTTCTTCTGCAATCAGATTGATGACCACCATAATTGTCATCATAGAATCTTCATCCAGTAACTGATGGAAGCAGATTCAGTGATCCACAGGCAAGCACTGGGCTGAGCTGCTGAAGTTCAGTTGAAGAGAGGGAGGAGGGATCATATGAGCAAGGGGGAAGGGTCAAGATCATGATTGGGAAAACCATAGAGACAGTTGACCCAAGCTGGTGGGAGCTCACTGACTAAGGCTTGCCTGACAGCTGGGTAACCTGCTTAGGACCAAACTAGGCCCTCTGGATATGGGTAACAGTTTTACGGATTAGGCAGTCTGTGGGACCACCGCTAATGGGACCAGGATTTATTCCTAGTGTATTAACTGGCTTTTTGGAGCCCATTCCCTACAGAGAGATACTTTGCTCAATCTCTATGTAGACCAAACTCCTCCCTCAACTTGATATAATAGACTTTGTTGACTCCCCATGGGAAGCCTTACCCTTTCTGAGGAGTGGATGAGGGTTGAATGGGGGAAAGTGAGGGGAGTGGTTGGAAGGAGGGAGGCAGAACTGTGGCTGGTATGCAAAATAAAAAACTCTTAAATTAAAAAAAATTAAAAAAAGAAAAGCCATCAGTCATCATTCAAGGTTATAGCATAATTATCCAAGCCAAAACTAAAACTTCATGTGTATGGGAATTGACCAACAAATGGAAGTGGTCACAAGGCCAGCCACGGTGGGACATTGTCTCCTTGAGATGTTTCTAGGGCAGCTTTGTAAAAAGATGGTACTGACCCAACAGTATCCATGGTGGACAATTGGCCAGTCTAACAATGCATTACACTTGAAACATTGCTGTTCTCACCCTAGGAGCTTTTGGGGCTGCTGAGGCTGATATAACCAGGCACCAGGATATTCATTCCAGCTCATCTGTTAGCAAACTCCGTGCCTATGGTCCTATCACTAACCTTGCAGGAACAGGAACCTTAAGGAACATGACTTAATGAGAGTCATGAGCTAAGTCTCCTTGAATCCTTTCAAGTTTCAGTGCCTGAGGCTGTTTATACCTTTGCATGTGGTGTATTTCCTTTACCTGTCTTCTTTATAATCTCCTGCTATTTATCATCAGAAATAACCAGTGTGTTAAAGTGCAATGAAAAACTTCAAAATGAGATTTTTCAAAATATAATGTTCTACCGGAGTACTCATCAATAACAACCCTGCCTTGTGGCATCAGTGACAAGGTCCATCATCCCTTCCCAAATGCAATCTGTGTACCAAAGAGCAATCTATGCTTTTCAAATAGTAGCTTTGACTGTTTTAGGCTCTGACCCAATTTTCCTTTCCCATTGTTAATATGGATGTAGATGGAGTTGCCGAGCCCCTACCCTATTTCTTTAGCAATTAGAAACATTCCCTTCACAGAAAGGCCCAAGCAAAGATTTTCTCGTGGTTAAAAAGAAAAAAATCATAAGGCTTAAGGTTCCCCAGTTCTTTTCATCAAACCTTAGGTCAAACATTTGTGATTCACTCTTATATCCATCGACACATTACGAGCTTAACCAGGAAGACAATGACTGTTCAAAGATGGCCCATGGTAGACTAGAGACAATGGCCACGAGTAAATGTTCAGAGATTTAAAGAAATTTTTTATGTTAACAATGTCTTAACACATGAACATATTTCTGGTGATCCTTTTTGTATGCAAGATATTGATCCAGCAAGATGGGGGAGAGGAAAGGGGAGGGGTAATTAGTTTTTGCAACGAAAGTTTAAAGACATTGAGAAGAGGCACACACCTAATTTTAACATGGAATATTTCCATATCATGGTGGTGCAAATGTGATGCTTAACTAACCAACTCAACATATGCTCTTTGGACATTGTATGAAGTGGTGTGAACTGTGGATTCAGACTGCATGATTTATAACCCTGTTTCTGCATTTACTAACTCAGCAATCTTATCCAAATTCCTTAATTATTCTTAGACTGTATCTAAAAAAAATGGGTGCAATAAAAAGACACAGTTCCTGTGAACACAATGTTCATTCACATGTATATATCATGGAAAAAGAATGAATACAGAGAAAGAATATTAATGTAGAATAAAATACAAAAAGAAACCATGCATGGTGAGTTAAGGGTTATATGCAGAAAGCTAAGAAGATCTGTGCTCCTCAGGCAAAAAGAATGTGTTCTAGGAAGGATCTAAGAAAGAAGAGAAACAGGTAGGGCAGAGCCAGATGCCAGACAAGTTCAGAAATTACTCACAGAGGCTTCTAGATTCAATGAGAAATTGTGTCCCACGACTGCTCTAAAACCAACGTCAGTTCCATCCAGAGGGCCTGCCGAGTGGTGAGTTGATTCGGGCCACGGCAGGGGCCCCGGCGAGGGGGAGCTAGGACTTTCCCCGACCCCATAGACTCCCAGGTCAGCCTGCCCTGCTGGCTCCACCCTGCTAGCTTCCCGCCAGCCATCCCAGCTTCCATCCAGAGGGCCTTCCGAGTGGTGAGTTGATTCGGGCCACGGCAGCGGCCCCGGCGAGGGGGAGCTAGGACTTTCCCCGACCCCATAGACTCCCAGGTCAGCCTGCCCTGCTGGCTCCACCCTGCTAGCTTCCCGCCAGCCATCCCTGCTTCCATCCAGAGGGCCTTCCGAGTGGTGAGTTGATTCGGGCCACGGCAGCGGCCCCGGCGAGGGGGAGCTAGGACTTTCCCCGACCCCATAGACTCCCAGGTCAGCCTGCCCTGCTGGCTCCACCCTGCTAGCTTCCCGCCCGCCAGCCATTCCTGCCTCCATCCAGAGGGCCTTCCGAGTGGTGAGTTGATTCGGGCCACGGCAGCGGCCCCGGCGAGGGGGAGCTAGGACTTTCCCCGACCCCATAGACTCCCAGGTCAGCCTGCCCTGCTGGCTCCACCCTGCTAGCTTCCCGCCCGCCAGCCATTCCTGCCTCCATCCAGAGGGCCTTCCGAGTGGTGAGTTGATTCGGGCCACGGCAGGGGCCCCGGCGAGGAGGAGCTAGGACTTTCCCCGACCCCATAGACTCCCAGGTCAGCCTGCAGTGCTGTGTCCACACTGCTAGGCTCTCCCGCCTGCCATCCCAGCTTCCATCCAGGTACAAATTTCTATATTTCTCCCCTCCCACTGAGGCCATAAAATTTCCCCAGTTCAGCTGCCTTGCACACTGGGCCTGCTCTGTAGGGGCATCCCGGAAAGAGGGAGTGCCTGTGCTTCAATACCCTGCCTGGGGAAAGGTAGGCATTCTATCAGTGAACTCCCTGCCCAACAAGGGAACCTGACCCGATACCAGAAGCTCCAATAGAGAGCATTGGATTGAAGAGATGGGCAGACGCCAAGGCAAGACCTCCTCCAACAATCTGAAAAACAACATGAAAATATCAGATCCCAACGACCCTACAACAGAAGGATTTGAACACTCTAACCCAGATGAAGTGGAAAAAAGTGCCATTATGAAAGCAATAGAGTCCCTTAAACAGGATATGAATAACTCCCTTAAGGAACTGGTCGAGAAGTATAACAAAAAGTTTGAAGAAATGAGTATAGAAATGGATGAGAAATATAACAAAAAGTTTGAAGAAATAAGTAAATCCGTGAGTGATACCCTGAGAAACCAAGAAAAAACAATCAAACAAGTAAAGGAAACAGTCCAAGAATTGAAAACTGAAATGGAGGCAATGAAGAAAACACAAAACGAGAACCGGCTGGATATGGAAAACCTAGGTAAACGAGCGGAGACTACAGAATCAAGCATAACCAATAGAATACAAGAGATAGAAGAACGAATCTCAGATTCTGAAGATACCATAGAGAAAATAAATGCTCTGGTCAGAGAAAACGGCAAATCCAACAAATTCTCTTCACAAAACATTCAGGAAATCTGGGACACAATAAAAAAACCAAATCTAAGAATAATAGGGATTGAAGAAGGAGAAGAACTGCAGATCAAAGGACCAGAAAATATATTCAACAAAATTATAGAAGAAAACTTTCCCAACCTAAAGAACGATATTCCTATGAAGGTTCAAGAAGCATACAGAACACCGAATAGATTGGATCAGAAAAAAACATCCCCGCGTCATATAATAATCAAAACACAAAACATAAATATTAAAGAAAAAATTTTAAGAGCTGCAAAGGAAAAAGGTCAAGTAACTTATAAAGGTAAACCTATCAGGCTTACACCGGATTTCTCTATGGAAACCATGAAAGCCAGAAGATCCTGGATAGAGGTACTGCAGAAACTAAGAGACCATGGATGCAAACCCAGACTAATATACCCTGCCAAGCTACTGTTCACTATCAACGGAGAAAACAAAATATTCCAGGATAAAAACAAATTTAAGCAATACGTAGCTACTAATCCAGCCTTACAGAGAATAGTAGAAGGAAAATCACTACCGAAGGAATCCAACATTCCCAACACGGCCTACAATAACTCGAACATCTAGCGACCATTCACAAGCACAAATTAAAGAAGAAAAACACATATACTCTACTACCTAACAAAAAAAAAATGACCGGAGTCAACAACCACTGGTCATTAATATCACTTAATATCAATGGACTCAATTCACCTATAAAGAGGCACAGACTTAGAGATTGGATACGAAAACAGGATCCAACATTCTGCTGTTTACAAGAAACACACCTCAACCACAAAGACAGACACCTACTCAGAGTAAAGGGTTGGGAAAAGGTTTTCCAAGCAAATGGGCCTAAGAAACAAGCAGGCGTGGCCATTCTAATATCTAACAAAATCGACTTCAAACTAAAATCAATCAGAAGAAATGGAGATGGACATTTCATACTCATAACTGGAACAATTCATCAGGAGGAAGTCTCAATCCTGAATATCTATGCTCCTAATATAAAGGCACCCACATATGTAAAAGAAACTCTTCTAGAACTCAAGGCGGTCATCAAACCACACACACTAATAGTAGGAGACTTCAACACTCCTCTCTCACCAATGGACAGGTCAATCAGACAGAAACCAAACAGAGAATTGAGAGACCTATTGGAGGTATTGAATCAAATGGACTTAACAGACATCTATAGAACACTCCACCCAAATAGGAAAGAATATACCTTTTTCTCTGCAGCTCATGGAACCTTCTCGAAAATTGACCACATACTCGGTAACAAAGTAAACTTCCACAGATACAAAAAAATATTAGTAACTACCTGTGTCTTGTCAGATCACCATGGACTAAAATTAGAATTCAACAACAATGCTCCCCCCAGGAAGCCAACAAACTCATGGAAACTGAACAGTCAACTACTAAATCACCCCTGGGTCAAGGAAGAAATAAAGAAAGAAATTAAACTCTTCCTTGAATTTAATGAAAACAAAGACACAACATACTCAAACCTATGGGACACTATGAAAGCAGTGCTAAGAGGAAAGTTCATAGCACTAAGTGCCCAATTAAAGAAAGCGGAGAAAGCACACATTGGAGAATTAACAGCACAATTGAAAGATCTAGAAAAAAAAGAAGCTGATTCACCCAGGAGGTCTAGAAGACTGGAAATAATCAAACTGAGGGCTGAAATCAACAAAATAGAAACAGAGAAAACAATCCAAAGAATCAATGAATCAAAAAGCTGGTTCTTGGAGAAAATCAACAAGATTGACAAACCCCTAGCCAAGTTAATCAAACGGCAGAGAGAGAACATGCAAATTAATAAGATCAGAAATGAAAAGGGGGACATAACCACAGACACAGAGGAAATTCAGAGAATCATTAGATCTTACTATGAAAGTTTATATGCCACAAAGTTGGAAAATGTAAAAGAAATGGACATTTTTTTAGATAAGTACCATATACCAAAGTTGAACCAAGAACAGCTGAACAACCTAAATAGACCTGTTAGTCGCGAAGAATTAGAAGCTGTTATCAAAAATCTCCCTACCAAAAAAAGCCCAGGACCAGATGGTTTCAATGCAGAATTCTACCAGAACTTGCAGGAAGAGCTAATACCTATACTCCTTAACGTATTCCACAATATAGAAACAGAAGAGTCATTGCCTAACTCCTTTTATGAAGCTACAGTTACCCTAATACCAAAACCACACAAAGACACAACCAAGAAAGAGAATTACAGGCCAATCTCACTCATGAACATCGACGCGAAAATTCTCAATAAAATACTGGCAAACCGAATCCAAGAGCACATTAGAAAAATTATCCATTATGATCAAGTCGGCTTCATTCCAGAGATGCAGGGCTGGTTCAACATACGCAAATCTATCAATGTAATCCATCATATAAATAAACTGAAAGAAAAAAACCATATGATCATCTCACTAGATGCTGAAAAAGCATTTGACAAAATTCAACACCCATTTATGATAAAGGTGTTGGAGAGACTGGGGATACAAGGATCATACCTAAATATAATAAAAGCAATATACAGCAAGCCGACAGCTAACATCAAACTGAATGGAGAGAAACTCAAAGCCTTTCCACTAAAATCAGGAACGCGACAAGGCTGTCCACTCTCTCCATACCTCTTCAATATAGTGCTTGAAGTTCTAGCAATAGCAATAAGACAACATAAGGAGATCAAGGGGATTCGAATTGGAAAGGATGAAGTTAAACTTTCGTTATTTGCTGACGATATGATAGTTTACATAAGTGACCCCAAAAACTCTACCAAAGAACTCCTACAGCTGATAAACACCTTTAGTAACGTGGCAGGATACAAGATCAACTCCAAAAAATCAGTGGCCCTCCTATACACAAAGGATAAAGAAGCAGAGAGGGAAATCAGAGAAGCATCACCTTTCATGATAGCCACAAATAGCATAAAATATCTTGGGGTTACTCTAACCAAGGAAGTGAAAGACCTATTTGACAAAAACTTTAAGTCTTTGAAGAAAGAAATTGAGGAGGATACCAGAAAATGGAAAGACCTCCCCTGCTCTTGGATTGGGAGAATCAACATAGTAAAAATGGCAATTCTACCAAAAGCAATCTATAGATTCAATGCAATCCCCATCAAAATCCCATCAAACTTCTTCACAGACCTTGAGAGAACAATAATCAAGTTTATATGGCAAAACAAAAAACCCAGGATAGCCAAAACAATCTTATATAATAAAAGAACTTCTGGAGGCATTACCATCCCTGACTTCAAACTCTATTATAGAGCTACAGTATTGAAAACAGCTTGGTATTGGCATAAGAACAGAGAAGTCGACCTATGGAATCGAATAGAAGACCCAGATATTAACCCACAAACTTATGAACACCTAATTTTCGACAAGGGAGCTAAAGGTATACAATGGAAGAAGGACAGCATCTTTAACAAATTTTGCTGGCATAACTGGATGTCAACCTGTAAAAAAATGAAAGTAGATCCATATCTATCACCATGCACAAAAATCAAGTCCAAATGGATTAAAGACATCAACATTAATCCGTCCACTTTGAACCTGATAGAAGAGAAAGTGGGAAGTAGTCTACAAGATTTAGGCACAGGAGGCCTCTTCCTAAGCAGGACCCCAGCAGCACAGACAATAAGAGAAACAATGAATAAATGGGATCTACTGAAACTGGGAAGCTTCTGTAAAGCAAAGGACACCGTCAGTAGGACAAAAAGGCTGCCTTCTGACTGGGAGAAGATCTTCACCAACCCCTCATCAGACAAAGGTCTGATCTCCAAAATATACAAAGAACTCAAGAAACTAGGCACTAAAACTCTAATTAACCCAATTAAAAAATGGGGTACTGAACTTAACAGAGAATTCACAACAGATGAACTTCGAATGGCCAGAAGACACTTAAGGTCATGCTCAACCTCCTTAGCGATCAGGGAAATGCAAATCAAAACCACTTTGAGATACCATCTTACACCTGTCAGAATAGCTAAAGTCAAAAACACCAATGATATCCTATGCTGGAGAGGATGTGGGGTGAGGGGAACACTCATCCATTGTTGGTGGGAATGCAAACTCGTGCAGCCACTGTGGAAATCAGTGTGGCGGTTTCTCAGGAAACTGGGAGTCAACCTCCCTCAGGACCCAGCAATTCCACTCTTGGGAATATACCCTAAAGATTCCCGATCATACTACAAAAGCATTTGTTCTACTATGTTCATAGCAGCACTATTTGTAATAGCCAGAACCTGGAAACAGCCTAGGTGCCCCTCAATAGAAGAATGGTTAAAAAAGGTGTGGAACATATACACATTAGAGTTTTACTCAGCGGTAAAAAACAATGACATCTTGAATTTTGCATGCAAATGGATGGAAATAGAAAACGCTTTACTGAGTGAGGTAAGCCAGTCCCAAAAAGAGGAACACGGTATGTATTCACTCATAAGTGGATTCTAACCATAATTAAAGGTCTTTGAGCCTATTATTCGTGATCCTAGAGAAGCTAAATAAGAAGATGAACCTGATGAAGATTATTTAGCTATCCACCAGGAGGTAGGAAATAGACAAGAGTCCCAGGTAACCTCGGGTGCATGGGGGGGAGGGAGGGTCGATGGAAGGGGAGAAGGTTAGAGAGAAGGGAGTAGGGGAAAAAAGGGGAAAGCTTGGTGGCCTGGGATGGGGGGGAGGGAGGAAGGATGAACAAGGGATCAGGGAAGATTATATTTCAACTAAGGGACCCATTTTAGGGTTTACAGGAGACTTGAGTATATATGGGATCCCAGGTCCAAGGAGAGATCCCCCAGATTGCTCTCTGCACAGAGGAGTGGGTGCCTGAATCGGCCGTGGCCCATGTCCATACTGATGTATATTTTGCTTATCACCATAGATCCTGCATCTGACGAAGGATGGCGATACAGTCGGAAACCCACATTGCAGCACGGGACTGAGCCCCCCGAGGTCCAAATGAGGAGCAGAAGGAGGAAGAACATGAAAAACGAAGTCAGTACTGCGAGGGATGCCATCACCCACTGATACAAGGGAACGGATCTGATGAGAGTTTACCAAGGCCAGTTGGACTGGGACTGAAAGAGGACGTGATCTAACCAGACTCTCCGAATTTGGCCGGATTCTCTGACTGTGGCTGACCCGAAGTCTTTCTGAAAAGCCATTGACTATGACACTGGGACCTGTTTCCTCTACATATAATGGATTTTGGGGATCCAGTCTGTTTGGACACTCACCTTCCTGGACCTGTAGGGAGGGGGAAGGAACTGGAACTTCCCACAGGGCAGGAAACCCTGACCGCCCTGGGGGACGAAGAGGGAGGAGGAGGAGGAGTAGGGGGAGTGGGAGGGTGTTGGGAGGGGGGGTGGAAATGGAAACTTTTATAATTTAATAAAATTTACTAAAAAAAAAAAAAAATAAAAAAAAAAATAAAACCAACGTCACATGCCATTCTATGAATGCCAGTCATGTTTTTGCTACGTTTCCTGTTCCTGAGATAAAATACCCATACAAAAGCAACTTGTGGAAGAAAGGCTTTATTTGGCTCAGTTCTAGGGTACAATCCACCGTGGTGGGGAAACTATAGCCTTAGGAGCTTGATATCATACACGCAGTCAGAAGTAGGAAGTTATTACTGCTTGTACTCAACTTGCTTTCTTAGTTTTTGGTGCTTTTTGATTGTTTGTTTGTTTTCTTTTCTTTTCTTTTGGTTTGGGGGTTTGTTTTGTTTTTGTTTGTTTGTTTTCAAGATAAGCTTTCCCTGTGTAACAGTCCTGGCTGTCCTAGAACTCACTTTGTAGATCAAGCTGGTCTCAGACTCATAGAGATCCAATTGTCTCTCCCTCCCAAGAGCTGAGATTAAAGATGTGCACCAACACCACATAACTTGCTAAGCATTTTTTTATATAATCCAGAATCCAAGTCTAGGGAATGGTGTTACCCACCGTGTACAGTTCCCATCTCATTTAATCTCATCAAGATAATCCACAGGCATATTTCCATGCGATTCTAGATCTCAGAAATTTGACAACTGATATTAAGCATTACAGTGTATATGATGCAAGCTGATGGTGGCAGACATGACCAACTCTGACTAGAAGAATCTAGAGAGTCCCTGCAACTTCACTGAACATCTGTTGTACAGAATACAGTGATTCAAGGACTTTTTCTAGAGCCTAGGATAGCCAGGGGCATCCATGAATCACACTTCCTCTCAGCTCTGAGCAACACCACCCCTGTCACTTGCCTAACTCACCCTTTCGTTTCTGCTTTAGAGTTCTTCCTCCAAGATGTTTAGCTGATCAATGAACTGGGTTTATTCACTCATTTAAAACACTTTAATTGCCTGCTTAAGAGTATGCTGACCGTAAAAGTAATGGCCTTTCAGCACCACATGGCCACCTATATCATAAAGCCTATTACATCATTCTATGATGCCATATTTATAAGAATGCCTCTTCTATGATACTGTCATATCCTCGAGACAAACATCTATATTAAATCAAGCATGTGTCTCTACTTAGGTATGGGATTATTGATGTCTGCAGTCTCAACACTCAGAAGGCTGAAGCAGGAGTAAATAAATTTGAGGTCAATATGAAATACTTAGTGAATTGGAAGTTATCCTCAGCTACCTAGCAAAACCCTAAGGAGGGGGGAAGCAAGAAAAAAAAGTTCTCTAAACCAAAGCCTGCTGTGTAGATGCTCATTAAAAACTAGCTAATTGATGTATGAAAAATGGGATAAGTAAATAACATATTTGTACAAACCAATACAAGAACTATAGTAAGACAACTAACATCAGGGTTGACAAAAGTGGAGGATTACAGGGGAAAGGAACAAATACATATGGCCACCTTCACATGACCATTTTGGATTTGGATCGTTTCATTTTACGGTGTGTGAAGATGCTATTTTAACTCTTTTAGCTATTTAGTTATTCTGATGAACAAGTGGGCTTATTTCTGTGTATAAGGCAACCGTCACCAGTAGAAAATAGACTATCTGTGAATCTGAATTGCAGCTCATAAACATGACATAGAAAAAGAAGTGAAGCCTTGTCAGACATGAAAAACATTGCCCACCATTTATATATCTGTTATATCTATTCAAGGTTCTTACCAGGAGAAGGACAGCAACAGAATTGTTGCAAATATGTGTGATTTAAAGATTGAATGAAATCATGTCTGAGAGGACTCAACCCACTGCCTGGTTCATAGTAAGTCCTCAATGAATGATGGCTTTAATGACAAAGAGGAAAATTGAGATACAATATAGGAAGAGAGAAAGTAGAAGAGGAGCATAGACTGAAGGAGGAGTCAGGGAGCTGCGTGGACTGAATGGCATTCTCTAAGTCCATGTGCTCTTCAAATGCCTGGCACGGAAAAGCATCCCAACAGTTGTAGTCATTTCTCTCTTACTCAATGTACAGCATACAAGGCATCACTTCCGAGACCTCGGTCTCCAAAGTAAAGAAACTAGCCAGAGTGCTGAGACAGAAACAAGGGCACCACCTACTGCCCAGAATAAGCATTGCCCGTCTCTCCTCTCAGCGAGTCTGTCCTCTGCAGTGTATCTGAGCTGGCACTAGAGCCAGGAGCAGGTGTGGAAAAGGTAACGAGCAGGAAGATGCCTTGCAGAACATCCCTTCTAAAACATTCTGCTCTTTCCCTCCCCACCCCTGCCCTTCCTAGATTGCAAGCAAAGGTGCTGATTGTTCAGCAAGTTCAGTTGCCTCTGCACACTTGCGCTGTCCAGATGAAGAGAGTGAGATGAGAGTTATAGAAAAACAGAAATCAGACCCAGCAGATGCTGGAGTGCTGCTTCCCGTCCCCTCTCTGTCTGCTTCCCCAGCCATGTCATTACACGATATGACATTTAGGCTTCCTGGACGGTTCTCCATTCTGAGACTCTGCTTTCTTACTCCTACCACCTTTTTCTGGTGAAGTTCCATTTATCTTTTCTGGGTTTGACCCCCCCTCTTTTTTCCTTTAAGCCAATGTTCATATCTAGGTTCCAAGGCCCTAGAAGGACTCTGTATGCGATACTGTCTGAGACTTCTTGTTCTTATTTGTGAAATAACTCATTTCTACTCATTCTGAGGGGTTCAGCATAGACATATCTTTTAAGAGTGCCCCCGTAGACAGCCCACACACCCTGTATTGATTTGGTACTCTGTTATTGTTTCCACAGTCTCTCTGCTTTGGAATTGTCCATGTTCTTTGCTCATCCATAGGCTATGATCTCTGGAGCTATCATGGGAACTCTGTGTCATTTATCACTTTACAGGGCATAAAACTACTCTTATTACTACTGGTAGTATAATATAATTGATCAGTTAATTAAGTCATTGAAAAACTAGTGCATTAGTGAAGCCACCTGTTCTAATCACATTTCTGTCACTTGCTAGTGCATGATTTCTGACTAGTTTCTGCATATCTGTTGCATGTGTCTCCTCTGCAAAATTAAAGTACCATATACTTCTAGAGATACAAAAGTGAGCAAAATAAAGCTCTTGGCCCAAGAATTTATAGCCTAAAGTGATACAAGGTGACATAAAATTAATAAAGAATAAATCATAGCTCAGAATAATTTCAGAAGCATAGAGCATGAACTTTTATATCAATCTGGATTATGGACTTGACAAATAAATATACAGAATGACAGCAGTGAGTGGATGCAAAGCAATAAATGCCAGGTAGAAGGCACAACAAGGTTATTCTGTGAGGAACAGTGGCCCAAAAAGGTCAGTCATTGGGAAATAAGGAAAAGGGCATCCTGGCATGTACATGGGTTAGTACATGTACTAACTAGCTTAGGAAGATGTTATCTTCCTGCACAATTTCTCTTGCATTTGATTTCCTGAGTATAAAACATTCAAAGTCCCTGCCAAGTTCACATACTGCCAATGATAGTATCTTCTACCTTCTACATCCGATGCATCCCTTATGTGTGTCCACTGACCTGAACACTAGTTGGATATTTGCAAATCGCCTTTGTTTCTTCTAACTTGGCTGGGAAGACTGAGAAATATGTTTCTTGCTTCTTCCATTCTGATCTCTCTGATTATCACTTTAGGCCATTAAGATAATTTTCTCCTGATGGAGGGCAGTTCCAGAGCAAGGGGAACCAATGATGAAGAGACATCCTCAAATTCCTGTTCTAACTTTGAAAAGGTCACTCCAGCTGCAGCATGTTGGTGGGAACAGGATGAACAGAGAAAAATCTGTTAAAAAGCTATTACATGAAGCCAGTGGGTGAGAACAGTGGCCTACACTCAAGTAACAACAGAGTGTATAGGCAGAATGTAAGTATGGCAGAGTCTGTTGGTCTTGGCAGCCAATTAGGATGGGTCCCTGTGGAAGAGGGAAGGTTCTGCAGGATAATTTCCTGGCTGTTGCTTTGACAACCAGAGTTTGCTAATGTCACTGTCCGTTACAGACAAAAGGAGCATAAATGAAGTAGAAAATGATGATGTGGTTTTTTTTTACCATGTCTTGGACCAGTTTACAATTTGTTAGAGAGTAATTACCAAGGAAATGATGAAATTCATGTTTTATTTAGTGAAAAAAGACTAAAAAAATACTTACTAGTTGAATGAGAGATATCTTAAATCAGGACATAATTAGTTGCAAAGAGAAATATTTGGGACTGTTTGTGGGTCCAATAAAGTATGATAAAATTAACGGAGAGAACACTCAGCATGGGGTAAGTGCACATTCTTGGAATGGGTGTTGGACAGAGTGAAAGGTAGCTTTCCTGTGACTTCTGGAGAAAATGTGTTTATAGAGTTTCCAGAGCTTGTGTTCATGCCCAGGAATGTGCTTTATTGATGAGCATTATGCTGAACCAAGGTATATGCATATGAGACAGAAAACTAATGCTTAGCTTGTATTTCTGCCTGAGAAGGTACAGAGTAAACCCTCACTTCATGTTCTCTGTTTTCTGCTGCCTCTTTTGAGTCATTGTTCCTCCAACTAATCCAAAGGAAATAACAGGGTCTGCCAATCATATCATGTGGTAGCTGATTACAGTGTCAGTTGGCACAAAGATTGTTTGAGTCCAAATTACAAAAGGAAAGCATTATGAACGGAACATGGGGCGAATTGTAATGCTGAAAATAAAACATCCTGAATATGCTAAATAGAAGGCAAATGATTTACAGGTATGCCAATGCCACCAAAACACAATCACGCTCCTTGCTGGTTTCTACTCAGTCCTGGTTCCCATCACTTAGCCAGTGGTTACAGGCACAGTTTAAACCAGTTCCACATCCACTTCCACTAATATCCTTGACCTGTGCAACCTGTTTCCCTGCTTCTGTGAAGCTTTAACTTCAGCTGCCTCTGATGTAGCCCTGAAAGCTGCACTCTTTCTTCAACTGGAAAAAGAAATTGTATGTTACTGTTCTTGCTCATGAACCCTATGTTATCACTGGTGCAGCATGGTTTTCATTATGCATGGTTTTTTTGTCTCCCTTTAAAAATGTGATTATAGATAGAGAGACACACAGACAGGAAGATAGTGAGTTCCCTATCAATGGACCCTCCACATATGGATTCCACCAATGGCTGATAGAAAAATTGTAACTGAGCCAGTTGGTGGTGGTACACATCTTTAATGCTAGCATTTGGGAGTCAGAGGCAAGCAGATCTCTGTGAGTTCAAGGTCGGCCTGGTCTATAGAGTGAGTTCCAGGACAGATAGAACTGTTTCTCAGAGAAACTCTGTCTCAAAAAACAAAAAGAAAAAAACAAAAGAAAGAGAGAAAATTGTAGCTAGTTTCTCTCCCGCCCACCAGTTCCCAAATAAGCCACTCTGAGGCTTAATATTAATTGCAAATTGTTTGCTCTGTTAGCTCATGCTTATTATTAATTAGCTCTTACAACTTAAATTAACCCACTTCTATTAGTTTATATCTTGCCACAATGTTTGTGGCTAGTTACCTCACATCTTGCTTCTCTGGCAGCTGTTGGCATCTACCTGACTCTGCCTTTTTTTTTTCTGCCTTTCTGCTTGGATTTCTTGCCTATGTTCTGCCTTGCCATAGGCCAAAGCAGTTTGTTTGTTAACTAATAAAACATATTCCCAGCACACAAGGGGCATCCCACAACAGAAAATGTTTAAAAAATACTCCATCTGTACTGAACATAACCAGATTTTTTTCTCAGTGCTTCTAAAATAATGCAACATCTAAAACTATTTGCATCCTATTGTACATCTATAAGTGACTTGGAGATAATTTAACACGCAGAGAGAGTATTCATACATTGCATTCAAACATGGCCATGTTCACAGAAGAAACTCTGCAGATTTTACTACAAGAGAAGAATAGTAGAAATGTTCTGTGCATTTCAAAGGATACCCATACTCATTCTGTTAATTCCATTTTTCCCATGCCTACACATTTTCCCACCAACCTCTCTGCTGATGGGCTACTGGTCTTAACTGTTTGGGGCATATCTTTTTATATAGATGTGCTTCATTAATAAATTAGATAACAGTACACATGATCATGTCTACTTTGTTCTGAGTCACTGACTTTCTTCTCCAGGCCCCGAACACTTTCATAATGTGCCCAAGGCTTACTCATTTTTGATTCTCCGGGGTTTAGAGCAATCTCCACATAATAGCTTTCCAAGTAATGTACATGGACCAGAACTGGAGCTTTGAAGTGAAAAGTTATGATGAATGTTGTCTGTCTGTGCTGCAGTCGATGGTCCTACACCAATGCACACACTGGCAAGACTAAGTGGACTTGGTGGGTTTTTGAGAGCACATGAAATTGAGAGGAGAAAGTGTAGAAGGGCTGTGGGTAAGAAGGAGGAGATGTACTGGGGGATAGGAGACATATTAAATATGATCGAGCTAAAATGTGTGAAATTATCAAGGAATTATTAAAATACTTTCAAGTTATCAGGCAGGGATGGAGACAGTTTGGAATTGTCTGCCTTTGTCATCTTTCTGGGCCACACTATGAATTGTTATGAAGAGAGGAGAGGGTGACTATGAACCTGAAATTCTGTCGGGAGGATGATAGTTTGTTTTGTTTCTCCTCCTCCTCTTCCTCCTCCTCCTCCTCCTCCTCCTCCTCCTCCTCCTCCTCCTTCTTCTTCTTCTTCAATTTTAAGATAAAGAGTCTCCACCTTAGCCCTAAATACCAGAGGCTCTGCAACTTCCAGATCTTTGTGGTAAACAACTAATCTCTGGCAGTGTGTGTGATTCAACACCCATGTCCCAGTTCTCTTGCCTTCTGTTCTAGGTCATTATAGGTTGGCTGAAATGGGTGTGGACTCTATTTCACAAGAATCTCTCTCTCTCTCTCTCTCTCTCTCTCTCTCTCTCTCTCTCTCTCTCTCAATGTGTGTGTGTGTGTGTGTGTGTGTGTGTGTGTGTGTAAAACTATGTGTGCAACCTTTGCTTGCCTTCTGTCTCCTCTTTCCATTCATTTGTTTCTACTGAAAGACCTGTTCTGGTCTCTCTAGCATTAGTGCACACTGTTTTTCTTCATACCACCATCTTGACTACTTCATCCTTCTCCACAACCTGCCACAAGCACCTCAGCACCTGTCCTTTGCTGCCAGTTTCAGATTCCTCATAGTGAATCACTGAAGCACGTCGGCTCAGTTCTTCTTTCTTCTCAGATTCACACATCTGACCTCAGCTAACTTGCTTGATCTGTCCATCAATGGGGTGAGGAGGAGGAGAGAGGATGGTACAAACTCCCCAGAGATGTTCAGCCATGGCATGGATTTGCACAGAGCAGACAGCTTTTGTAGGAACCAATCCTTAATTAGCTCACAGAATTTCATGTAAAAGTCTCTATTTGAATCTGATTCTGTGGGACATGAGACGTTGGTAAGGGCAGTTCCATTATAAAAACTGTTTGTGAACTGGAATCTGTGGCATTGACCTTCTTCTGAGTTTAAATATCAGTGTACAGTGTAGCCGAATGCTCATCTTATGAGACTATTGTGGAGCTGAATGAAGAGACGCCAAAAGATGGTGGTTAGCCATACCGGTTTCTGGGCCCATCAGACATGTTCCTCCACTCCACAGTTAGGAAATAGATGGAATCACTTACTATGTCTCCAGACTGGAGCTGAAGTTATTGGAAGACCAAAGAAACTCAGAGTCTGGGGCCATCTCTTCACAGTATGGAGAGGAACCTCACTCAACTGATGAAGCCCGAAAAACTCCTATCATAGAGACCTATACTCCACTGTAGACTCACATTCCTGTAAGAAATCATCTGATTGGCTCTGTTTTCTTTCTCTTGGCTGTGAACCGAATGTTTGTGTTCCCCAAACTCTTAAATAGAAACCTCATCCCCAATGCAATGATTTTGGGAAAGAAGACCTTTGGGAGGTGACTGGGACACTAGTGTAGACATAGCTGGAATAAGCACCTTTCTAGAAGATTGTCTATGAACCAGGAATCACACCCTCACCAGACACCAAATCTGCCAGCATTATGATCTCAGAATTCATACCTCCAGACCCATCAGAATCAAGTTCTTGTTATTAATCATCCAATGTTTTCTTTCCCAAACTAATCAATCAAGGCCTAGAAATAGCTGGTACTGGAGAGTGGAAGGCTTAGGGAACTCCAGTATAAGCACTGTGAGGACACTGGAGCTATAGCCAGTGACAGAAAGGAGAACAATGTCTCATGCCACAGGCCAGCAATGTAGTGTGACAGGGCTGTGCAAAGGGTGGGAGTTCACTATTTCCCTGCATATCTGTGAACTTGATGGCCTTCTACGACATCACACCCTGAAAAGGGGGATTGTAAGAAAGAGTCCTGCCCTCTAGCATCATGCAGTCTCTAAGCAGGAGAAGACAATGCATAATTAAGGACTTGGTTTTATGATACAGATATCTGATGTAAAATGACAAAGTGGAACACCTTGAGACCAGAGAGAAAGAAAATTCCGAGAGACAAATAGAAATGTTGTAAGAAAAATAACTTGGAAAAAATTGATTTTGAGGCTAGGCTCAAAAGTGATTTTCTATTCCATTTCCTGTGCTGTCTCAAACCCATAACAAAAATAGACTTATTTATAATGCTATTGATTGCCTGGTTTCTAGTGCTAAGAATATAAAATGGAAGGAGAGCATATTCCATTTTGACAAATGCAGACATAATGAGGAAAACTCACTCATCATTCCTTCACTGCTCTCTCTGGATTTTTTTTTCTGCTCTCTCTGACTCCCTACCTTGACAAACAACTTAGTTTTATCCTCACGAATGAAGCAATTTGTGTGATGTGAGTCTGGTTTGTTTGTGTGTTACTGGAAGATGTCCTTTGCCTCCACTACCAATTGTCTTCAACAACATGGTGGAGAGGCATTTGAAAATAAATTTAAGAAAACTGTGCCAGAGAGGAAGAATTCCACATAGAACTGAAAGCTAGAATTATGGGATAAATTAACATTCTCACTAACCTAGTTCAGGCTCTTTGCCTCTTTATCATATAAAATCAAACCATCTCTTACTTGGATAAAAAGGTTGCATTCTGGTAACACACCAGCATTCAGGTCTTGCTGGGTACTGTTGGTTGTTTTTTATTCTTTGCTTTTCTCTTTGTTCTTTTGGAAGACCCGCCACCCAACTCCAAAATAAATCACACACGGAGGCTTTCTTTTATTTATAAATGCCAGGTTTGAGGTTGGCTTGTTTCTTGCCAGCTTTTTCTAGCTTTGTATTATCCCATCTTCTTTTTGTCTCTGGGATTTCTTTTCTTCTGTAAATCTTACTTTCACTCTTACTCCGTGACTGGCTGGGTGGCTGGCCCCTAACATCCTCCTCTGCTTGTTCTCTGGAACAAGCATTTTCCAGAGTTCCATTTTCCAGAGTTCTTCTTCTATTTATACTCTCTGCCTGCCAGCCCCGCCTTTCCTTTCTCCCATCTCTTACTGGCCATTCAGTTCTTTATTAGATCATCAGGTGTTTTAGCTAGGCAAAGTAACACAGCTTCACAGAGTTAAAGAAATTCAGCATTAAAAAAAAAAAGCCAACACGTCTTTATATCATTAAACAAATGTCCCACAGCATAAACAAATGTAACACACCTTAAAATAATATTCCACAACAGCAGGGACTCTGCCGCTCGCCTCCATTCTATGTTCTTCCTCATATGGGCATTTCAGTCTTGCTATATCCTGATTTCCTGCAGGGTGGCAAGCTTTCTGTTTGAACAAATGGGTCTCCCATGTAGCAAGAGCAAAGATAGCATGGGCATGACACCTTTAAATGATATGACTGTTCTATAGCATTAATGACTGGCGAACTGTAAGTGCTGTGTGTGTGTGTGTGTGTGTGTGTGTGTGTGTAATCTTAATACACCGCAGTTTATTCAAAGCTCCTTATTCAAAGAATTATCTTGTCCAGGAAGAAAGATTCTGGCCTTACTCTTCCCAAGTAAAAACCAAAGATTTCCATGCTATATCATAGACATTTTTTACCTAATACTCACCATGACTTGAAAACAACTTCGCTGAGGTGCAGAAGATAGCTATTGCCATTTCATAGATGAAAAAACCAAGGCATGGAGAATTGAAGAAAATGTAAAAATTACAGCGTTAAATATTCTGGAGACAATATGTGAACATGAAGCAATGCTCAAACTCTTATTTCTTCATTTTGTCAGGAGACATTTTGGGGAGCACCCAAAGGCCAAATTCAAGGGGATTATCTTGAAAAACATAATCTAACACATGATTACAAACAATAATATGTGATCTCAGTCCCTGTCTTTCAACAAAATGCCACATCATTTCAAGACAATGTGTGATGTAGCCCTTTATAAAAAGGTGAAGAGGACTGACCACAAGGCAGTGGTGAAGGGGAAAGGTCTCCCCAGTCTCCCCAGTGCCTGCCTATTGACCCTGGGTCAACATGTAAGGTCTGGATATCTAGGGCTGAACCGTCAAAGAGCAACCACACAGCCTGAACCTGCATGGAACCTTAGAGAAACAGCAGGAGAAGGCAGGAAAGGAGGAAGCAATCTAAACTCACAAGCACACTTGCCATTGCAACCCAGCACTCATATTATAAGCACATCTGACAATATGTTTGTGGGATAATCGCTACCTTTTCTATGTGCAAAATATTCTGAAAATTCTATGCTTACCTCTCCTAAGATAAATTAATTCTCAGAGACACTAATGAACTGCAATACGTAGCTTATGAAGGACAAAAACCTACTTTGGAGAAGAACATCACCTTCAAACCCCCAGGCAGTACCCATGAAAATCCTGATTCCTACCACCTTGGGGCTATTTTTAAGAATGACAATGTTGTTTAAGAAATTCGAGCTTAGTATCCCTACAGAAATTAGTTAGTGGCAAAAGTGAAAACAATAAAGGTTGGGCTTGTAATATGGAGGAAAGAGGGGAAAGGGACACTGAATAAAATTCACTGTACCTTCATACAAAAATTCAGAACAGCTTTTTTTTCAATTAAATAAATTACATTTGGAGATACAAAAGAAAGAAAGGAAGGAAGGAGGGAGGGAGGGAGGGAGGGAGAGAGAATGAAAGAAAGAAAGGAAGGAAGGAAGGAAAAAGAAAGAAAGAAAAAAGAAAGAAAGAAAGAAAGAAAGAAAGAAAGAAAGAAAGAAAGAAAGAAAGAAAACTTGAGCTTGAGTCAGGACCATGCTCAAATTTCTTAAATGACATTTGTGACAGACTTTGTTGACTCCCCACAGGAGGCCTCACCTTTGAAGTTGGGGGAAGGTATGGGAGAGCAGAAAGAGTGGAGGGAGAGGGAACTGGGATTGTTATGTAAAATGAAAAAAAAAAGATGGTTTAAAAAAGTTTTTAAAAAAAATTGAGCTCAGCAATACAATAGGAGCTGAATTCACTGTGAACACCTACTATATACCAGATCCATCACCTAAATTCCAGATCTGTATAGGATTTAATTATGTAAACTTGCCCTTTAGATGGTTATGTTTTCTTGCAGCTGAGGGAACTGAAAGATGGTATGGGCCTGCGCTATTTGCAGTTAATCTATCAGTCATTACCTAGTGCACTGAATCATCTATCCCGTTTGGAGCCCAGTTGTTCGTAGGGAAGAGAATCCTGGGGACTATGCCGTTTGTTCTCATTTCCCTTGAGATTCCTTTTGAGCCTGGCCCGTAAGTCTTGTTTTCAGCAATAAGAAGTTCATAGTTGTACAGGTTGAGGGTTGGTCCTAGATGGCAACACTGAAAAATTGTCCCTGAGTCTGAGTCTTTATGAAGTTCTCTATTCCATCCTCAGATGGCAAAATGCTGAAGACCAAGACATCATCATCTTGTCCACGACCAAAACTGCTCAGAAAGAGAGCTTTCATTTGAGGAACTTGTGTTGAGAGATTGAAAACTCCTTCCCCATGTATCTTTGGCCAAATCTCAATCACAACTCACTTCACGTCACTCATATATGCAGACATATCTGCTGAAAACCTGAGGGTTGGCATAGTGTCACATATGCAAAATCACGATTGTGTTAGGGAAGAAGGGTTGTGGCTGGTATGCAGTGGCTGGTGCGCTGGATCAGGCTCCAAGCATCAGCTCACCTGCATTCAAGTTTGACTTCTTAGTCAAACTCACTGACCTTTCTTATTCGTTTATTTTTTTAACCTTTGGCTGTATCATGATTTTCCAATCTTAAAGTCTTTATTCTTGATTTTTATCTTTGCCTAAAACATACACCTTTTCAGGCCTGCAAAGCCTTGTATTTTCCTTAAATCTTTATCAACTACCCTTTCTTTCAGTAAACTGTGTTTAGTACTCTTACCTGATACCTACCTGACCTAATTTAGAGCAATGACTATAGTTTCTTTTTTATCTCCTCCTTCCCTGCCACAATGCCCCTCCCCCCAGCTTCCCTTGTGATCTTTAAAACCAATTTTTGAAAAAGTAAGAGTTATTAAGTAGAACGGGCATTGTGTTTTAATATTATCTATTTTAAGTATATATTCAACTTTATTAAAATTTCATGAACCACAAAGCAAAATTAGAAACTTTATCCTGATTTCACTCAACTGGGATTCAGAAAGATTCATATATACATCCAAAACCACACAGAGTGCAAAAGAAAAAAATTCTAATCCTGGTCAAATTCCAAAGCCCAGGGATTTTCCATTCCACCATATGCTACCAGTAAAAGACACTTCGACTTATAGCTTTGCCTGGCCCTAGTGGGGCTGTTGTCTAGAGCAATTATCTGTAGCAAATAAGACTATAAATATTACAGGTTTAAGGAGCATACAGTCACTTTCATAGCTAACCTGTTTTGTAGCTATAACTTGGGAGTGGCTCTGGGTAATACAAGAACAAGTGAGCTTTGAGGATTCTAGTAATATTTTATTTGAAAAACAAGAAACAAGCAAAATTTGGTTCACAGGCCATTACAGTAGGAGGCCGCTTGTTTGTTTCCCAGCTGCCCAGACTCCCTAAATAATCACACAGAAACCATAGTATTTGCAATACTCTTTGGCCAATAGCTTAAGCGTATTTCTGGTCAACTCTTATCTTAAATAATCCATCTCCATTAATCTGTGTATGGCCACAAGGCTGTGACTTACCGGGTAAGTTCTGGTGTCTGTCTTTGGCAGGGCTACATGGCTTCTCTTTCACTTTGCCATCTTTCTCCCAGCATTCTGTTTAGTTTTTCTCTCCTAGCTCTACTCTACCTTATCAGGCCAAGTCAAGTTTTTTTTATTAACCAATGGCATTCACAGCATACAGAGGAAAATCCCATGCCAGGCCCTGTTTCCTTGACCTGTTCACCTATAACAATTCAGTTTCCCGTAGCTAACTTTGGATCCTTCATCCATAAACTGTGGTCCACACTAGATACATACCAAGATGACTTTGCTTTCTGGAGTTCAGCTATTAATCATTGCCATGAAGCTCAGAAAATATGAGAAGAAGGGTTGCCATTTAAGGTTTTATCCAGGGAAAATGTGAACATCAAAGAAGTATGAGAAAATGCTAGCGATAAAGCTGATTCTGTCATCAGGTCTTCATCCCAACTACTCAAGATGCTGATGCAGGATAGCAAACTGGAGGCTTTTGTGAGAACCAGATTAAAGGCCAGCGCAGGCAATTTAGTGAAATTCCATCTCAAAATTAAAAACTTAAACAAAATAAAAATGAATACTCAGGGTGTAGTTCAATGCAGAGTGCTTATCTCATGCACAAGATCAATAGCTCAATATTCAAGAAATTAAAGACTCTAGTGAGCAAAAGGGAAATGTTAACGAGCAAAAAGTAAAGTCAAAGAAAAGGGAAGTGAATATTACCATTGCATAACAATTGCTTCCTGTGCCATTTTATCCTATCAGACGATCTGTTTCCTGCCTTTAGCAGCCGTCTCTGAAAATGTAAGTTCACAGTTTGTCTTTGCACAGTTTAAACACTAATTCTTGTTTTTCAAAGTTTGTACATAATGAATGTCAAAATAATCATAAGTAGGGATATTCATTGTAAACATTTACTATCCCTAAACAGATATTTATTTTTATAGCAGAGATCTATTAAACATGGCAAGTCAAAATACCATGACATAAAGGTAGTATCTCATCCATTCTGATTACTGTTGAGACTACGAAGTACTATTACAATACCCCATATGTGATACTGGTATCATGGGCAATGTCATATTTATTGAGTCGGTGATTCTTATTATTCATTTTTTTTCTTTTGTTGAAATCATATACTTTTCTCAAATAATGTATCCTGATTATAGTTTCTACTCCTTCCATTTCACCCAGTTCTTCTCAACTCAGCCTCCTCTCTCTTCCTGTCTCTCATTAGCAAACAAACATGCTTCTAAGGGGTAATAATAAAATAAAACAAAAACAAGATTTTCTTAAAAAAGGAAAACCCTGACACCACACTGTGAGTCAAAGACCTCCGAAGATGCTGCTGAGTTCATATTCTGCCGGCCACCTGCTGCTATGCATCCAGTCTACCATGAAAAACAGATTGTATCTCCAGCGAAATTCCCTAGGAGTAAACTAACTTTTCAATTGCAAATTGGTTATCAATTGGAGATTGTCTCTGGGTTAGGAATGGCAGCATTTATTCAATTCTTTCAGCTCTAGAACCAAAACAAGTGCAGAGCCATGGAAGTCCTCTGCATGCTATCTCAGTCTCTGTGAATTTATATGTTCATTGATCATGTTGATTTGGAGGACCTTGTTTTCCTGGTGTCCTCCATTCCCTCTGGATCTTTTACTCTTTCTGCCTCCTGTTCTATAGGTTTCCTGAGACCTAAGGGGAAGAATTTGATAAAGACATCCCATTTAATACTGACTGTTCCATAGCCTCTCACTCTCTGAAAAATACCTGGTTATGGGTCTCTGTATATGTTCCCACCTTCTGCAGGAAGAAGCTCCCAGATGATGGTTGAGCAAGGAGCTGACCTTTGAGTATGTAAGAATGTCATTAGGAATCATCTTATCACTGTGTTTTTGTTTGTTCGTTAAAGAACAGTAATATTTGGTTTTACTGAGGGTCCCTGGTATCTAGTCTCCGGTTCGTGGTCCCCCAAGCAGTGTTGGATACGAAGCAGGTCTTAATGCAAATCAGATATTGGTTGATTACTCCCACAAGCTTTGTGCCACAAATGCCACAGCATGTCTTGCAATAAGGACACAACTGTAGATAAAAGGGTTTGTGGTCAGGTTGGTACTGACAGTTCTCTTTTGGTAGCATGCAGAGTACCTTCCAATACCAAAACTCTAGAAAGTTGGGGTGAAGGCTTTTTGTGGGCAACAGCTCAACTTCTCCATCTTTAGTTGGTTGTGTGTGCATTGTGCTCAGCAATGGGAGTTTGTTGTCAGTTTGTGGAGGATAAGCTATAGTCTTGGCAGCAGCCTGGGTAGATGATTCCCATGGAACCCCTTTGGTCAGCAACTCAATTAGAGGCAATCCATTCCTGTTACTAGAAGCTTCATACGGTGGCAAGAGATAGCCAGTTGGAGCTCCATCTCCATTATTTGGCAATTTCCGTTATGTCTATTTCATATATGTGTATCATTTCAGAAGCTTCTATTATATTAGGTTTCCATACCACCCTTCAAATGGTCCTTAATTTTAGCTATATCTTCCCATGTCCCCTCCCTTATACCACTCTGTGCTCCCCTCCTTACTTGATGTTCCTATTCCAGCCCCTGCTCCTATCCATCCATAACTGTCTATTCTATTTCCATTTCCTATCTGTCTCCACCAGTCTCTCACTCTTTACCTAATCTCTGTGGTTTTCCATATTTTAGCCTGGTTATCAATGACTGAAGAACTGATATCCCCATAAAAGGACGTTAAGACCAAATTTGTCTTTCTGGATCAGAGAACCTCACTAAGGATGGTGTTTTCTAGTTCCATTGATTTTTCCACTTAAATTCATGATTTTATTTTTTTATTGATTTTATTGAGCTATGCATTTTTCTCTGCTCCCCTCCCTGCCTCTCCCCTCCACTTCAGCCCTCTCCCATGGTCCCCATGCTCCCAAAGTTTTCATTTTTTAACAGTTGAGAAATAAGCCATTGGGTAAATATACCACATTTTCTTTATCCATCCATCTGAAGAAGGATATCTAGGTCATTTCCAATTTCTGATCATAATGAACAAAATAGAAAAGAACATGTTTGAGCAAGTGCTTCTGTGATAGGATGAAACATCTCTTGGGCTCAGTGTATCTGGTTTTAGGTTGATCTTTGACCCATTTGGAGTTGGGTTTTGTGCAAGACAATAAGTACAAATCTATTTGGATTCTTCTACATGCAGATATAACCTCAAGATTGGAATATAACTGGATCTTGATGTAGTTCAGTTTCCATTTTTCTGAGAAACAGCCACATGGATTTCCACAGTGGCTATACAAGTTTGCACTCCCACCATTAATGAATATTCTTTTTACTCGACAGCCTTGCCAGCATGAGCTGTTGCTTGTTTTATTGATCTTAGCCGTTCTGACAGGTGTAAGATGAAGTACTAAAGTAGTTTTGATTTACATTTCCCTAACAGCTAAGAATAAATGCTGAACATTTATTTAAGTGTTTCTTAGGCATTTGAGTTTCTTGTTTTGAGAATTCTCTGTTTTGATTGGTACCTATTTTTTTAATTGGGTTATTTATTTTCTTGATAACTAGTTATTTGAGTTGTTTTCTATTTTGGATATGAGCCCTCTATTAGATGGACAGTTGGTAAAAATATTTTCCCATTCTGTACAATGCTAGTGTATAAGAATAATGATCTCTTTACCATATAGAAGCTATTCAATTTCATGAGGTCCCATTTATTGTTTATCTTCGTGCACATGCTAACAGTGTTCTGTTTTAAAAGGTTTCAATTCTAATGAGTCCAGGTCTACTTCCCTTTCTCTTCTATCAGGTCCAATGTATCTGGTTTTACATTGAGGTCTTTGACCCATTTGGAGTTGGATTTTGTGCTGGATGGTAAGTACAGTTCTAATTGGATTCTTCTACATCAAGTTTAACCGGTACCATTTGCTGAAGATGCTCTTTTTCTCAGTGTTAATTTCTGATTTCTCTATCAAAACTCAGGTTCTATAACTGTTGGCACTTATGTCTAGGTCTTCAGTTCAATTTCATTAATCAACATATCTGTTTTTATGCCAATAACATGCTGCTTTTGTTAGTATGGCTCTTAAGTAAAAGTTGGGATCAGGAATGACGACACTTTGAGCAGTTCTTATTATTAAGGATTGTTTTAGTTATCCTCGGATTTTATGTGTCTTTATGAAATTGACACTTATCCCTTCAAGATCTGCGAAAAAATGTTTTGGAATTTTAATGGTGATTGCATTGAATCTATAGATTGTTTTTGGAAAGATGGCCATTTTTACTGTTTCTCCTACTGATCCATGAACATGGTAGATATTTTCATCATCTGATGTCGCCTTCAGTTTTTTTCTTCACGTATTTATCAGCTGTAGAAGTTGCCAGGTGGAATTTTTAGGGTCATTTATGTACACTACCATATTGTTTGCAAATAAAGATACTTTGACTTGCTCTTTTCCAAGTTGGATCCCCTCAATCTCTTTCAATTGTCTTATTGTTCTTAGCTAAGACTTCAAATGCTGTAATAGGTACAGAGATAGTGAACAACTTCATTCCTGATTTTAGTGAAATTGCTATGATTTTTCTCTCTTTTTAGGTTTATGTTGGCTATGGGCTTACTATAAACTTTCTTTATTATATTGAGGTATTCCTCTTATATCTCTGATCTGTCTAGGACTTATATAATAAAGGGGTATTGTCAAACCCTGGTGTCTGTACTCTGTGCTATATGGTACTATGCCTGTAGCTCCTGACTGTTCTGTAGTTCCCTTGCCACTACAGATCTGGTTTTGTGAGCCTTGTGCAGGGGGCCTGGAGACTTAAAAACACACAGACACAGACAGACAGAGAGAGACATGGACACGGATCATCCTTGATACAAGAATGCCAACTTTACTGAGCTCAGGGGAAGCTTTATATAGGTATCCTTAACTGATAGCCATGCTCCAGTTCTCGGGCTCTTTCAGCTGCAGACCCATCAGAATCCACTCCCCTGCCATCAGGGCCTCATCCTCAGAGCAGCTGCAGCCTGCTCAGAGTGGAGGAAAACAAGTTGTTTTGCTCAAAGCAGCTACAAACACAGGAAAAACAAGCCACTCACAGGGAATTCAGGGTTTGGGGGTCCATAGCCCCCAATAGTTCCCTACAGGGTATTGGAATTTATAAAAGATGATCATGTGGGATTTTTTTCTTTCAGTTCATTTATAGGCAGGTTACATTGATTGATTTTCCTCTATTGAACCATCCCTGAATCTCTGTGATGAAGCCTACTTTGATCATGATGGATGAACTTTCTGATGTATTCTTAGATTTAGATTGCAAGTAATTTGCTGAGTATTTTTGCATTTATGTTCATAAGAGAACTAGAGCCTTAATTTTCTTTCTTATTGAGTCTTTTTGTTGTTTGGTATCAGAGTAACTATGGCCTCAGAGAATAAATTATGCAAAGTTTCTTCTGTTTCTATTTTGTGGAATAATTTGAGGCGTATTGGAGTTAACTCTTCTTTAAAGTCTGCTAGAATTCTGCACTAAAACTATGTGGCCCTGGGAATATTTTTTGAGAGGAGAGACTTTAAATTACAGCTTCTATTCACTAAGGGTTTTAGTTCTGTCTAAATTGATCTTGTTTTAAATTTAATAAGTGGTATATTTGAAGAAAATTAACCATTTCCTTTACATTTTCCAATTTGGAGGAGTTCAGGATTGTTCGGTTATTACTATTACTATTATTATTATTAAAAAAGATTCTTCTCTCGCAGGGAAGGATCACCCTGGCCATAGTTTCTGCTCCCTCTACTCCCTCCACCACCACCTCCCCTCTCCCCTATGCCCACTACCCCTCATTTCCTCTTCAGAAAAGAGCAGGCCTCCAAGAGACAACAGCCAAACGGGACAAAACAAGATGCAATTTTATAAGGCAAAAGCCCTCCCGAATGAGGCTGACAAGACAACCCAATAGGATGAAAAGAATCTCACAAGCAGACAAAAGAGTCAGAGAAACACCAGTCCCACTGCTAGGAGTTCCTCAAAAACACCAAGGTAACAGCCGTAACACACATAGAGGACCTGGTGCAGACCCATGCAGGCCCCATGCTTGGTCTCTGCAAGCCCAAGTGAACCCTACTTAGTAGATTCAGTGAACCATGTTCTCCTAGTGTCCTTTCCTTCTGACTCCTACAGTCTTCCTGCCCCCTTCTGTGGGGTTCCCTGAACTTTGAGGGGGAATGACCAGATGGAAACCTCCAATTTAGACTCTCTCTCTCTCTCTCTCTCTCTCTCTCTCTCTCTCTCTCTCTCTTTCTCTCTCTCTCTCTGCAAAATGTCTTGCTATGGATCTCTGTATCTACTCCCATCTGCTGCCAGAGGAAGCCTATCTGACGATAACTAGGTAAGGCACTGATCTATGTGCACAGCAGAAGCAGAATACCATTAGAAACCTCTTCATTAAATTTTTTGCCAATTATGTTTAAATTCTACACTAGGTCTCTGGGCTAGCCAGTCTCCAATTCCTGGCCATCCAGGCAGGGTAGGACATAGACTGCTTCTTGTGGCATGGCCCTTAAGTTAAACAAAATGTTGCTTGGCCAATCCCAAAATCCATTGCTCCAGCAGAGTTTGCAGGCAAGGCAGACTATAGGGGTGGGGGGTTATGTGGCTGGGTTGGTGTCCAGTTGTCTCTTTAACCAAGGTATCCATTTCTTATTGTATCTTCAATACCTGAGATTCTCTCTTTCATCTCTTAGATTTTGTTGGTGAGACTTTTCTCTAAGGTTTGTGTTCAAATTTCTATTTTGTTTTTTATTTCTAGATTTCCCTCAGTTTGGGTTTTCTTTATTGATTCTTTTATTACTTCCAGGACTTTATCTTTTTTATTCATTTCCTTTCACTAAGTTGTTGTGTATTTCATAGGTTTCTTTATGGAATTTATTAATTTCCTCTCTAAGGAACTCTATAATATTTATGAAAATAAAGGCTATTTTGATTTTCTTATGTTTCAGCAATTTTACACTTCTTGCGTCCTACTGTGATGGGATTGCTTGACCTTAATGGAGACATATTATCCTAGATGCTATTGTGTTTTCACACTGGTGACTGGGCATCTGGATTTGGAAAGACTGTAATTCTAGGTGATGATATCTAGGTTTGTATTTGTTGGGTGGATGCTTTGTTCTTTGGTTTTGTTGCCCTCTCTGCTCCTTAGGAGAGTGTGCTGGCTATGTGCTGCCTCATGGGAAATTCTTCTGGGATCTTGATAGGTGTAGACACTGGGGGATTCCAGGTAAAATTTGTTTCTGGTGATTGGGAGCTAATACTTAAAAACGAATATGAGGGTGGCTTGTAGAAGGGAGAAAAGTAAGATATTTCATAAGAATCTACTTAATTCCTGAGAACGGGAGTAGAGATTGAGGAGAGACCACAACAGAAGATCTGATAAAGAGCTGGGGATCAAAGTGAAGGATTGCAAAGTGAAGAACTGAGGGAGAGGTGAAGACCTGCAGTTAGCCTGCTTGTTTCCCAGGTCAGAATGGTCTATGGGCTCCCAAGAAGTACCTGCCTGAGCTGGGGATAGGATAAGGAAATGAGCAGGTAGATGGAAGTTAAGGGAGGAAGATCTGTGGGATCTATAAGAGAAAGATCCTGAGCCTGTGGAAGAGCCTTAAATTCAATCAAGAGAGCAGTTGATTACCCCTTTAAAATCTTGCCACTAATGTATCATTGGATACACCTTCCCTCCCAGTTTTGATTTGTAGCTTGTAGAGACTAGCACTGTGTAAGACCATTGACATCTTTTAACAGAATTAGTATTTACAATTAAAAATTATCTGGCCCAAACGTCGTGACAAGGTATAGAAACACTGGTTTAATACCCTGTAATCCATACATTTAGCACAGTTACAAATGTAAACAGAGTAAGTTTCTAAGAAATATTGGCTTAATTAATGAATTCTTAATTAAAGAAATGTGGCTAGCTGGGCAGTTACGGCACACGTCTTTAATCCTAGTTCTCGGAAGGCAGAGGCAGGTGGATCTCTGTGAGTTTGAGACCAGCCTGGTTTACAAGAACTGACTCCAGGACTGCTAGGACTGTTATACAGAGAAACCCTGTCTCAAAAAACAAAAGAAAAAAGAAAAAAAGAAATATGGCTTAATTAATGAATACTTATATTAGCAAATAAAAATTTTACATAATGATGGGTTTCTGTTTCTTCTTTGCTAAGAAAACTGAGTATTTATTGATTTAACCTTTTTTTTAAAAAAATCTCACTCACTATGTAGCTCAGTTTAGCATGGAGTTCATGCTAAACGTCCTGTCTTAACCTCCAAAGAGTGGGAATTACAGGCATACACCACCAAGTCTAGCAAAGGTATGTCTACTGATACCATAATATTTAATTGATACATGCTAGATTGTAAGTATCATATCAACTGTGACCTGTATTTAACTTTTAAGGCTAAGCCTCCAACACATGATGTAGATATACTAAATGTACTTAATACAACATAGCTCAAAAAAATGTGTCACTAAAGTATAATTTTGTTTTGCTTTGTTTTTAGAGACAGGGTTTCTTTGTGTAGCTTTGGAGACTGTCCTGGCACTAGCTCTGTAGACCACACTGGCCTTGAATTCAACAGAGCTCTACCTGCCTTTGCCTCCCAAACGCTGAATTTAAAGGTGTGTGCCACCATTTCCTGGCACTAAAATATAATTGCAATTAGTTTTGCCTATTTTACTGAATTCATTATTTTTTCATCACTAAGCCATACTAGATACCAACTCTGTCCTTTGTGTTGAAGTTGTGTTACACACACACACACACACACACACGCACACACACACACACGCACCTCTAAAAGTAGATTTTCATGTTTACTGAAAATTTCAAGTCACTCTTAGTTTAGCACAGGCAGGGAATAAAAATCTATGCAGCAAATCTTGGCAGGAAAGTACATATTCCACTTGCTTGACATTGACAGGCTGCATGCATTATTTTTGTGGGCTAGAAACTACACATGAAGATAATTATTCTGAAAGAACTGAGGCAGAAAATGCAGGACTGGATGATGAACATGTAAGCCTCCAGGAACAGAAGAATTCCACTGAGCTCCTGGCAGTATAGGAGACTGCTGCCCCCAGGCAGTGCCCCTGGTGCTGTTGGCTGAAAGAAGCGGTATTACTGCAAAAAATGTTTGGCTTTCTGTTTTGTTATTTTGTTTTGTTTGGAGTTTTTTCTTAACAGAAAGAATGAAACATTTTAAGTGTCATCGTTCCTTAAATATTCCATCTAAGAGAACAGGTCCTTTACAAGAAATAATAACTTTGAATTTATTAATCCTTTGATACCCACAAATAAAAAAGCATCCATAATTCCTGAAAGAGATATATAGCCGTATGCTTTCAGATCCCTTTTAGTTTGAAAATATGCCATAAGCTCTATGATGCACAACAGAAAGATCGTTTGTTGTTGAACAATGTAATTGCATTAGTTAGTGCCAAGCTTGTGCACAATGTTGCCTTTAGGAATAATATCTATAAGAAGCTGCAAAGATGGTAAAGAGCACTTAATCTTCTCTTGCAGAGGAACCAAATTGAGTTCCCAGCATTCACACGGTAGCTCAAAACTATCTCTAACTCTAGTTCTTGGGGATCTGATGCCTTCATCTGGCCTCACAGTCACCAGGCATGCATATGTTGCAAAGACAGAGAAGCAGGCAAATCCTTTATACACATAATGTAAAAATAAATATTTTAAAGAAATGGCATGCATGTATTTTCTCTTGTAATGAGAAGTATGCCATTAAGTGGATTCTTGTATAATTCATATTTTTTGAGTGAGAACTTAGCATAAAGGCCAAAGTCCAACCTTGTCAATTCTCTCTCTAAAATTAAACAATTCCATGACACCACTTTTAGCTTAGGATCACTCCATCCAGGCAGCTGCACGCATGACTCTGGATGAGGTATATGGTGCCTCTAATTCATTGTACTTTTATAGAATCCAATTCATAATAATAGTCACATCATGAACTTATTATGAGGAATAAATATAAAGATTTTAACAGTCTGCATCATGTATAAGGCAGACAATGAATAGTGACTACAATTGCATCATCTGAAGACTTGGCTTCTTTTCAGACAAATGATGTGCAACCTCCAAAGGCAAAAGAAGAGTGATGACCATTCATGAGCTTGATCTCAAATCTCCTACCCAAATTCAGAGTTGCTTATATATACATGGTCTCCACCCACCTGCCCTGATAGGACCAATGATGAAGAATGCAAAAAAATCAATGGATGAAGGTGATTTATAACTGTACTATCACTGTACATTTGTAAACTTTTAACCTTTGTTAGTAGGCAGCCATATGGCCTCTGGTTTTTTTTTTTAAATTGGGCTATAAATTTTACCCATTCCTCTTTCTTCCTCCCTTCTCTCCTTCAACCTTTTTTTCTACCCACTATGCTCCAAATTTGCTCATGTGATCTTGCCTTTTTCTCCTTCCTAAGTGGATCCCTATATGGCTCTCTTAGGGTCCTCTTTGTTGTCTAGGTTCTCTGGGGTTGTGGACTGTAGGATTGTTATCTTTTGTTTTATGTCTAATAACTGCTTATGAGTGAGTACATATTATATTTTTTTGTAGTTCTGTCCATTTTCCTGCAAATTTCAAGATGTCATTATTTTTTGAAACTGAGTAGTACTCCATTGTGTAAGTCTACCATGTTTTCCTTATCCATTCTTTGGTTAATGAACATTTAGGCAGTTTCCAGGTTCTGATCATTATGAATAATGCTGCTATGAGCACAGTTGAACAACTTTCCTTGTGGTTTGATTGAGCATCCTTTGAGTATATACCCAAAAGTGGTGTTGCTGGGTCTTGAGGTAGATTGATTTCTAATTTTCTGAGAAAATGCCATACTTATTTCCAAAGTGGATTTACAAGTTTGTATCTCCCACCAGCAATGGGGAAGTGTTCTCCTTACTCCACATCCTTTCCACCATAAACTGTCTTCAATGTTTTGGTCTTATCCATTCTGACAGGTGTAAGATGGTATCTCAGAGTTGTTTTAATTTGCATTTCTCTGATGACTAAGGAAGTTGAGCATTTTCTTAATTTATTTATTTATTTATTTTTGTCATTTGAGATTCCTCTGTTCAAAGTTCTCTGTTTAGGTCTGAACCTGATTTTTTTTTTAAATTGGGTTAATTGTTCTTTTTATTTCTAGATTCTTGAGTTCTTTGCATATTTTGTAGATCA
Organism: Myodes glareolus; assembly: GCF_982192425.1. Classification (NCBI taxonomy): domain Eukaryota; kingdom Metazoa; phylum Chordata; class Mammalia; order Rodentia; family Cricetidae; genus Myodes; species Myodes glareolus. The sequence goes on from NC_142044.1 coordinate 28,313,266, forward strand.
GTCCTCTATCAGATGTGGGGTTGGTGAAGATATTTTCCCATTCTGTAGTCTGCTATTTCATCTTGTTGACCATGCCCTTTGCTTTACAGAAGTTTATCAGTTTCAGGGGATCCCATTTATTAATTGTTGCTCTCAGTGTCTGTGCTACTGGAGTTATATTTACAAAGTGGTCTTCTGTGACAATGTGTTCAAGGCTACTTCCCACTTTCTCTTCTGTGAGGTTCAGTGTGGTTGGTTTTATGTTGAGGTCTTTGATCAGTTTGCACTAGAATTTTGTGCATAGTGATAGATATGGATCTATTTGTATTCTTCTACATGTTGACACACAGTTATGCCAGCACCATTTGTTGAAGATGCTTTCTTTTCACATTGTATCAATTTTAGCTTCTTTGTCAAAAACCAAGTGTTCAGAGGTGTGAGAGCATTTCCTATCAGGAAAAGAAAAAAAAAAGTTGTCCAAATCAGTTCCTAAACATATTCTCAGAGGGGCATGCAAAGACTGGAGAGTCAGAAGCTCGGAAATTAGGCAGCTAATCTTAAACTGAGCAAGCAGATGACTCGCTAGTGGTAAATGAGGTGAAATGACCACCTTCTCAGTGTTGCAAGAGAATCAGATAAGAACATGACTATTCTGAAAGCAACGCAGTTCATGCCTTTAAGTTTTCAATGAGTAAGTTCCAGTCCTGACTCTGCCACTTTGAGCCATACAACTGAGGAATATCATATCTATAGACCTTGTCATCCTCAGTTCCAAACTAGAGGCAATAATAAAACTGACTAATCAGAGAATTTTATGTAAAGTGAGTTTACATATTTGTGGTTGGTGATTATTTAGCAAAAACATTGGTATTTAATAAACTCTGGCTCATAAGGATAAATTGTCCTTCATACTTTTTAAGGAGTATGGAGTATTGTTGACTGCCTCTGAACTGATCTGCACATTCATTCACAAAATATACTTTTAATAGTTTGTGCTTGTTACAGCTAGTGATTCTATGTGGGAGGTTACTTAACCCTTAGGAGAAGAGGCATGGATCGAGGAAGTGGATCACAGAGTGGGGGTGGGGTTGAGGATTATAGTTCAACTCTGCTTCCAGCAGCTTTCGGCTTCTTGATCCCTACAGAGGTGAGCAGACACCCAGTGCTTCTGCTGTGAGCCGCTCCCCACCACACTTTGCCTCCACAGTGGACTGCACACTTTCAAACTGCAAGTCAAAGTAAGTCCATCCTCACTTAAGTTGCTTCCAGGCAGATACCTTGTCACATAAATGAGAAAAGCAGCTAATACACCACACTCAAAAGCATCAAAATAAATACTCCAGAAATGAAAATTGTAGAATTCAGGGAGACATGAAAGCATCTTAACTCTTGGGAAAAGTATCATATAAAAAGCTACATTTTCATCTTAGTACCTCTAAGGAAGAAAATCGGGGCAAAAAAGTAAAAACAATTGCCAGACGATACACTTTCCTCTTGCACCAGGTTTTTGAGTTACTCAAAAACAGGATAATTAACCTTGAAAGGTAGTGCGCTCATTATTGCTAGAAGCAGAACATAAGTATTTTTCCATGCTGTCTGCCATAGAGACACAGTGCTTCTCCAGGCACGAGGTGCAGTTGGACACATTTACAGCTCTGTGAGTGGCATCCATTCTGCCTGGATAGTTCTTGCCCCACTGCCTTTAACATCTATGAAAATCGTTCAATTGTTTTAATCTTTATAACCCTCAACTGATTACTTGGGAAACCTGAACCATCTTTTCCAGTTTCAAGTCATTTAGAATGTCACTCTGCCTAAACACGGCCTTCTCTGTTACGAATGATAGTCGGTATACTGCTATATCCAGAGATAATCAGAAAAGAATTTCTCTAAAACTTTTTAGGTCATATCTTCATATAGTCAGTATTGAGGAGGATGGGCTGGGTTTAAGATGAGAACCACAAAGCCCCAAATCATATGAGCTAACCCATGGAAGTTTATTATTGCTGTCATGTTCTGAATGACCAATGACTTTGGCAATTTCAGGGTACGTACACTCCATGATAGATCCCAGGAATGAATGTTACATGTTGTAACTTCATCAATCCAAATCAAGGCCATTAGATCTCCATGGCACCAAAGAGAAACTGGAAAAAAATGTAAAGGTGTTTTACCCTGTGCCACTCAGAAGTATCATACTGTCAGTCTCCTGCATCAGATTTCTAGCCAGAACCACATTTGTGACTCCCATCTAACTCCAAGGAGAAGAGTCTTGAGAATAGTTTTCCAGAGGCCCAAAAAAGAAAGAACAATTTATTAAACTCACATCGGTTTTTTGACACATTATGTTTGGGAATGAGAATAAAATATTTCCTTGGGGTGTTATTAATGTTTGCTGTTCTATAAAAATGGTATCTATGAGCCATTTTTATATATACTGAACTTTGTTCAAATTGCAAAATATCCTTATACATAAACATTGTGCTGCTATTAAAAGACACTGCACTCCTGGCAGAAAACCAGGTAGTCTGCTCACAGATCTTCTCCCGTCTCTCTGCTCCCCCAGATCCAACCCTATGGACTCATCCCCAATACTGTAACAGAACACCAGCTGCAGCCTCGCCTCCCACACTGCACACCTCTCCTGTGGTTCCCGCAGACCACCCCATCCTAACTTCCCTCCTACCTCACTGCTGTACCCCAGATCTCAACTCTAGCAGGCACCCAATGCTGATCCAAGGGTAACTCCTCCCAGGGCATCAAGTAGGCTTCACCTTCTCCTACTGCTCCTGAGATGCAATTTTCCAGTCTCATCCTCAGATGGATCGTAAAGACTTCTCCTTCAGTCTTTCTTCCCCCAACTCATCCCAATTGCCCCAAAACCAGTAGGTATTGCCTGTGAACACATCATCTGAACAGGCTGGGAGAACAGACAACACATAGCTATCACACTCTCTAAATTTCCAGAGAGGAAACAGAAACTAAAGAACAAAACACCCACTCAACAAAGACAAAGCCAGAACTCAACACCCAAACCAATCCCAAACACAGATGCCAAGATACCAGCATAAAAATACAATCAACAGCCACAGCAGCACATCTCCACTCCAACCCAGCTAACCTACCTCAACAGGCCCTATATACAGGCCTTCAACAGAGATGAAGCATAAGAAAAGACCTTTAAACAACCTTTTTTAATGTTATAAAGGTACTTAAAGAGGAAATGAATAAATACCTTAAAGATATCCTAAAGAAAACACAGTCAAAAGAAATAAATAAGACTATTCAAGACCTGAAATTGAAAATGAAATCAATAAAGGGAACACAAACTGAGGGAATTCAGAAAATGAACAACTTAAGAATTTGAACAGGAAATACAAGGACAAGCTTCACCAATGAAAGAGATGGAAGAGAGATTCTCAGGCATTAAAGATATTATAGAAGAAATGGAAACTTCAAAGGGAATCTTAAATCTAAAAAATTTCTGACATAAAAATGCAAGAAATCTAGGACATTGTAAAAAGACCAAACTTAAAAATAATAGGTATAGAGAAAGGAAAAGAATCCCAGGTCAAAGGCCCAAAACGTGTTTTCAACAAAATCATAGGAAAAAAAATCTATTTACACTTACTGTGTAAATTAGGCAGTCCTTGAACTTAGGATTCATCTATCTCAGACTTCTGTGTAGCCAGAACTATCATCCTATATTTTTACTTTGTATTTCCACATTTACCGAAAGTTGTTTATTAATTTTTTCACTATTAAAAAATATTCTTTATTTTTACTTTTTCTTTTTTCCCCTATGCTACCTAATTTTTGTTCTTTCTTTTATGAAAATTTCATGCCATATTATATTAAACGTTTTTAATATGCTAACTAAATAAACAATTTTTAAAAACTATAATACATTCACTGGTGCAATAGTGGCATGATAGTTATGAAGGTAAACAACCACTTTTTGATTGTATCTGAGGCCCGATCCACAGGAAGAATTCGGGTCTGGTACCATTAATCTGGTCAAAAGTTCATGACTTGGAAGATCATAGACCCTAGTAGAGAACCTACTTCTATTGTTTTGATAAATGGACATTGCTTTGATATTGTCAAACTGTTTTCTAAATATTTACATTTATACAAGTAGATTAGAACTGTTCTCAGCATTAGTTGAAGGCAGTAGTTAATGCAGAGACTCATAACAAGTCAAAGTAGGGGCTGGAGGAAATAGCTCAGTGGTTAATAGCACTGGCTGCTCTTCCAGAGGACCTTGTTTTAATTCCCAGCACCACATGACAGCTCAAAACTGTCTGTAACTCCAGTTTCAGGGGATCTGATACCCTACCACAGAGTATATATAGGCAAAATACCAGTACACATTATATAGATAGATAGACAGATAGATAGATCATTGAAAACAAGTGAAATTAATGATATTGAGTGCTCAGCTCTAAATGAGTCTCTCTCTCTCTCTCTATCTCTCTCTCTCTCTCTCTCTCTCTCTCTCTCTCTCACACACACACACACACACACACAGAGAGAGAGAGAGAGAGAGAGAGAGAGAGAGAGAGAGAGACACACACCAAAATTCAATGAATATCTCCTAAGAGCTGGAGTAACAGAACTGTTATGAGATATTTTCTTCTGAAGATGATAAAGACATTGTACTCATGGACTCAAAACAGCCATGGTTTTACTTGTATACCACCTCTTTTTCTTGTGCAAGCCCTATACAAGATGGCACCCCCATCATTTTATCATTGATAGGAGAAGAATATATAATGACTCACCCCTCCCTGATGAGATATTGATCACTAACTGTCATTGCAGGAGAGGAGACATTTTCTTCAAATATGTAGCCACTACTAAGTTGCTCACACTCATGCAAATTTTGCCTACACCCAAACTCGTGTAAGCAACCTTAGTTAAACTCAGTGAGTTGTAAGAAAAACATAAAGAGAGGAGTACTTATTAGGAACAAGGGAGAGTCCAGAGGGATTAAGAAAGATTTAAAGATGGTACCAAGGGTGAGCGTGATCAGAATGTAATATATATAAACATGAAACTGTCAAAAGATAAATAAAATTTTAAAATAATTAGGATATGAATTATCTATTCACTTCTTATTACAAAAGACGAGAATTCTCTCTCTTCTGCTTCTAATATCTTTGCCCCATCCACTACCCTCTCCTCTCCTACAAGCAGAGACATTTGCTTCTCCTGTACATCTGCTTCAGTCAAATCACTGCTCCCGTTAATGCCAATGTAAATATTATTCTCTATTGAGAAACAAAACTTTAATGGTTACTTGATTTTTTTGTTTGCTCTCATTTTTACATGCTAAATTAAATAGTATAATGTCTAATTATCAGGCCTGAAAAATAACAAGTTTATTCATTTTTTTTTTCAGCAGCTTCAAGTACATCAGAACATCTCTGTGGGGGCTGCCTGTGCTCTCTGATCCAATCTAGTGAAATTGCCTTCTATGCCCTTTGTATTCTGTCATCCTGCATGGTGCTCAGATCAAGTCAGAGACCCTGCTTCTCATCATACTGGATCCTATTTATTCAACTTCTTAACTCTTCAAAGTTTGTAGCACCTCCTTACATGGGGAAGCTAATCTTCCTATCATAGCTTTTGAGAGGGAAGCTTGAGATCTCACAAGCTGAATTTTTTTCAAGTTGTTTCTCCACTTTCTTTTTTTCCCTCCTATTAATTGGTAGTTCTACTGAGTACAAAATTATCAGTTGAAAATGGCTCTCTTTTGGAACATTTGAAACTATTTCCTGCTAGTTCTTGTTGCTGAGGCCGAAAATACTGATTGCCTTCTGACAGTGGAGACCACCCACGAAAATCACCATGGTGGTTGGGACAGGCAGGGGTTGTTTGTTTATCTGGGTAGTTTGCCATCTAATCTTTGGAAATTTCTAGATTGATTCTGTGTCCCATATATCTTTTAATCTGGAAATACTCGTTGGTTATTTCATGTTGTAATTCTGTTTTTAATTTTCAACTGAAATATAAACATATCACTTCCCTCTTCCCTGTGTTCCCTCCAAGGTCTCTCATGACTCTTCCCTCTAACTTCTGCTGTGTCCTGCTCCCTCTCAAACTGATATTCTTTTTTATTATTGTTATTACATTCATATTAATGTATATATAGTATAAATAATATATATAGTATAAATATAATATAAATAGCTTAATAAATAAATAAAGTCTTCTAGGTCTGTTTAGTGTGGCTTCTGTGTAGATGATTCTATAGCTAACCAACTGGGAGTTCATCCCTAGAAGAGACTAATTATCCCTTTCCCAGAAGTCATTAGTTGAATATAATTCTTTGTCTAGAGGTAGGGCCCCATGAAATTTTGCCCTTATACATTAGCATGTCTACTGATATAGACAAAGGCAACATTGTTTAGATCTTCATTAGGCAACATTGTTTAGATCTAGGCAACATTGTTTAGATCTTCATTTGGCAACATTGTTTAGATCTTCTTTAGGCAACATTGTTTAGATCTTGTTTGGCAACATTGTTTAGATCTTTGTTAGACAGAGGTAGTATTGAGTATCACGGTTGTAGCTCACCTGTCATTTCTAGGAGACACGATCTCTAACTGCCTTTCCTCCTCATCTGGCTATTTCACTCTTTCTGCCTCTTTTCCGAAACGTTCCCTGGACCTTAGGTACATGAGTTGTATTGTAGATGTGTACAGTAGAGATGGTTCTGTACATGATCCACTGATTTCTGAACTATGGCCTGTTGTAGTTTTCTGAAATGGTTTCCAGGAAACAGAGTTTTCTAAAATGGTCTCCAGCAAACAGAGATCATTGTTTCTCACATGAGCTACAGAAGGTTGAAGTAAGGGAAGATGCATTTCCAAATTTCAACCATCATCATGACCTTTTTTTCTCTAGCTCTTTTTATAAATTGAGTTGTGACACTTTTAATCAAAGTTAATTTAAATAAAAATACTTCAAAAGAGACTCTATTTGAGAATTACTAGCAGAAATGTTAGTGACTATTATACTGCAGAACTATTAAACTGACGAATATTTGGCTAGCGCTGCCAGGAAGCTTCTTCCCTATCATCGTCAGTGCACGCATTGTGTATAGGAACAATGCAATGCTGTCAAATATTGACTCATATCTGGCATTGTAACTGCATAACAAATAGGAAGTCTGGATGAAGTGAATATCATGTTCTTTCAATTATACAGTTGCATTTAATTCTCATGATCTTATGAGATGTGTTTAATCTTATTTTTACAGAGGAAAAAAAATCGAGTGCAGGAAGATAAAAGGGTTTCTAATGGCGTATTGTTATACAGAGAGAGTGAGTGCTACTTGAACTTCTGATTCCAAATGTTTGAAACTTTAGGCACTAAACAGAGACATCCATAAAGACAGGATTTTTTTGCACATGAAGAAGGCCAATAGTGAAAGCACAACACAGAAAAATAGGTTCTGTCATTAGTCACCCATTTAGAGTGCATCTAAAGGGTTCTTCTGGTATTGTCCAGACAAAATTCAGGCACAAACATTGGCACTAGGGAGTGTGACATGACTTATCTAAAGTCACTCAGTATGTACCTTTGCAAGAATGAGAATATTTGTTCTTAATTGGATCTTAAATTTACTGTTTCATTTTGTTTAATTTTTTTCTCATTATTAAGTAGCCAAAATGGAATTACCTGTGTGACCTTGCACAAGTATTGAGCCAGCAAAGGAATAATGACTCTTGCCTACCTAACAAAATGAACTATAAAAGTACTTCTAATGAAGAAGAAAAAAAGGGTAGGGGATAATGTTGCTAAATGGTAGGTATAAGAAAAGAAAGAAGTAGATAAGTGATAGATAATTGATTGATACCTAGACGATAGATTACTGATTTATTGGTTGAAGATTAGATGCATAGATGGTAGAACTTGATAGGACAAAGAAAAAGAGTTAGTAAAGAGAAGAAGAAGAAGAAGAAGAAGAAGAAGAAGAAGAAGAAGAAGAGGAGGAGGAGGAGGAGGAGGAGGAGGAGGAGGAGGAGGAGGAGGAGGAGGAGGAGGAGGAGGAGGAAGGAAGGAAGGGAGAGAGAGAGATCGGTCTCTTAGTACCCTTCCTTAATGCTGAACACCTAACCACCATTGTGATGGTACCAGCAGATGGGGCCACTGAGAGATGAATTGCTTCATTTTCCTTATTAAAAGGGCTTCAGATAGTTTTCTTGCCTTTTCTACCATGTGAGGATTATAGCACTAAGGCATCATCAATGAATAAGAGAGAGAGGACCCTTACCACTCTCTCTTTGACAGTAGCTAGATCTTGGACTTAAAATAGTGAGAAATAAATTTCTCTTGTTTATAAAATACCCATTTATTTCATTTTTCTAGAAGAGTTTAAAGGTTTAAGACAAAGGAGCAGAAATCAAGATAGAGTGAGAAAAGCAAATAAGCTTTATTACACACACACACACACACACACACACACACACACACACACACACTGCTGTCTTGTTTCCCCTAAGCAGCCAATACCAGGGTGTTGTTGATACCTGATAGTACTGTGTTTACAGCCTCATGTCTGTAGTATGCTGTAAGCCAAAGAGGTCATATGCTGAATCTACTCAGAGTAACAACATGCTGCTAAACTGAAATGCTCATCTACTGCTGCACACTTACAATGTCATAACTTCTTGCCCCCTCCACCCCTGTGAAATTCAATCCACACACCTTTGCACACTGGAAGAAAAGGCTGGCTGTGGGCCCTTGTACTTCGAGTATATGCTTTTCCAATAGCTCTAGTGAGTGACTTTATTTCTCAGGAATTTCCTGAGGCCCATAAACTGTCCTGTTCCCATTTGGTCCTGCAAGAGCTTAGCACAACTCTGACTTGATCCCCTACCAGATTAATACATAAATTCTACATTTCCTCACCTTGGATTCTCTTAGACATAATCTTGTCAATTGTTAAAACTATTTAACTTTTATTTCATTGTCATTTATTCACGCTTTTCACATCTGAATTATAACTTCAGGATAGTTATGCCAGCTTTCTTTAACTTAATTTTTGTGAATTTGTTTCATACAATTTGTCTTATTCCTAGAGAAACAATCCTTCATGCATTTCTTTAGCAATATGTTTTAAATAACATTTTGTCATTCTCAATAACTATATTAATGCTTTATTTTAAGCAATATTAATTTATCATGTAAAGTTTGCTCAAAGACTATTATCTTATGAGCTTGCAAATTATCTTACAGCCATGACCATATGTAAAAACTGACATGTTTAATGAAACATTAAAACTGAATTTTAATTTATAAGTATGGTTGTTGGAGCTTCCAAGAAGTCATACTGAGACAGAATTTGAAATATAAGCAGTTTATCAAAAGTAACACTTGTAAAATATTAAAGAGGTAGAAGGAATGGCATGGGGGTTCTGGAATTCATGATAGAAATCTAATAGTCTCAAGACAGATGGGAAGTTTCCCAGTGAAAGCTGTGCCCATCTTCATATCCCTTTTTGCTCAGTTGTTGACTGAGGCTGCCTATGAAGAAAGCATCCTTATGTTTACTTCCTAACATAGATACATACTAAGCATACTGGCAGGTGTAAGCAGCAACATGCTAAAAGGAATAAGAAATCAGGTGTGCTTTACAACAGAGTCACACATTCCACACCTGAAAACTGAACCAAATTCAAATGAGATACGTTCCAAAAAGACTTTCTTCTACGTGATGCATGTGCAGATAGGTGTCCTTTCTTACCGTTCTCTAAGTAGTACGAAGAAACAACTGATACCTGGGATTTTCAAAGACCATCCATCCAATGACCCCTCTGGCAGACTGTCACTCTGAGTCCAAGTTCCAGGTAGTGGTTTCCATGAGTGTGGAGTCTGGAATTCAGGCACAAGGAAACGCTTGCACCTCCAGTGTCAGCAGAGTCTATGTCCACTCACAGGTTGAGCACACGAACCTTGATAGCAAGTGACATCCTGGCCCAACAGTCTTGCTTTGAAACCAGCAATTTGAAAGTTACAGGCACTTACAGAGTGAACTGACAGCTAGGGAGCCTGCATAGGACCCACTTAGCCCCTCTGAATGTAGGTGGCAATTGTGAAGCTTGGTCTGTTTGTGGGGCCTCTAGCAGTGTGATCTGGACCTGTCTCTGGTGCATGAGGTGGCTTTTTGAGAACCTGTTCCCCATGCTGGGATGCCTTTCCCAGCCATGATGCAGGCAGAGAAGTTTGGTCCAGTCTCAACTTGATATGCCATGCTTTGTTGACACCCATGAGAGGCCTGTCTCTTTCTGAATGGAGAAGGAGTGAATGGGGGGGGGTAGATGGGAAGTAGAGGGAGAAAACAGGAGGAGAGGAGGGAAGGGAAACCGTGGTTGGTATGTAAAATAAATGTAAAAATTTAATAAAAAAGAAAGTTACATTAAGAGGAATTACATTTTTTTTCTCTAAAACAATAGAAAACTAACCCCTTAGCAAGAGCCCTGGGAAAACCTATTACTTTCAGAAAATATTTTTCTTTCCTCTTCAACGCTTAGTGAAGATTAAAACTAGAAGGAAAATTACACATCAGTGCTCATTTTCATATGCATGAACCAAAATCTATGTGAAGATTCAATTTCAAAACCAATAAAGTTTGTGGAAGACGTGTATGACCTGAAGTTGCCTAGTATAGACTCATCACTTACATGAGAAGGGGTTTTCAGAATTACGGTTTAAATAAATCAGCTCAGATGGTAGCATACTTCCTTGAAGTATCAAGTGTAGAGTTAAAGCAGGGACATGGGAAAACCCAGAAAAATGCTTTATGTCCTCTTACATAAGCCTATGAAAAATGAAAGAATTTTCCTCCCCTCTTGATAGCCCAGTCTGGCAAGAAGTCACTAACTCTGTCAGTGAGACTCTACTGATCATCCAGTTCAGTATTAATTGAAATCAATCATAACATAGTTGGGCAAGCAGAAGAGATGAAGCATGTGGTACATCAGCCTGGTGAGTTTTCAGATCACAGACTTCACTGTACCCCTTTTTATTGCTGATTATCCTGAATTTCTTCTTAAATTTTAAGAAAAGTAAAACTCTCAACTTCACAACATCTGTGAGAAGATTACAGAAAGAACAAGGACTTTAAGTTCAAACACCATTGATCAGGATTTAGAACCTAGCTTGGCCCTTTCATTACTATACTGCCAAATTTCCTAATGCTCCTCTGTTCATTTTTCTCTGCTGAAAAATGACAGAGCAAAATGTCATAATGACATGTTGTGATAATTAGAAATAACTCATAAAATACAAAAGTCACAAGTGTAACAAATAAGTTATTGCAGTCTTGAAAGCAAACTATAAATTCTGCGTCATCCCCAGTATTCAGATCCTCTATTATAATCTCATTGAGTTAGTCTATTGAGCAATCCTAACATGGCTAGGCACAAATACAGATGAGCTTCACTTCCTACCATCCCTGTTTCTTCCTTGGTACTCCACCAAAGGCATGCCTAAAAGCCACAGGGGCTGGTTCTTCCTGCCTCACTGCTAATGCCTGACTATGGTACAGAGGAGTCCCTCATACCTATAGAAGTCAAACAGTGGGAACATAAGGCCACTCACCAGCTACCCTCATTCTGAACATAAGTTTTCTAAAATTGTCACCTGCCCAGTTAGGCTCAGATCATTAAATCAACTAGTGGGGTCCCTAAGCAGAACGTAACTAGAGTATACTCTTATTTTAGTCACCTCTGCTTCGATGAGTTTTCTCAGAGCCTCTACACCCTGGATTGATAGGAAGAGCAGTGGAGAGTAAACACTCCAACATAGACATGCATACAAACATGTGCATGCACACACAGACACACACACACTTCATAGATATGGAGGTAAACATTTATCTTCATGACAAAGACAATGGCTGAAGAGGCACCTCATCTTGGGCTACAAATTAATGAGACTGAGAGAGAAGTATGAACCTGCTGGCTGTTGATTCCTTAGTGCTTTCCTCTCCTTATCCATTTCTTTGTTCTTAGATTTAGGTTTAAGCTGCCAATTCACTTAGCATTCTATGATGCTTAACTCACCATGAATGCTCTCAGAAAATGTCATGTGTATCAAATGGATGTGAGTCCTCAACATTGCAGTAATATTAATATTATACTAAAGATATATAAGGGGGTGGAAATGTAGTGGAACTCACCTAAAAACTCTTATACTTCTTTTGGTCAGAACTATAAAACAAAATTTCCTTTTCTTCCAACTAAACAATATATTGTTGGTTAATACTTATTAGGGTCTACCTCCACAAGAAAACTTGACCCCTTCTCCATTGTCTATCTTGGGTGATATTTTGTAAATTATGGTTGAGAAGCCCATTCTTATTACCAGTCAAGAAACTACATGCTTTGCCAAATACCAGTTAATTTTCTCCTTACAATCACTTTGTGAAGTAATTGTCATTCCTGTTTTTATGAATAAGGAAGGACAGCACATGAGAAATTTGAAAGCTGAGCAATCACAGATCTCCAGGGCAAAATACAACTTTTCAGATTCCATCTTTTATATTCCTTCTGGCTCCTGGTGTGACTGCCTTACCGACACTTCCAGATATGTTTCAAAAACTGCTTCCTTGAAACATCAAAGGACGGGACAAGAATGGAACAGCTAATTGTGCAGGGTCATGTGGTTAATACAGAGTGTATCACCCACTGGTCCAACCAGAGAATACCATTGATTTCCCTGAATCTGTATTTTAATTTAAAAAAAGAACTGGGGCGATGCCTCGTGAGAGTTGTAAAAGTTCAACACCATCCTGCATTTGGAAAGTGTTGCAGGAGCTGCAAGGCTCTCTATGAAAGCTAAGTACCTGCTTCACCTTCACTGCTGTGTCTGGTGCCTGTCTTACCTCTCTGTCTCCTCCACATTGCATCTCACTTACAAAAACTTCATTCCTCATTCTTTCCCCCACCCTGGTCATTCATTGAATGAATACAAATATAATCTTAGTCTCTGAATAAACTGCAGTGTTTTCAGAGACAGGCAATGGAAAACAAGCCAAGTTTCCTTGTGACTGTGGAGCCCCTTCATGCTGCTTGCAGTCTGTCAGCTCTCCCTTCCCTCAAACTCCCCTCCACGGTGCCTTAGTAGCCGCCTGACTTTGAAGAGCACAGCAGCTAAAACACATATCTCAAAAGACTCAAAACCGGCCACCACTTATGAACAAACAAACACTTGCAGCCTTTGTTTTTCTGGATCTGGGTTAGTGCAGTGAGAACAATTGTTTCCACGTCCATCCATTCGCCTACAACTTTCATAATTCAGTAAGTCGGGACACTTGTAAGGGACCACGGGGCTGGATATCAAGGGAATCAGAAAACTATAAATCATGTGGTGTAAAGGAAGAAAAGAGAGAGGGTTAAATGGGATGGGAATGAAAGGGAAGAATAGGAAATATAAGAAGTGATATCTAACATTAAAAACTTTAAAAATATTATTAGGAAACCTATTAGTGTAAAAACTTCCTAGAGTATACACATTTATTCCATGGATTAAGGAGAGCCAGCTCCTAGACCCTGCCCAGGGCATTGAAAGAAATCCACAGAATCTGTGTAATCTCATTTTCTATCTGAGAGGATTAGGAAAATTACATTCTCACACTTATTTTAACAGATTTCTTCTCTGTTCTCTCAATGCTGCTATCATGATGTTCTTTTGTTACATTTTCTGCTTCTTCTATCTCTCATTCTAGCTCTTTCTTTGCTCTGGATGTTTCCCTTCTAGTTCTCTCATACACAAAGTTATCTTTCTCTCAGGATGCTCCCCAAGTTTCTGCCCAGCTCTCTTTTTCTTCTTTCCGCTCACAAAGACCACACAATCTTTCAGGCAGTACATCTGAAGGTCACAGACCACCTCTTAAGTAAATGGTAAGAAACAGAGTTGCCCCAACAGTCCTTAAGCTATAAATCCAGATAAATTGTAACAATAACAAGGAAGAAGCCCTTTCTTTCAGTTAACTCCCTAATTAGTGGGCTGCAACCGGCAGCTGCAAAAGGAGAAGTCTTTCTGTTATCCTATCTATCGAGGTAGCCTTATAAAACTAAACTACTGAGGAGACCAAGGAAAATAAGGAAGTTGTGTGCTTTGCCCTGTACATTTAAGTGTATAAACATTTTTTAACATTTTGTGGTGAGTGGTCATAGAAGTTGGACAGTTGGACTTTCTCTGATTGGAGATTGTTTAGAAAGAGCAGAGAGAGTGCTGAACTGAGGGGCCCATCACAGCTGGAGGCACAGCAAGCAGCTTCTTTGGCATTCTCCAAGGCTCAATGACATTAAAAGCATTTTAAACTTAGAATGCATTTTTCTGTCCTGTCTGTAACCTTTGACCGTAAGAAGGGAGACTTGTAACTCTTTCTTAGGCCTATGAAGTTAGTTTATATTTTGTGGCCCAGGCCAATTAGGGAATCTTTTCCCATGTGTCTGAACAAAGGTCATAAAACAGGGGTTAGAACTTGTGATCAGCTAGACCTGGCACCACAATTAACTTCCTTCGTACTATTTTCCTTGGCTCAACAAATCCGACAGCTGGCTTCATGTCCTTATAAATAAGATTGTATTTTTCTATGAATAGTTTATCTTAAAACCCATTAGCAAGGTACCTGCTCTGATCTAAGGTTATTTTGAAGTTCTATATCAGTTGATAGTATATGACTATCTTGGCAGCTGAGGAAAAACACAGTTGTTTTCTTTTTAATTTCTTTTTTATTGATTTTTATTGAGTGCTACATTTTCTCTGCTCCCCTTCCTGCCTCTCCCCTCACCCCTTAGCCCTCCCCCAAGGACCCCATGCTTCCAATTTACTCAGGAGATCTTATCTTTTTCTACTTCCCATGTAGATTAGATCTATGTAAGTCTCTCTTAGTGTCCTCATTGTCTAAGTTCTCTGGGATTGTGGTTTGTAGGCTGGCTTTCTTTGCTTTATGTTTAAAAATCACCTATGAGTGAGTACATGTGATAATTGTCTTTCTGTGTCTGGGTTACCTCACTCAAAATAATGCTTTCTAGTTCCATTAATTTTCCTGCAAAAATCAAGATGTCATTATTTTTTTCTGCTGTGTAGTACTGCATTGTGTAAATGTACCACATTTTTTTTATCCATTCTTCGGTCACGGGGCATTTAGGCTGTTTCCAGGTTCTGGTTATGACAAACAATGCTGCTAGGAACATAGTTGAGCACATGTCCTTGTAGCATGACTGAGCATCCTTTGGATATATACCCAAAAGTGGTATTACTGTGTCTTGAAGAAGGTTCTTTCTTAATTTTCTGAGAAATAGCCACACTGGTATCCAAAGGGATTGTACCAACTTGCATTCCCACCAGCAATGAAGAGTGTTCCCTTTTTGCCACAACCTCCCCAGCATAAGTTGTCATCAGTTGATGTGGGAGAATTGTCTGTATTCTGTCAATCATATTTTAATAAAATGCTGATTGGCCAGGCAGGCAGTATAGGCGGGAAAACCAGACAGGAAGTAGAGGTGATGCAATGAGAACAGGAGAATTCTGGGAAGCAGGGAGGATCCTCTGCCACTCCTGCGCAGACCACCAAAGAGGCAACATGTAAGCTGTCACACTGAGAAAGGTACTGAGCCCATGTGGCTAAAATAGATAAGGATAATGGGGTAACATAAGTTACAAGAACTAATAAGGAGCCTGACCTAATGGGCCAATCAGTTTATAACCTTATGGAGTCCTGTGTGTGATTTTCTTTGGGCTTGCCCGGCTTTGGGGTACTGGGCAGGACAGAAACCCCAACACGCTGGCCCCTCATGTTACAATCAGTGCTTTTGATCTTGGCCATTCTTACAGGTGTAAGATGGAATCTCAGAGTTGTTTTGTTTTGCATTTCTCTGATGACTAAGGATGTTGAACATTTCCTTAAGTATCTTTCAGCCATGTTAGATTCCTATGTTGAGAGTTCTCTGTTTAGGTCTGTACTCCATTTGTTTTATTGGATTTGGATTATGTGTTCTTTTGGTGACCAATTTCTTAAGGTCTTTGTATATTTTGGAGAACAGACTTCTGTCTGAGGTGAGATTAGTGAAGATCTTTTCCCATTCTGTAGGCTGTCGTTTTGTCTTATTGACCATATCCTTTGCTTTACAGAAGCTTTTCAGTAAAGGTTCCATTTATTAATTGTTTCTCTCAGTGTCTGTGCTGCTGGGGTTATATTTAGGAAGTGGTCTCCTGTGCCAATGTGTTCAAGTGTATTTCCCACTTTCTCTTATATAAGGTTCAGTGTGGCTGGCTTTATGTTGAGGTCTTTAATCCATTTGGACTTGAGTTTTTTGCATGGTGATAGATATGGACCTATTTTCATTCTTCTACATGTTGAAATCCAGTTTTGCCAGCACCACTTGTTAAATATGCTTTCTTTTTTCCATTTGATATTTTTTGCTTCTTTGTCAAAAATCAGGTGTTCAAAGATGTGAATAATATCCGGTCTTCTATTCAGTTCCCTTGGTCCTCCTGTCTGTTCTTATGCCAATACAGGCTTTTTTCAGTACTATAGCTCTGTAGTAGAGTTTGAAGTCTGGGATTGTGATGCCTCCAGAAGTTCTTTTATTGTACAGGATTGTTTTGCTATCCTGGGTTTTTTGCTTTTTCATATGAAGTTGAGTACTGTTCTTTCGAGGTCTGTGAAGACTCAGTTGTTTTCTTAAACTGTGCTCCAAGACAGTAAATGCAAATGTATAACCCCTGTGTCAACTTGTGTCAAGTTGACAACAAAGCAGCATGACAGGGAATTATCATTGCTCTTGAACTTGATGGTAAAATCCTATTGCTCAAGAATCCAAGTTGGTACCAACCTGGAAGCTTCATTCCTGCAGGCTAGCTTGTATGATGATAGAAGGTTATATGTATGAAACCAAGGGAGGGGAGCAATAACCAATCTTATCTAGTGGTGAACCCTGAGCATTATATTAATGACTGGCCTGACAAGATGAGGCCACCGGTGTACAGCTGTGACACAATGCTTTGAGAGTAGTCAACCATTTTCTTATTAAATTTAAACCCACTCCACAAGATAGAATACATGTCTGGTACTGCTAATGTGGCCAGGAACATTGGTCATAAGCCCCAAGGGAAAACCTAATGCTATTATTCTGCTACATGGACATAGTATTAAATTGCCCATGTTCTTATCTTCGGCCCACAGATTAGTGCTGCTCTCAGCCCTCTTTAGAGAGCTTCGTTTTTCAGTGGATGACTATTAATACACAGATTCACAACAGAACATCTTGCAGAGAATAATACTGTGAAGTGCTCAGCTCTAAACAGTATGTATAAATATACATATAGTATAAATATAGTATAAATACCATATTTCTTTCTCTCAACACCCAACAACCCTTGTGAAGCAAGGGGTGGGTGGGAATTGTAAAAGCCAGAGGTAATGGACACCTGCCACAAAATAGTACTTGCAGGGTATAGCAGTGCCACTGGACACAGGAACTCATGGGCAACTGTGACTGTGTGCACAAGACCTGTACAAGATCGATCACACCAAAGAGAGCTCATGAAGTCCCATCTCTGTCTAAGGAGCTAGTGGTCACTGGTGCTTTCTGTGGGTGGGAAGCATTAGTTTTCTTCAGAAACGTGACTCTTGAGAAGCTACCCAGGCTTTGGTAGATGGCCTACTTCCATGTGCATGTAGGCACCGTTAAGTAGAATCAGTATCTTTATTGAAGAGTACATTAAATTGGAAATAAAAATGGGTGAGGATAACAGATGAATAACTGGGACAAAGAGAATAGGAAACTGGTTAAAACACATTATACACACATATAAAGTTCACAAACAAAAAATTAGAGAAATTAAGCAACTTTATAGTTAACTAACCTATATTAAGTGTGTGTGTGTGTGTGTGTGTGTGTGTGTGTGTGTGTGTGTGTACATGTGTTCGGGGCTGGGGCGGGAGTGTACATTTGTGTTTAGGTACAACCCAAAATTCTATCACTCTCAGCTATATTTCTGAGCGACAGTTTCTCATTGAACCTGGAACTAATCAGTTGGCTAGCCTGTCTAGCCAATTCACATTCACTTCACACACACACTACAAGCACATTTTATCACACCCAGATTTTTATAAGGGTGCAGTGATCCAAACTCAGATTATCATGCCTGCATGATTTTATGCAGTGAGCCATCTCTTCAACCCCTGAAAACTATATTGTTTTTAATTAAAGACCTCTTATAGCATAAAACCTAAGTATATGGCAAATACATATCCCTACTTGTATCTGTTGATGCCTTTTTACAGTAACCTGTTTCATCAGCTACAGCCTGAGTCATTATGAGTTGTGAATGTAGATATAGAGTCTAGTGCTGACATCAAAATATATACAATTATGTTCCTTGACAGTAATAACATCAATATTATCTTGTACAACAGTATCTTGTCGATACCTTTATCCATCATTTCTGTCAGCTGAATGGCTCTCATACAACTATTGAACAAAAATTCCTTGACTAATTTAAGAATGTGTTATCATTTTATTTTATTTTCTATAAAGCAAAGAAGAAGCTCACTGAACAGAAGAAATGACTTTTACCTATAGAATCATTTCTTTAATTCTATAAAAAAAAACTTACATTTACTTTTAGGCATGTGTGTGTGCCTACTTCTCTCTATATGTACCATATGTGTGCTAGTTGCGGGGAAGTCAGAAGAGACCGTTGGATATTTTGTAACTAGAGATATGGGCAGTTGTGAAGCACCCAGCATGAGTGCTGGGAACCAAACTCACATCCTCAGCAAGAATAGCAAATGCTCTTAATGGCTAAGTCATCTCTCCAGCCCTAGTAGTCACATATTATGGTAGATTTATCTCAGGAATTTTTAAGGTTGCAATGGAAATCAATTAACCAGTTTGAGGACCATACTATATCCTAGTGTATCTGGTTTGTTTTGTCTTGTCTTTTACCAACTCTACTTGGTTTCTTTAAGTAAACACTGTGACCATGAGTCTGGATCAAGAGGTGGTCTGGAGGTAGAAAATAATCTAAATATAAACATAGGCTCAGAAGTCTTAGTAGTCACAAACATATGCGACTCCCAGCGTTACCTTCCCTGATCTTTCATTTTACAGTCCCCGAAGTCCCAGCTATTTGAAACCCCTCTAAAGACACTATAGCCATCATGTTTCAGAATCTTTGAATACAATGTTCTCCCTGCCTTCTACATCTCCCTCTGACCTCCTTGCTAGGGGGAGAGGAAGGAATCTATTTGTCCTCATCACTAAACTTGGGCACCATTTTATGGTTAACTGGGAATCTCTTATGGAAAATGTCACTCTGAACTAAGGATGAGTTTGCACATGGGGTTTTGGATAGATGCACTGAGCCATTCTGAATAGCATTCAGTATCTTCTACTTTGCTTGTTCCTAGTCTAATAATGATTCTGTTGCCTATTTCTAGGGAAATGATTTAGGGGGAAAAAACTGAGAGAGTTTTAGAGAAACATGGCAGTGTGTGGAGTTCCTGAGGCAGGGGGAGAGGCAATCTCCCTTCTAGAATTAGCCCAGAGCAAAGAACTGATTCAGTCACCTAGGGAGCTAACTGAACTGTCTTCTCTCTCAAGTGAAGAAGTGGTAGCTGGTGAGTGTTGGCAGCGTCTCAGGGTCAAGGATGTAAGACAATTACGGTAGGTTCATCAACCACCAACGAAAGGACATCAAACAGGGAAGCAGGAGATTCTTAGAGCACAAAGGGTTTGCTCATGTACACAAAAGGCAGTTTCAGTGTCTCCCAAAATAGCTGTATGGGGTTAAACTTGAACCAGATAGGAGTTTCGTTATAGTTTAAGGGGAAGAAGCAAAAATACACAATTTTATTAATATTTTACAACTCAGATTTCCTCCCACTGAGTTTCTTTGACATTCCTTGTATGGGGGTTTATTTATTAAAATACAAGCAGCTTATTATTGCGCTGTTAAAAGAAATGATTCTTCCTCCCTCAGCACCCACTAACCACCTATAGTGCCACAATGAGAGGTGTAGTGCTATGACGTCTTTATGAATGCCAGGTACAATCTTGTGTGGTTAACCAAAGCTACAGTGAGTCAAGAAAACTACTTTTTTGTCTATTCTGTGTATATACCAAGGGAAAATTTTGTTTATACCTTAACTGGAACGTATTTTTAATGAAGAAGGTTGATGTTATTTAAAGTCAAATTGGGATATTACACTCATGGGTGATCATTTGAAATGATTCACTTGGAAGCTTGGAGTAGGTAGTCAAAATACATGACGGGAGCAATTTCCAGTCCGTGCTCATCAGAGAAGAGAAATGATAGTCTGTCATCTTATGGTCCCCTCATCATATCATACTGTGAAACAAACAAACAAACAAACCGAATACTTCTCCAGAAATCGATTCCTAAGCAGCCATGAGAGCACAGGGTTTTGGGTGAAAAAACAGCAGGGCTTTGAGACAAAATCAATAGCATCAAACTAGTCGGTTTTCCTTCTGTGGCAGAATGAGGGAAAAATTGAAACACAATGCATTTCGACTTGGCTTCTGATTTTCCTCAATAAGAATTTCTCTTCAACAAAGAGGCTAATTTGCTAGATATTTTTTTGAATGCTCAGTTTGTATGTTAGTGGGTAACCTGATAACTGGTCTCCGTTGCTGAGCAAAGAAGATTATTGTAAGAACAGAAAGGCATGTGGGCAAATAACTAAAAACCACGGCTAAGAGAGTTTAATACAATTACGAGCAAAACACTAACTATAGTTGCGCACATATAAAGTCCCAACTCTCTCAAGTGGTCTCAAAAGCTTCTTCAAATATGGAAAGGCTTCAAAAATGTCTGTGAAATATTGGAACACTGGACTTAACACCCTAGGTCCAAATGAGAAGCAGAGGGAGGGAGATCGTGAGCAAGGAAAGCAGAACCAGAGGGAACCTTCATCCGACGACGGATGGAGACGGAGACCCACATTGGAGCACTGGACTGAGCCCCCAAGGTCCAAATGAAGAGAAGAAGGAAGGAGAACATGAAAAAGGAAGTCAGGACCGCGAAGGGTGCGTTCACCCACTGATACAAGGGGACTGATCGAATGAGAGCTCACCAAGGCCAGCTGGACTGGGACTGAACGAGCATGTGATCAAATCGGATTCTCTGAATGTGGCTGACATGGGGGCTGACTGAGAAGCCATTGACAATGGCCCTGGGTCTTGTTTCATCTGCATGGACTGACTTTTTGGGATCCTGGTCTGTTTGGATGCTCACCTTCCTGGACCTGGAGGGAGAGGGGAGGAACTTGGATTTCCCACAGGGCAGGAAACCCTGACTGCTCTTGGGAATGGTGAGGGAGGAGAAGAGGGAGTGGGGGGGAGCAGAAGGGTATTGGGAGGAGGGGAGAAAGTGGAAATTCTTTAAATAAATAAATAAGTAAATAAGGAAAAAATGTCTGTGAAACTAATCACAAAACATGAGATAAGAGAGTTGGGAGAAAAATGGATGTCCTAACTTGTGTACTCACACACAAAAGATGCCAAGAAGTTCCCTGGTGATGACTGCCATTTTCCTTCAGCTTCTAATAAGTTAGTTTATATTTAGATGGTTTTCAGTTCCAGACCATGAAGACTTGCATTGGTCTCCAAGGGATTTTCCGAAAGAGAATTTAATAACTCTAACCACGTATCACTAAGACAAAAGGCAATGCAGTCGTTTCGATTAGTAAAACACTCGTGACAAAGAAAAACTAAATATCCGACAGAGACACCTTTTGTGGTAGAGTCTTTGGCACTTCATGACTTGCCTTCGAGGTCTTTTATTGATCATTGCTATAGATCATTGATAGTTCCACATTTGTGCCCTGAGAATACTGCCAAGAGAGGAACATAAGTGCTAATGACTTTTGGATGTCAGTCATGTCAATACATTATCTCTAGCCCTGGATGATTCCAATGGTTTTTATGTTTGGTCATCTTCTTCATGTGTTTAACATTAAAGACTATCCCTCAAAGCAGCATCAGGTAATTTATTAATTACACTATGTTTTGTTGATTCCTCTAATAAAACAAACATCAGGAGGTAGCAACACCAAATACATCAGAACTGATTAAACACCAAAGCAGAAACAAATTCAATGGATTTGTACCACCTATAATTACTTTGCATGTGGACCTGAGTGTCCAGCTCTGTAGACAAAATTCTTTTCCACATGGACATTCATGTATTCTGTATCCACCTAGGTGATTTTCCTCCTTTTTGTTTTTAAGTGTGTATTAATAATCAAAATAGTGGGGTATCAGCTATCATTCTTGGATGTTCTGAAGAAGATAGAGGGAACATAGTAAGTTCCATGGAAAATTTGGGTACTTGCTTAGGAGTGACATGTATAACTCATGCATATATTCCTATGTCAAGAGCTCAGTTACAAAACCTTAAAGTAAGTCCTTGGAGATAAGGGCATTCTGTGTACTCTACAGTAAAATGAGACAACTTAGGGCAAACATCTGACATTATTTCAGATACACTAATGAAAAAGGAAAGGTTGGGAGGTTTTGATCAGTAAATATAGAACCATTGTCCCATAGTATCTTTGTGCTAAATTTCCTTATGATATGGCCATTTCCTTATCTTTCTACCTACCTATCTATCTACCTACCTATCTATCTATCTATCTATCTATCTATCTATCTATCTATCTATCTATCCACTTTAAAGTGGATATACTATTTTGCATATTAAGAACTTCAGATGACAAGTGTCTGTACCTCTAGACCTAGATAATAGGTATATGAGAGCCGTACATTTTTAAGAAACTTATAGGCCACTCACAGAATCAGAAGAGGAATTGTACTTTCTAGGTAGTAACAGTCCAAATCTTACTGATAAGAACTATACTCTGAGAATTAATCTCAGTGTTTTCTTTCTCAGCCTATACTTTTTAAGAATGCTAGCAAAATTCTCCAGATAACGCAATATCACATTATACCTAGTAATCAAAACTCATTTTCATATATTATTCCTCATTATCCATCACTGCAGTAGAGTCAAATTAAATATAGGAGAAAAATATACCTTTTTGTCATCTAGGAGCAAATAAATATCTACCAAATGTTAGGGCCCACCTAACATTTACATATAAACCTAAAGCACTGAGATCTTGAGAAAATGATAGAAATTGACCAAGGCTATGTTGATTCATTACTTCCAGTTTTTACAAAGCTTTGCATACTTTTGAGCTAATTTACACATCTATGTTTATCATTTTATTCCTTAGACATATTTATGGAGCTGACCTTTTCTGTTAAGCCAGCAAAATACCACAAAAATTTTTTTCCAAGCTTAGATGTTATGTAGGAGTATAAATCATATAGCTTATAGAGAGGTATTACATCTCAAAAAAATACCTTTATATGTTGTCTTATTGTACAAATGATATCTGCAAGTTAAAGGCATTTGAGTTACTTTCACTTTAGAAAGGATGCAGAGAGAAATTACAGGAGGTTTACTTAAAATGAGCAGTTTTGAAATAGAATAACACACGTAGCACAGTATATAAGTAAACATGGGATTCTAGAGGAAAAGGGAAGGAGACTGACTGATAAGGCGCTCAGGTAGACCATGAGGCTGAGATGCCCATCGTTGAGGACTAGAAGGAACTGATGAGCATGAGAGAGACCCAGCAAGTAGAGGACAATACCGTGAGATGTGCCATTCTTAACCACTGAGTCAACTCCAGCCCTGAGATGGGTCACACTTAATCAGCAAATGAATTCTAATTCAAGCAGAACTTCACATCCTTATTGTAAGCTCTAAGTTTCAGGAAAGGACGAGAAGAACAAGAAGAAAAGTGAAAATAGAGCTATTCCATGCTAGGTTGAAACACTTCTGGGCACCATAGTACTTACTCCGCACTTACGGGAACTACTTCCAGGTCTTTCTCCTAAAAATGGCTTAACGGAGGCCTGCACATTGGTTATTTAAGTTAGCTAATTGGTCTTGTGACCTTGCCCGTTGTGCGAGACACAAAACTCTACTTCCAACTATCAGTAGGTATCTTTCTCTTGAAGAGTCATAACCTTTCCATTTTCTCTGTCTCCTCCACGATCATCGACCCTCTCCATAACAAACCTGACTTCCACCCTTTCTTTGCCAGTAGTGCCAACCAACTTAGCATCTTACATTTTAGATGGATATCTGCTATGTTGACTCTCTGGTTGACTCAACCATGGCTTGCTCACATACTGTCCTCCTTTTCCCTGCTTCAGCCAGCGAAAGAGCGACATTTTATTGAAGACAGTTTTGTATGTGAGACGTAACACATGAAGATGAATTCATTTCACTTGTACTAATTATTAAAATGAGGCCAGAATGGAAGATATCTTATACTTTCACTTCTTTAGCTCTATGACACACACTCCTTTATCATCTTTAACCAGTTATCAGTAAATACCTACCTCATAGACTCCAACAGCCGAGGTTGGTTTTTTTCTTATTTAATCTCTCTCATTACCTGCTGAAACTTTGTTTTCCAAAGTAAAATTCAGACACATTCGTTCTCCAGATTGTTGTTTTGTTTTGTGACCTTGCCTGCATCTCCAAAAATAAGCAAGATAGGCCCAAGACTTGCTTTACTTCTTCATTCATCTTCAATCAGCTAAAAGTTGTCACAAGATGAGGATAATTTAAGAGCAAAGTGTCATGTCAAATGCAGGGATTCACAGAATTCAGACTTGTCTTTAACAATTGTTTGAATGTTTTTAACGGTTTACAAAACAATAGATTTCCATATGGGATTTTCAAAACTGTTTCCTTTTGGTTGACTCCCCCGTGAGCACCTCTGAATTCTCTCCTCCCATCTCCTTCCCGCTCTCTAGCTCCATTGTAACATTTCACTTCCCGTAGTTCCTCTTCCACTTTGCTCTGTTGGAATTTTGTATTTCCTTTCCTTAAAGCCTCCTTTTATCTAGTCTCTTGAACCGTAACTGGCATGTTAAGGATAATTGTACAAATCAACAGGATAGAAGTGAGAATATACAGAAGCAAGCCCTTATATTCTACGACAGTTAATCTTTGACAAGGATCCAACATAAATGAATGGTGGGGCAAGAATCCTTTAGGCAAGCAATTCTAACAAGTAAATTCCACATTCACAAGAGTGAAGTGGCATTCCAGCCCCGCATCACAAACAGCCAACTGCATATGAATCAAAAGCATAAATATAAAAACTAACACTGTGATATTCTCAGAACAGAACAAAATGGTAAGACTTTATAACTTTGTATTTGACAATGAATCTTTTAGCTATGACCCTAACTAATAAGAAAAAAATAAAACCTAATGCATTAGATCTCATCAAAATCAAATCTTTGTGTTTTAAAAAGAAATCTAGAAAGAGAGATTACATCAAATAGGAAGAAATATTTTCAAACCATATACCTAGCAAAATGACTAGTATCTGAAATACCTCAAGATCTTATAAACTCAGCTATTCAAAGAAAATCTGACAAAATGGAAATGAAAGAGATGGTGAGAAGGCTCAGTGGATAAAAGCACTTTTATCTAAGTTTGGCAAGCTCAGGTCCAACATGGTAGAAGAAGAACTGACTCAACAGCTATGCTGAGCAGCATAGCAAAAGGCCACATAGATGACCGGTTGACAGTCTCAGCTCGACACAGCCACTGAGTCATACTTGTGAATGAAGACTCCTCCAGATGAGTCAGCCCTCAGATGGCTGAATCACCTGAGTCATGACCTCAGATACCAGAAACTAGAAAAGCCAAGTCCACATTGCACTATCTGAATTCCTGAAAGAAAATCAGTGAGTATAAGCAAATGTGTGTTACTTCCAATTATGTGTTGCTGGCATAATTGCAATTGGAATGGTCTCTGTCCACAGAAAGCTCACAGATCATCTGAGGACTAGAAAACATGTTTGTAGAAATTGAAGTCTGAACAGAGCAAAAGGAAAGGAGCAAGCTCAGAAAGTAATACCTGATGTGAGTGAAACCTTGAGTCTTGCACTATTATGTGAAGAGACAACATGACCAAGGCAACTTTTGCAGAATAAAGCATCTGATCAGGAGCTGGCTTACAGTTTTAGAGGGTTACTTCATGACCATCATAGCAGGAAGCTGGTGACAAGCAAGCAGGCATGGGACTAAGAGCTTACCTCCTGATCTGCAGGCAACAGCAAGAAAGAAAGCTCAAGCCTAACAAGGGCTTTTGAAAACCTCAAATCCCACCCCCGGTAACACATTTCCTCCAAGGCCACATCTACACCAGCAAGACACCCTCCTATATTCTATAATCCTTCCCCAATAGTTCCTTAGTGACTAAGCATTGAAATAAATGAGCCTATGATGGTCTTACTCGCTCAACCCCCCCATCCCAGTCCCATAGGCTTCTAGCCGTATCATAATATAAAACACATTCAGTTCAACTTCAGAAATCCCCATAGTCTTTTAGTCTCAACACTGTTTAAAAGTTCAAAGTCTCCTCTGAAACTCAAGGCAATAACCTTCAAACCCTACAAAATCAAAATGGAAAAGATCATATGTTTTCAATATACAATGGCACAGAATATACATTACAGTTTCAAAAGAGAGGAAAGGAAACATAGTGAGAAAATAAAGGACTGAAATAAGACTGGAAACCATCTGGGCAAACTCTAAACTCTGCATCTTTATGTCTGGTGTCAAAGCATTCTTCAGCACTCCAGCTCATTCCAGTTTTGTTGACTGCAGCATACTTAACATTCTTGAGATGGTTCCACTGCCTATTTGTGGTTCTTCTTGGCAGGTATGTAACAGCTCTGGCATCTCCAAGATATTGGGTTCTCCAATGTAATCCAGGTTTTGGTGTGGGAGGTCTATGTGTTGCTTTTATTGGTTAATGAATAAAGAAACTGGCTTGGCCTATAGCAAGGTAGAAGGAATGCAGAATCAGAGAGAAGCCATGTAGCCCCACCAGAGATAGATGCCAGAACTTTAGCCAGTAAGCCACAGCCACGTAACGATACACAGATTAATAGAAACGGGATAAGTTATTATGTAAGAGCTAGCCTATAAGAAGCTAGAACTAATAAGCCAAGCAGTGTTTTAAATAATATAGGTTCTATGTGATTATTTTGGGACTGAGCAGCCGGGAACCAACAAGTGACCTCTTCCAACTAGGTTTCACCTTTACGACTTCCTGCAATGGCCTCAGTGGCTTTCCTTATCCATCCACAGAGAAAGATTCCACAACCTTTCCTGAATCCTTCTTGACTATGAACTGAAAAATCACACGGCCAAAGCTGCCAAGTTTGACTTGCTGGGACTGGAACCTGGCCTCCTCCTTTATCAGATCTGCATAAACTTTCTGTTGATGGCTTTTAAGTGGAAGAAACCACTCCAGCATTTTCGTTTCACAAGTTGCAGGATTAGCTGGGTGGTATCTTGTCCTGAGGTGATAATTCTCTTCATTCCACTCAGAATCAGGCCTTTCTTTAAGCTTTTCCTCTCCTTGAGGACTTGGCTCCAAGATTACTTTTCTTGGTTCTTTTTTTCTTCTTGAACTGCATATTTTATATTTTTTCTTTGCCCTGTGCGCCAGCTAGTGTTACATGAACTTGACACCAGTTAAAGTCATGGGAGAGGATAGAGCTTCAGTTGAGAAAATGCCTCTATAAGACTGGGCTATGGGTAAGGCTGTAGGCCACTTTCTTCATTTCTGTTATGGGATGCCCAGCCCTTTGTGTGCGGGGTCACCCCTGGAAGGGTGGCCCTGTGTTCTATAAGAAATCGGGCTGAGCAAGCCAGAGGAGCGATTCCTTGCTGACTTCTTGAGCCATTTATTTAATGTCTTAAAAACTGTTTCCACATCTTTAAGAGAAAATTGTAATAGTAGCTGCCCTATGGGCTTGCTTGAAAGGCTATATTAGCTGACATGAACAGTTTCTGGGACCCACCGATTCCTTAGTATGTTCTATTGACCCAATCAGTGAACCAATCCTGACCATCACATTCTCGACAGTGGTTTCGATGTATACTGTCTGTCCTCTCATTTTCTTTTGGCTTGTCCTTTTCTAGCTCACTCTCCACAACCACACCAGTATTAACTATCTAGCAAAAAGATCATCACCCACACTGGAAGCAATCAAACACCCTATCTTTGCCTGATAGTGCCACAAGAACCTTCCTAGTTTTGCGACCCCCACCCCATGTCTCTCATTTTCTCTCCTATCACTTGAATGCCTCCAGCCTTTCTTCTGTTAACTGTACTGACTTATTTTCATGTATTTATTTCCTTTCCCAGAAATGCCCTTGGCCTCACTTCCCTCACTCGGTCCCTCCTGAGGGACTATGTTTGCCAAAGCACACTACGATCTTAATGAGAACCCACTGGCAGAAATTCTCAGAAAATTTTTTTTTTCTGCTTGATTCAGAAGCAAAAAGAGGAAAGAGGGATAGACAGAAGCGGATGCCTATCAGGGACACTGCTTTAATGGGAGGGGTCAGAGTTCTTTTCTAAGAGCCACTGAGCTAAGCCATCTGCTGCAGGGCCACACTGCCCACTCTTTTGGATGCCCACCTCACACACACAGCTGTAGAAAATACCTAGCTGCTGCCTCAGAACTACGGTGTTCCTCTAACTCTCTGGAAGGAAAGAAATAAGGAGGGGTGTGGAGAGCCGTTGAACAAAAGGAATCATGCTAATACAGAAACTTATAGCTAGATGATTACAGATGTAAACGTTTATCTCTCCTCTGTCAATCTTCTTGGCACCCACCCAGACAGCACACGCACAAAGGGAATGTGCACACACAGATGCACACCACGATGACATGATCTCTTAACAAGCTGCATGTTTCTGGAGCTGTTCACTATCTGCTTTCTCTCCCTCCTGTCACCAAAGCACAACTCCTTCCCACCCTGAGATGTAGTATTTTGCTCACTTTAATAGTTAGGCGCTGAACATAGCAGCAGCACAGAGAGCGGGCACCCCACAGATATTTGATGAACCAGTGATAAACGGTAGCATGGTAGGAAAAACTCACTAAACAGGAGCAATAAAAGTTTTACTATTTAATTTTACAATCTTAGCTCAGACTACCAACCTGATGAGAGTTAATATTCTCATCTATTAAAACAAACAAATAAAAAAGTTTTGAAGAACAATTTTGGAAGAAAGGGGATCTCAGAAGAAATATTGCACTCTCAGCGGATGCTGCGTGGCCCAGCTCCACACAGCTCTAAGCAGAAGTCACCTGCTACTCCCAAAAGGGTCTGAAGCATCCAACACTGACTTGTTCAGA
Organism: Myodes glareolus; assembly: GCF_982192425.1. NCBI lineage: Eukaryota > Metazoa > Chordata > Mammalia > Rodentia > Cricetidae > Myodes > Myodes glareolus. The sequence continues at coordinate 28,342,557 of NC_142044.1, forward strand.
TTCCCCATACACTTGCTACAGACCTTCATTGCTATCCTTGCTATGATTGATAACTGACCTCCAAGAATGTTCTTTAGAGGACAAAATTTAAAGATTCAGGTAGAGGAAACACTCCTACATGACATCAGGATCATAGAAGAGAGCCAAAAACATACCAGAAAATACCAGGAGGGCTCCCTTAACAAAAAATTCCAAAATCAACAAGGAAACGAGGGATACAGAGAAGGCAACACAAAAAAAAGGATGGTAAATGTGGTCCTAACCTTCAAAAATCAAATTGTCATCATGAAAACACAATATTTTTCTAACATGGAAGCTGGTATTGAGAGCAATTGGTAGATCCAAGTACATTCAATCTTCCTGGAAAAGGCCGCAGGGACGTCATTCATTGCATCAAGATGGAGAAGGAGATGCTCTCATGCCAGTGAGTCACCTTTGTCCCACCAGGCATACTTAATTTCACCAGGGCACAAGCTAAGGATGTAACAGTGTAAGGATGGTCCTTGCGAATGGATGTCCTCTTGGAAGGGAAACAGTGCCACCCAGTGTCTCAGAGCTTACACTTCTTCAGCCCATCACAATTTTCACAACTGACATTGAGGTTTTATGCTTTCTACTAAGGCAGTGGTTCTCAACCCGTGATTCATGACCCAACCTTTCAAACAGGTCACTTAAGACCATGGGAAATTTTTTTCTGGAAATATTTATATTACAGCTCATAATGGTAGCAAAATTATAGTTATAAGGTACAACCTCTTGACTCATGGCCAAGTACAAGTGACAAGGTTGTTCATCTTATGCTTTGAGACAGTGATATAAATTAGGATAGAAAATAATCGAGAGGATGTTGGGGAGTCACTACTATGTATCATGAGGTGACCCTGCAGAAGCTGGGAGGAAAGGCAACTGATACAAAGAACACTTCTCAAAGGAGTCTAATTTTGAAGACTGTCGTTCAAATGGACAAGGGTGAACAGAAGGTATACACTGACATCCTAACTATATTATAGTATCGGGATCTGGGGAAAGCTACCTAATAAACCACACAGTGAAAATGAATGCTAAGGTCTGTGGGATGAGATGGTTGTGAGATTAATTTCACATGTATAATAGAAAAAAATAAGATATTAGACAGAGTCCTAATCCTGACTATACCATTTCCTTAGGGCTGGTCTTAAAACAAATTGCCTTAAATCTCTTTATTAACAATTTCTTACAACTTTGACAAAATACTGTACATGTGCAACTTTTAAAAAGAAAATTTTGTTTTGTTTTGTTTGCTTGTTTGTTTTTTAGTTTCATCTTGGGACTATTGGTCTCATGGTTTATGGGCTATGACAGGCTGGAATATCTTGTAAACCCTCCAGGGTTTGTTTGTTTTTTTTATCAAAGAACCTTGTGGGAGTGTGTCACGAGAAACATGAGCTTCGAACTAAACTCTAAAGAATGGGGGCTTTCCTCTTCTTTGCTGAAGAATTCTTACTCGTTATTGAGCAGGGCAGTGCAAGAGGAAGAGGAGATACAATGAGGAAGAGAGCACTTTTCCCTCCAGCCAGAAAGATCAAATGGTGCATTCTACAGCATCACTAGGCAAAGGCTGTCTCAAGCAGGCCACCCAAAGAACATGCAGGTTTGTTGCCATTTGAGAAACTCTAAAGATGGACAATGATTCCCATCTAAGAAAACCCCTTTCTGCAGGAGTGCACTTAGAGCCTAGGGTATCCAAACTGATGTGGTTTCTTTGCAGTCTGCGGCTTAAAACAGCGGATGTAGGAGATACTTGTTAAAGTCAGCCAGAAGGGCTATGCCTGTAGCTCATGAGTAATATCTGCCGCTTTCTGCCGGTAATGGATTCAGGCAGCTTTGTTGCTAGAGAATATTAGGTTTCTTCTATTTGGACTCTCAGAAACGCTTGTTTTCCTAGCTGGAGAGCAATATACATTTAAATATTTCTCAGCTCTAACACTGGAATTTGCAGGTCCTTCTAAGCCCTGATCAGCAGTCACAGCACTACTTCAAGAGGGAGGAAATAAATATCTCTTGTGCAAATGAAAAGATATCATTCCTCCCCGCCGCTAAGTGGAAGAAAACACTTTGGTCTGCAGGCCTCGCCTGCAGCGCCATCTAATGATCAGTAGGCAGCACTTTCCAGCACGCGTTTCTTTCCTAAGAATAGAGGCTTTTATCTTAAACAAGGTATTCAAGAATAATAGAGCTCAGAGCTGTATTAGATGGAGGTATATGTCAAAAGGACGTGGAGGAGGCACACACACACAATCTAAATGTCATTTTTTTATCCTATTATGAGGGCAAAGGGAGGCATCAGAGCACAGGAGTAAATCTGTGAAATGTCACAGTTAAACAGAATTCAAAACGGGAAACTAACAGCCGGATAGCTACTGGAAGCCTAGAATTGCAACGCACTGATGGTATTGCCCTGCCTAAAAGGACTCTAATTGTGAATTCGGAAAGTTAACTTCAAGACAGATGATTCCAGATCCAAAATAGGCGGTGGCTAAGTGTGGAGTCAAGTTACAGGCAGGGCACTTAGGTACTTTGGCACTGCACTTCCTTAAGGTCTGATGGACGAGGACCCAGACCACTAGGTGGTGTCCCCTCTAGACAGGGGATCCTGGACTGTATAAGAGAGCAGGCTGAAGAACTCAAAGAGATACCCTCCACTCTGTCCGTCAGATTTTTTTATCTCTGTGACAAGTACCCTAAAGAGGCAATTTAAAAGAGGGACGGTTTATTTTGTTCGCACCTTCCATGGTCAGCTGTTGGGGTCTGAAATGGTATTAGAGAAATGCGAGTATTCATAGAGCAGAGACCGTCAATTCACTATAGCTGGAAAGTAGAGGAGACAAAACGGCCAGGAGCAAGCTTTGCCCTTCCAAATCACTCCCCAGGGGACCTGAGTGCCGCAGCTGGTAAGAGGGACAGTCAGCTCTCTTGTCTGCTATAGGCAGTGAAGGGCAAGAGGTTGGGGGGGGGCATCTATCTCCCCCTCACATACACACACTCTACCACGTGACTGTTGAATAGTAGGGCCAGCTCTCCCACGCTCAGAACTTTGGGTATGGCTCACCCGTGTCCCTGCCAGCAAGGTCAACACTACTGTGTTTCCCAGGTGAGGTTTAGGGGCCACTTTCCTGAGTGCGGCAATTGGTGAAGGGCAGGAGCAGCTTGCGTGCTCTCGTGACCTCAGGACCAGCTCTTCCCCCATGTCACCGTATGGCTGATGAGGGGTGTGGCCAGCTCTCCCATGTTCACCCGTGCTCCCTCCCATCTGTCAACAGGGTGCACTCCGCTGTGCTGCCCAGATGAGGTGCAGAGCCCTCTTTCCGGAGCGCTGCAGCTTCCTCAGCAGGTGGAGGCTGCAGGGGCAAGGGGGAGGGCATCTTTACATTGCCCCACCACCACACTGCAGATGAGGGAGGCGGTACCAGCTCTCTCAGTCTCAGGGCTGACTCACCCACGTCCTCGTCTACAGGATCAACTCTACTATGCTGTCCAGGCAAGGTGTGGGGTCTGTTCTCCCAAGTGCAACAGCTGGTGAGAGGCTAGGAGACTTTACCTCACCCATGCCACCACACAGCAGACGAGAAGGGTGTGACCTGCTCTCCCATTCTTGTGCCCTCAGGGCCAGCTCGCCCATACCCCCACTAACAAGATCAGCTCTATTGTCCTGCCCAGGTGAGGTGCAGGACCCTCTCTCCTGAGTGTTTTAGTTGGTAAGGAGCGGGGCCAGTTCTCCTAGCCTGCAGTCAGTGAGGGGTAGGAACATCTCTGTACAACCCTATCCTCTCAGACTTCGGTGGTATCAGGGGCCACAGACATCACTGCAACAGGGTCACGGAGCCAGACATGGGCTCCAGCAGCAGCCTAGGCCCAGACATCACCATGGCGCTGTGTGGCGGCACCACCCACCTCATTCCACTCCTCACTGCTTCCACCTCTTCAGATATGCCTCTGTCCCTATGAATATCTCTCTCTCTCTCTCTCTCTCTCTCTCTCTCTCTCTCTCTCTCTCTCTCTCTCTCTCTCTCTCTCTCTCTTTCCCATACCACTCCATACATTTGCTCACCATAATAGTGACTGATTGCCTAGCAATGCAAGGCACAGGGCAGACCTGTGTTTTCTCCTTGGGGCCTGGGGCAGTCCACTCTGGTCATGCGCATAGATCTCCTGGTCCTACTCAGTCCATCATGGCATTGAGTAGACCACACTTTCTCCTCTTGTGATATTTTGCTGAAGAATGTGGATGCTTTATGCCCTCCTCTCAAAAACTCTTCCTGGAGCTAAACTGTTATGGATTAACAGTTTTTGCAGAAGACATTTCAAAACAATCTAGCAATGACTATATTGCCTGGCTATTAATGGCTAGTCTATAATGAAAAGCAGCAAGCTGAGCAAGGAAAAATTACAAAATGAACAATTGGAGGAGAAAAGGGGCACCAGGAAGTGTAGACAGATTAAAGAAAAGCCTGGTGCTAAGTGGAATAAAGGGAGTGCTGACCTCAGAGCAAGACCTTGCCCAGCTAAGCTTCCAACTTGTGAAAAAGCATTAAAGAAAAGTGCGAAGTAATTAAAGCTTGAGGCCAAGTGTGGTGGTGCACACCTTTAATCCCAGCACTTGGGAAACAGAGCCTAGCAGATCTTTGAGTTCAAGACCAGGCAGGTCTACAGAGCAAGTTTCAGAACCGCCAAGCTTAGGCAGTGAAGGAAACAATCAAGAACAGTAGTCTGATGAAGATGTAATTGAACTTGGCAGCTTCAGTCACATGGTTCCGGCCTTGGAGTCAAAGACACAAGAAAGGGGTTAAAGGAAGTTCCCTCCATGGCTTAGGAAGACCACTGAAGTCAAGCATGTGTCAGGGGTGTCCCTGTCTGGAGACCTAGAGAGGCCATTGTGTGAAGCTGAGAAGGTGAAACCTGGGTTGCCTTAAGATGTCAAAATGTTGAAGATGCCAGAGTCATGGGATACCTGCTGAGAAGAGCTGCCAAGAGGGAGCGGAACCAGCCCAAAAGAAAGACGTGTGCTGTAGTCAACAAAACTGAAAGGAGTTGGAGATCTGAAAACACTTTGACATCAGTCATGGAAATGCAGAGTTTTGAGTTTCCCCAGTTGGTTTTTAGTCTTGCTTTGGTACAGTACTTCCTCATCGTGCCTCATTTCCTCCCTTTTGGAATGGTGATGAATATCCTGTGACACGGTATATTGGAAGTATGTGATCTGTGTTTTCATTTTGATTTTACAGTGGATTACAGCTAAGAGACTGCATGAGTTTTCAGAGACTTTGGGCTTCTAAACAGGATTGAGACTGTTAAAGGCTATGGGAACTTTTGAAGTTGGACTGAATGCATTTTGTATTATGATATGGCTACAAGCCGATGGAGGCCAGGAGGCAGGATGGGGTACTTTGAATTAAAATGATCCCCACAGACTCATAGGGAATGGCATTTTCAGAGGAAACCTTGTTTGAATGAGTGTAGCCTTGTTAGAGGAAGCGTGTCACTGGGGGAAGGCGTCAGAGTTTCAGAAGTTCAAGCCAGACCCAATATGCCTCTAACTCTCTGTTGCCGGGAGATCCAGATGTAGAACTCACAACTCCTCTCCAGCTCCACATCTGCCTGTGTGTTACCATGCTTCCTACTACGCTGATAACAGAATAAACCTCTGAACTGTAAGCCAGCCCCAGTTAAATACTTTCCTTTATTTTTGCTGTTGTGGTCTCTATGTCTCTTCACAGCAATAAAACCTAACTAAGATACTATGGGAAACATCCATGTATTCTTTTTACTAATATTTCTGCTCCTTAAAATGGCATCAGATCAATTTTTGTTATCTTTACAATGTGGAAACAGGCTTTGAATTTGAGCTGTTTATAGTAACATATCCTTAAGACTTGCTTTCACAATTGTATTTTCGACTCCCTTGTCTCTGGTGCAGTAGTCTTCCCTGATCAACTCATCTGAAGTACCCTCTTTGACCGCATCACACTCTGCTCCTCTGTACTCTTACCTTTCTTCACCCCTACATATGACTAGCCTGGTATGTATTTATCTTTCCGTAGTTTAGAGCCCCCACTGGAAGACAAGCTCCATAAGGAAAAGAACTTAGGGTATTTTTTTTCTTTTTTCCTTTTTTAAATATATTTATTTATTTATTATGTATACAATATTCTGTCTGTGTGCATGCCTGCAGGCCAGAAGAGGGCACCAGACCCCATACAGATGGTTGTGAGCCACCATGTGGTTTCTGGGAATTGAACTCAGGACGTTTGGATGAGCCATCTCTCCAGCCCCTAAGGTATTTTTTTTATCCATTTATTTATTTTTGCATCCCAACCCTAGTTTGCCCCCTTCTCCCCTCCTAGTCCCTTCCCTCCCCATCTCCTATTTCCCCCCCAATCCATTTCTCCTCGGTTTCTACTCAGAAAATAGCAGTCCTCCCATGGATACTGACAAAACATAGCCTATCAAGCTGGAGTGAGACTAAAACCTTGCTGTCTTATTAAGGTTTCTATTTCTGTGAAGAGACACCATGACCACAGCAACTCTCATAAGGGAAACATCTAATTTTGGTGACTTGCTTACAGTTTCAGAGGTTCAGTCCATTATCATCATGACAGGGAGCATGGCGGCATGGCGGCAGATGTGATACTGGCTACATCTTTATCAGAAAGCATCAGGAAGTTGACTGACAGTCACACTAAGTAAAGCTTGAGAAAAGAGATCCCAAAGCCTGCTCCCACAGTGTCACACTTTCTCCAACAAGACAACACCTACTGCAACAAGGCTTTTACTAGTGCAACTCCCTTTAGGGGCTATTTTCTTTTAAACCATCACACTTGCCTTGTAGTAAGACTGGGGAAGGTGACCCAGTGTGAGGAATAAGATCCCAAAAGCGAGGAAAGAAGTCAGAGATATCCCCTGCTCCCACTGTTAGGAGTCCCACACGAAGACCAAGCTACACAACTATAACATCTATGCAGAGGGTCTAGTTTAATCCCATGTAGGCTCTCTGGTTGTTTGTTCAGTCTCTGTGAGCTCCTATGAGCCCAGGTTAGATTCTGTAGGCCCCCTTGTGATGTTCTTGATCCCTCTGGCTCCTACAATCTTTCCTCTCTTTCTTCAGCAGGATTTCCTGAGCTTGACCTAATGTTTGACTGTGAGTCTGTATCTGTTTCCTCCAGTTGCTGGATGAAGACTCTCTGATGACTACTGGGTTAGGTATCAGTCCCTAAGAGTATAACAGAATATATTAGTCATCATTATATTGACATTTTCCCCTTGCAGTCATGCTTGGTTCTATTCTAGGTCTCTGGGCCAACGAGCCTTTGGGTGCTGGCTCTCCAAGCAGTGTCAGGGGTGGGCTCATTTTGTGGCATGGACCCCGGGCTGGATCGGTCATTGATTGGTCACGCCCATAATCTCTGTGTCACCCTTATCACAGCACTTCTCATAGGCAGGACAAACTGTAGATTGTGTGGCTGGGTTGGCGTACCAGTCCCTCCAATGGAAGGCTTGTCTGCTCATAGAAATGACCTGATCAAGCTACATATCCAAATTTGCTATCTTAGCTTGGGTGACCCTTGCAGATTCCTGGGACTTTCCAAACTTAGGGTTTTCAAAACACTGTATCTTCAGTGTACAGAACAGTTCAGCACATGGTGGATGCCGTCTAACGTCTAACCATCTGTTCAAAATATTCATCTGCAGTGGTTATCATTGTCAGTTTGACGGGACTCAGAATCACCAAGGAGACAAACCTCTGGACATGTCTGGGAGAAAATTTTTAGCTCAGGCTAGTTGAGGTAGCAAGACCCATTCAAACTGTGTTCAGCACCATTCCATGAGCCGAGGTCCTGGATGGAATAGAAAGGTACAAGCTGAGCCCTGGCATTTGTCCTCTCTGCTTCCTAACCACTGGTGCAATGTAACGTTCTCAACTGCCCCAAGTTCTTGTTTCTGTGCCCTCCTCGCCTTGATGGATTCTACCCTTCAAACTATGAACCAAAATAAAACTTTTCTTCCTTAAATTGTTTTTGTAATGCATTTTGTCACAAAAAGAAAAATCATTAATATACTGCCAGTCACATTCCAGGTGCAGGGCAGGAGGTGTCCTTCTGGAACCTAATATGACATTTTGTTGACTATGAAGTCAGTGAACTCGGAGGTGAGTCTGTGAGAGGTATCACTAAAAGATGGGGAGATAAGGGTAGAAATTAGAGATTGTCTCTGAAGTCCTGGTGAATTGTGTGGACTTTTCTTAGTAGTTTTGCCAGTGTCTGTACCCCCTACTTCAAACACAACACAAGCTTTGCTTTGAAGAACTACCTGTGCCCCACTTCAGCAAAACAGTTTGGACAAGATTAATCACAGCTTTGCTGTAATCAAGGAGCAAAGGGACACTTTACCCACTGAGTTTGGCCTCCAACAGAGAGTATGAAAAGCAGAGAGGCAGGAAGGAGGTGCTCATAAAGTATTGGAGGAAGAAATGTTTCACTCTTCCTTAGGAGCCTAGAAAAACAAGACGTCATTCTTCTTGTGATCAGTACCTCTGAGATTGTCTGCTCTAGAGTTTCTGCAGGCAGTCCTGATATAGTTCAAGGGTTCACAACACCTGTGTGATTGCTTTGATGTCCCTGGTAATTCTGACGCTCCTTGTCACTTTCCAACACTCCTCTTCTGCTCAAACCTGCTAGAAAAGTTTGATAGTTGATATCAATATAAACACACACGTAGTAACTCAAAGGGGAAAAGAGATAACTTATTCTGGAACCAAACATGAGTGGCCATGGCATAGGGAGACAGATTTAGGTTACCCCAAGTCCCATGTGTAGCACGAGGGCCGGCTTGTTGGGGTTTCTGTCCCGCCCAGTACCCCACAACCGGCATACCCCAAGGAAAAATCACACACAGGACTCCATAAGGTTATAAACTGATTGGCCCATTAGGTCAGGTTTCTTGTTAACTCTTATAACATATATTAACCCATTATTCTCATCTATGTTAGCCATAATGGCTCCGTACCTTTCTCAGTGTGACGGTTTACATGTTGCCTCTTCGGTGGTCTGTGCAGGAATGGCAGAGGAACCTCTCTGCTTCCCAGAATTCTCCTGTTCTCATTGCATCACTTCTACTTCCTGTCTGGTTTTCCCACCTATACTGCCTGCCTGGCCAATCAGCGTTTTATTAAAATATGATTGAAAGAATACAGACAATTCTCCTGCATCACCCATGTTCTAATATGATATCAGCTTGATGATGTTTTTTACAGTAAAAGAACAAAGAGCATCAAGGATCAAGGCATTTTCAAATACATTGGTGAAAACATTAGGTACCTAGGAAGCAAAGTGGGTACAGAGGAGGGTGTTAAGTAGCTATTAAGTGAGCTAAAGATGTCCCAAGACAATTGTCTCCGAACTTGCAACATCCAAACCTCTCCACGCCATTGAAGTCAGAATCAATTAATCAATTAATCAGTGCAGTTCTTTTCAGGAACTTTTGTTCACATTGTTCAGCATTCCCTACGAGCCTTACTTCCCAGTATCCTCAACCCTATAGATGCTCATGAAAATCACCAAGCTCTGTGATTCAGGACCAGAAAGGATGGAATGACATTATGACTGTTTCTATTAATATCTGTCTTTTAGAATAGAAGTTCTCGGGAATTTCTCATGTGGGACCCAACTGCCCTTCTGTCAGCTTAAGGACAGGCTTTGCATTGTGGCAGCAGGAAAGGAAGCCAGAAGAGGTTTAATTCTTCCTGGTGACAAGAAAGGGATATTTCTTCTCCCTATTCTCTTAGACTTTACCTTAGGAACCCTGTAATCCGAAGAACTTTCTTTTCCCTTTGAAATGTGTATAAATCCTTTTGAAGAGTGAAACAAGCTTTTTGTCTGCTTTGAGACTCAGGAATGCCTTTCTCCAGGTCCTGAGAACCCTCCCTTTGAAATGTAAATATCAAGGGAGGTAGCACTCACCTCTCAATTTTCCCAAGAATGTAGGCTCCTAACTGTTGAAGTAGCCTTCCATAAATTGCAAAAGGCCTCAAGTAAAATAATTCAAGTAGTTTTTGTGGTGTTTTTTTTTCTTCCCCTTCAAGCCAATCCAATGAGCTAACACGAAGGGCCTGCCCATCTGCTGAATAAACTCTGCAGCAACTGACAGGTGTGGTCAAGTCCTCTTCCTTGAGTAACAACGGCTGTGCCTTCAGTTTGAAATCTGCACCTGGCGGGTTATATCCACTTGGCTATTTGAAAGTCTGAGACTTGTTTCTTTCTGCCTCTGGAGGTTCTTCAGAGGTTGCCTGGGGTATGTACCATGTTCTGGTTTAGTACTTTCCCAATAGCAAAGTTGTCATCTTTTCTTTTCTTTTGTTGATGGTGCACGGCAGAGTACACCCATCTCCTTTCCTGCAATCTGGTCACCAGATATTTCTAACAGTGTACTTGAAAAACAAATACCCCGATTTATGATTTTTCTTTGTTTTACAACTATAAAAACTTCATGACATTGTGCTCAAATCAGAGTACATTATCTGGGGCAGCCTGAATTCACGTTCCTAGCATTTTGTCATTCATGATGAGTTAAACCAAGGTCAGTTCCTATCCTTTGTGTATAGGAGGGCTACTGAAGGTTTTTTGAGTTGATCTTGTAACCTGCCACTTCACTGAAGTTATTTATCAGCTGTAAGAGTTCTTTGGTAGAGGTTTGGGGGTCACTAATGTAACTGACAGCATCTAGGCTGTCAATTCCACTTCTCCTTCATCCTCTGTCTGGAGATCCTCAATTGAGATGAAAGGCGGTTTCACCCAGTGGTTAGCGCTTTCACGTGATGAAGTAAACTGCAGATAAATATTGTTTTGTGCCCATTCTGTGCCCATTTGTCCTCTGTCTTCTTTGGAGAAAATGGAGAGATGCTGCTAGGAGCCAAACTGTCTTTCTGTTATGAAATCCTATTAATAATTAAACATTCAAACGCCATATTCCTCAGATCTCTGAGCACTTGAGGGCTATTTATTGGGTCTATATTTAAAGTTATGACTACACTATCATATCTGCCTGGAGAGTTGGGTCCAAGCTTGAATGTACTGGTTTTTAACTTAACAGGTGATATTTATACTTATGAAAGACAAAGAAGAAAAAACTGTTTGCAATAGAAGCTTAACAGTAAAACTGACAATAGTGAAGAACAGCTTAATATATTTTAATGTAGAGTTGAATTGCATATACAGTATGCTGCAACAGATTTAAAGGTATATACCAATTTAAAATATTTTTTTTAAAGAAAAGACTTACTGCTTTCTTAGTCTGGAATGAGATACGATGAACAGACTACTTAAAACTTTTAATAGTAAGTATGCATACATTTACACATAGTCGAATTTAAATTCCGTATAAAGTTAAAATGAAAAGTGAACAAGAGAAAGCTGGTGTTTGTTTGTTTGTTTTTGTTTTTGTTTTTGTTTTTAATCGGAAAAGTAGAATCGATGCAGTGGAGAGTGGAGGATATGTCCTGCAGGTGAGTCTCTGTATGTAACGAGCACCTCAGTGGGCCTGCCAAGGTGAACCATCATGCAAATACACCAAACACAATAGAGCATAAAAGTAATTTTTTTAAAAAAATAGCTAATGGCCTAAAGGTAGCTGGTGACAGGTCATGTAGCTGGGGATGGCCAAACCACAACTGGAGTGCAGTCACCTGTTAGCAGGCAAGGAGGCTGCTGGCACTGTTTGACTGGGGTGGAATCTCATGAGTCTGTGGCTCCTCCCTATCTTAAGTTCAAACAAAATGGCAGTGGTCAAATGTTGCACAAAGAAATCATGTTTTCACTGCCGTGGCAGGAATTTTAAACAGATACAAATAACAAGAGAGACATAGAAGATGTGCAGAACGTACATTTAAAACAGAATCACATTCATGTGGCCACAACACTCATATATTCTCTCATATATAAAGAAGAGAGGAAAATTACTCAGCACTACCAACCACCTCAGGCATCAAGGGCTGGGATTGGAACCTCACGGATCCAGTCAGGTTTTCCGGTTCTTGTGGGACCAGTGGTAGAGGTGGCATAGACAGAGTAGGATTAGGAAAAGAAGTGTATACAGGCATGGAGTACAGGGGCTGCCCAGGGAAAGAAAAAGCATACAGGAGTAAAATGCCACCAGGACAGAGTTTAGCATGACTGGATAGAAACTTTTTCATCTGCCTGTTTGCTGATGGAAATTAAAAAGCCCCCACTTTAGGCTGTTATTTAAGGGGTGTGTTGGTCATTTGTTAGTGCAAAGGCGAGTTTGGTTAGGAATCTATACGTAAGGCATTAAGCTTAGAAGTTGTAGGGTCTCTAAAAGACCAGGGGAAGGTTGGACTGATAGTGTTTTCCATGGCCGAGAATGTGAGAAAGAGATGAGACCCAAAGGCTAAGTGTCTTCAAACACCTTTGAGACAGAGCAAACGTTGAGTGATAGGTCGGGTCAATCCCAGGTCCATCAACACAGGGATTGAGGACCAGGCAGGACACTCCAAGTGGCCCAAAATGAGGACAACAGTCTGAAATGAGAAACAAGACCCCAGTTCTCAGCCATGGGGAATCACCAGAGATGAATGTCAGTGTTACTGTTTGTAGAAATGGAGCAGGTACAGGAAGTTGGAAAGTGGTCCAGGTCCAGGAGTCCTGCGTGCCTCAGCCTGCCCACCCATGCGTGGATGGGAGGGAACACAGAGAGAGCCTAACCGAGTCACACACCAATGTTTTCATGCATCTGAGTCATGGCACCAATCTTCTCATTCATGTTGTCCCACGAGGGGTGGCAGAGAATGACCCAAGGCATTGGTGGGTAGGCGACAGACAGATATGCCATGCAGAGAGAGCTTGGGTATAGAGTTTGTTTAGTGGGTACTGAGAAGGGTATAAGAGTAAGGGATTATAGGAGGAGGGGAGAGAGAAGGGGGGACAGAGAAAGAGAAAAGAGAGGGGAGAGAAAGAGAGAGACATACAGCCTCTTCAAAAGGAGGAACACAGAGAGAGAGATGGAGTGGAGGCAGGAGATCCTCTTGCCTCAGTGTAAAGGGGAGTGGGTGGGGTTTGTCTTTTAAAGGGACAGGGCACCCAGATGACAGGCCAGGCCAGCAAATTATAACACCTGGGCTCAAGGAAATTTCCTCTTAAAGCGTTTGAGGTGAGAGTTGTGCTTTATTTTGACAGAATCAAACAGTGTTAAACACTACACCATCAGATGCCAGAGCCTCCAGTCAAAGTCTGATCACACTTACATAATCTGTACCAAGCCAGAACTGCCCATGGCAGCCTTACCAAACAAAAAGCCATGAACGCTAAATATGACCTGTTTTAGACACTGTTTTGGGTGTAGTTTCTAATACAGTAAAAGTAATCAAAGTCAGTGAGTTTTGTCCTTGCAGACAAGAACTTAATTGATGTTATTCCTGTTAGCATCCAGGTACACCCGGCCCCACCCCATGGGGACTTAGCAGAGAGAGTCACCCCTGAGCGGTTTCTGTGCACATGTGCTGTGCTCCATCTCTTTAAAAGGTGGAAATCTGTCTACTCCCTTCTCTTCTTCCTCTTCCTCTCTCTCACTCTCTTTGGCTCTCTTCCTTTCTCTGAATGTTTCTCTCTCTAGTTCTCTGACTCTCTGCACCCCCCCCCTCTCTCTTTCTCTCTCTCTCTCTTTCCCTCTCTTTTCCCATGAGGTTTTTGTGTGCTCCCTTTCTCTCTCTCCTCTCTCTTTCCTTCCCCCAATAAAACTCCCCACTTAAACTCTGTCTGCATGGCATGTTTGTCCCTCACCCTCCCAACCTGACAAGGTTCATCTCACACTGTATGATAACAATTCCTTCTTCCCTCTGTCTACACGACTAGGTAAGTGCCCTGAGAGACATAGTCCCCCTTTGTCTCTGAGCCCCTCTTACAATGGCTGATATTTGTTGCAGTGTATACTTACTAATACATTTAACTGCTTAAGTCTCTTTTGAACAGATTGGTATTTAAATAAAATAAAAACAATGAATTGGAGATGCAAGGCAAGCCAATTGAACTGAATGGAATATTTTTTATCTAATAACTGCATCTCAAAAGCACTTGCTTCTGTTTGTTTTCACACACACTGCAGAAAATCTCCCCACAGTTTAAAATCCAAACAAATAAAATGATGTTTAGATAGGACTGAGATTATTTTGTGCTTTGAAACCATTTTTGTGCTCTACCCTTGGTTCCTGCAACATTCTGAAGCTTTCTTCAGGTGCTAACATTTTGGCCTTCTGATGTTGTACTTAAGCTTATTTTACTGATATGATTTAATGCCCCCTATCTTTTGACTAGAGGGACCTCTGTAAAAAACATCCATAGGACACTGTAAAGCCTAGAACAAAATGATTAGGCATGGGGCGAGGGGGAAGCACTAAATTCTGGAGCATCCATCTGTGTGTGTGACAATCACCAGATTATGTTTTTGCAGGCGCCTGGTGTCCTCTGTTAATTGGCTTTCCCACTCGCCTGGCAGATTACTCACTTAGAGGCTTGAATATGGAAGCCAACCAGACATGATTTTCATGATTTTTCCCCTGCATCAGTAAATGCCTTTTTGATGCAATTTTAAACTGAACTTTGGAAACTTGCAGTTGAGTTTTCTAGTGGCTGTGGATGTTTCCTGATATGATGAATCCCCCTCAGTGAGGCTCTGAGAAGGTGGGCGGGTAGCATCTATAGTCTGCTCTTTCTGGTACCCATTTTTTGCCATAACCGTTCCCATATTAGGAATCATCAAAGCAACAGGAGAAACGATTGCTGCAAAGGAGGATAGTGTGTGGGAGAAATCCACGCTGCAGCACGGAGTCCAAGGCGCCCTCTTGGGTCTGGCTGACTGAGTTCTCTGATTTACTGAGTTATTCACTGAGCCTTGGATAATGACCTAGTGATGGGAAATGCAAAGTAGTTCATCAATTCGGAGAAGTCAGACAAGAAAGGCAGAACTGGGAGAATTCATTCTCAGTCGTGGCAGCTGCATATGAGGGGGAAATTGAGTGTAAATTTGAGACTGCTGGGAAGCCTAAAATGCTAAGGATGTAATTGATCCCAGGGACACGGATGGAAAAGGGGTAGGTTTCTGACTGTAAAGTGTTGAGTCTGTACCACTTTGCATTTTGTCCTGTACAAGGAAACACTGGCAACAAAAGCGTTCTGGTTTTGCTATGCCTCCCTGCCCCAGAAGGCTTTATTTACATTTAAAAGAAAGTTTTAAAGACATAAAGATAGAAGTCTGAACTCTACCTTTAGTTTATATAGCCTCACAACGGTAAGAACAAATCAGGAAATAACAACAGGCTTCAACCCTCATTAGCTACACTGCTTTAGTGTTATATATTGTATGGTGTTAATAAAATCCATTTCAAGAACTATGTGTGTAACATGAGTGGCCGGGCCTGCTTGTTTGTGGGTTTCTGTCCCGCCCAGTTCCCCCAGCCTGTTTAGCCCCTGAGAAAATCAACCACAGAGGACTCAGTAAGTTATAAAGCTGATTGGCCCTTTAGGTCAGGCTTCTTATTAGCTAACTCTCATATCTTGATTAACCCATTGTTCTGACCTATTTTAGCCATGTGGTTCAGCACCTTTTTCAGTGGGGCAGCTCACATCCTGCTGCTTCAGTGGCCTGGGCAGGAGTGGGAAGAATCAACTTCCTCCTCCTCAGAATTCTCCTGCTCTCCTTGCATCATTTCCACTTCCTGTCAGTTTCCCCGCCTACACTTCCTGCCTGGCCAATTAGCGTTTATTTAAAACATGATTGACAGAATACAGACAATTCTCCCGCACCTAACATGGCCAGAGCAACAGGCCATCAGATACAGATATAAATGTATTCTATTAAGAGAGCCAATGAAATACTACAAACTATCAAGGATTCAGACTAAAATAGTATTCTATCTTTTGACAGAACATTCTTGATCTTTGAAAAAAGTTTTCTGAAGGACCTGCCTTATAGCCAGCTGGTTCTGGGAAGACAATGGCAGAGACTTGTCAAGGTTGGTGTAATCACAAAAGACTACAAAATATGGAGTCTGATGTTCAAGGACAGCCAGCTTCAAGGTTTAGTTAATAGCAAAGCAATTTGACAAGGGTAATATTCAAGAATTCTTGACAAACCAAAGATATGTGCTCAATAATAAACAATGTTAGATATGGATGAACTATTTTGCTGGGAGATAATTGATTACTGAACATAAAGAGCAAAATAGTTTTCAAGAGTTTCACTATTTGTAAAAGTAGGTTATCAATAATTATGAGAAATATCAATCTAGAATAGGAAATTAATAAAATGAATGTAGAAATAGTCTAAGAAGTAATTTGTATTTTTTTTATATTCTACTCATTGGAAGGCCTAGGACATAAACTACACTTTAACTGCAGAATTACAACCACAAGAGGCAAAAGGAAAGAAAGGAGGAGAAAGAGGTACCAATGGAGGAAAGAAACAGGGGGTGGGATGAAGAAGGCACAGAGAGATAAACAGGGTGGTTGGAAGACTTAAAAAATGAAGTCGATGAGCACCTGCTGGAATGAGACACAGTGCCAGGGGTACAGAACACACAGACAGCATGGGAAGTGAGCTGCGTCAGAATGAAAGGAACAGGCTATTCAGCCAATAGTCATGGATTTAATACTTACCTTGTACCCAGCATGTGGAATATGGTCCTTCCCCTGTGGAATGTTACGTAAAACAAGGGAAACAGGTTACTTTAAAGGCTGCACAGCATTTGAGGGTTTTTGCAGTACTCTAATGATGGTTTGGGGTAATTAGCCCGGATCAGAATATTTAAGGAACTTGTGGTTATCTGCAAATGCTTCTACATGCTGCTTAGGTAGATGAGGATACTGAGAAATTACTTAAACAACGTGAATACCAGACATGAGCCTATTAAACGTTAACGATAACAGTACCTGGTAACATGTTCTGAGAATTCTATACAAGCTATGTGAAGTATTATGACCCATGCCTACCATTACGCCTGAGCTCCACATTCTAAATCTGTGAAGAGTTTATCTAAATGTTTTATTTTTAATAAAGTCTCAGAAGTCAAATATTGGGATAGAAACATGATTGATTAGAGAAGCGATGGAGAAGCTACCAGTGACCTCCTCTCTCTCTTCTTTCCAGACCCAAAAGGGCCAAAAAAAAAAATCTTTGTAAGCTTCTCCTTACTACTTTCTGTGTCTCTCTATATGTATCTTGGGTCCTCCACAACCTCTATGGCTAATTCTGGTCAGCTAGTCACTAACTCTGCTCCCTAATTCAAAGTAAACTTTGTTGGCAATCTGGGACTATCAGTGTGAAAAAATATCCCTCAACAAATCTGTCTTTATTCAGCAGCCAGACGACAAAGATCTCAGCCTCTCCGTAATAATCCTCCTTCCCTAAATAGTTGCTGATGATGGAAAGACACCTTCTCATCATATTTTCGTTCAGGCAGCATTTGGTTCCTCCCCACCACCTTTGCCAAGTTTGCACAATAGTAAAGGACAGGAAGAAGTAAGCAGGAAATTATCATCCAGACAGAAATGTGATTATGAAAATCTTACATAGAAGTTATGAGTCAGAGAGTCTGATTTCCATGGAGGAAAGCAAAGAGTCCCCGCCCCCGCCAAATGTTATTCCCAAAGCATTTATTACACTTCCTCTACCTAACATTATCCTGAAAGCTTTTTAAAGTGCAAATACACAAACCAGGTGATTACTGTGTTCCCAGAGTTAAAAACTGGGATGCCTGTCAAACACTGGCT
Source organism: Myodes glareolus (assembly GCF_982192425.1). Lineage (NCBI taxonomy): Eukaryota > Metazoa > Chordata > Mammalia > Rodentia > Cricetidae > Myodes > Myodes glareolus. Next base: position 28,360,364 of record NC_142044.1, read on the forward strand.
CCCACAGGAGGTGCCTACACATTTCCTCTTGGCTTCTCCGGCTTCTACACGTGTTCAGACCCCTGTGGGTTTAAAAAGCATTCCTCCTGCTCCAGACACAAGCGCTAACTATCTGATGGTGAGGGATTAGGGAGCAGTTCCAACCTATGCTAACATCTTCACCCAGAAACCTCACCTCAAGGAACATGGCTGGCATCTGTCCGCTGCAACCCTTCTCCACAGGCTCTCAGCCAGCTCGACCAGAAGGTATGCCCCTATCTTCTCTATTTCCTCTGCCTCCTTAGTTCGCCAGGGCGACCATCAACTCAGCCCAGTGCCCCAGCTTCCTTCTGCCTTCTGCCATATGTTAAAATCCTAATTTCAAGGTGATAATTTAGGAGGTGATGAAAATAAACTACTCACAAACAGTGAGTGTTCTCATAAGAGAAATCCCAAGGCCTAGTGTGGGATGCACACCTTTAATGCCAGCACTTGGAAGTCAAAGGTAGGCATAGGACAGCCTCATCTACATCTCGGAGAGTTCCAGGACAGCCAGGGCCACACAAAGAAACCTGCCTCATAAAAACCAAAGTAAAAAGTAATAATAAACAATCCCAGAGCAAGTCCTTGCTCCTTCTGCATGTGAGGACAATGAAAAGATGAACATTCATGAATCTGTAACCAGCCCCTTACCAGATATTGAATGGTAAAATTATCGTGGACTTTATAACCTCTGCAACTATGAGAAGTCTGTTTCTGTTATTTACAGGACACACGGCTTGTGGTATTTTATAATATCAGGTAGAGCAGAGGCATGTGTCAACACAGTAAGATGAATACAATGATAGAGGTAACACACTCCCTGAACACAGTGGAGTGAAGTTCACCCATTGCCTCCAGCTTTTGGAGGGAACCCAGCTATCAACAGAGTTCTAGACAAGGTAAGTGGATAGGAAGGAACTGTTTAGTGACAGTTATTGGGAAGATACCGATATTCCAGACAGAGAGAGCACGAGCCATGCTAGAAAGCAAAAGGTCTTTGAGAAGGTTGTGTGGTGAGAAGGTTATGAGGGCTGGGACATTTTTATTTGTTTGTTTTCTTTCAGTGTTTGGTTTAGTTTTGTTGAGATAGGGTTTCCCTATGTAGTCCTGACTGTTATGGAACCCATTATGAAGACCAGGCTGTCTTGAACTCACAGAGATCCACCTGCTTTTCCCACCTGAATGCTGGGATTAAAAACATGCACCTCCACACTGGACTTTGGGCTGGGGTTCTAATAAGAGTCAGAAAAATAACAAAAGACCAGGCTGTATGGAAACCCAGGCCACATTCAGGCCATGGTGTGCTCATAAGTTCATCCTAAGCACTTGGAATTCTTTACAAGTCACAAGACACCAAGAAAGGATGTTTTCCAGAAAAGCAACACAGAAAAAATTGTATTGGTGGAGGGTGGAGGATGTGTCAGGGTGGATGCTCCCCTTCAACCAATTTTAAACCCCTTGTAGGCCATCTCTAATCAGCAAAAGTTAAGAAATGACTTTAGGGCCTTAGACAGTCACCACTGCGTTTATATCAGTTTGTATGATTTTCCATGACACAATGACACAGGCTAGGTAACTTTGACCACAGAAAAGTCAGCATCTCTCAGTTGGAGGGTAAGGTGGTTTCACCTGAGATCATTTTCTGCTTAAATATGACTTCCCTCTTGCTGTGCCTTCACAATCCTCCCTCTAGATACTCAGGCTGTAAGAGCCTCTGGGATACCAGTCATATTGAATTATGGTCCCCTCCAATGACCTCATTTTAATTTACTTGTTTGTCTAACAGCTGTGTATCTAATTATTCAGACTCTGGGAGTGCTGAGGGTTAAGGATTTTAACATTCAAACTTTATGATGGTACAATTTGTCCCACAAGAGCTGTGCCCTCAGTATTCTACCACTTGATGGTAGAAGAGTGATCTCCTCAGAGAACTTCCAGGTTTGGAGGCTCCAAAAACAATTTTCATATACAACTCAAGTCTGCCCTCCCCATGGGTTTTTCTTTGTCTTCTGTAAAGACTTGACCCAATTTCTTCCTTAATTGTATTTCAAGTCTAGTTAGAGTGGAGCAGTTCTACTATAAAGTTATCATTTATCTTATTGTTTGTGTGTTTCCTCATTTACATATCATTTTAATCTGAGGGGAAGGCTTCACATTCAAGACAACCAGAGAAGCATCTCCTCTCTTATTTCCACTTTCCACCCCACTCTCTCTGCTCTGATTTGGGCTTTGGTTGTCATCCCACCCTCGACTCCCCTTGATGCCTGTGAACATTCAACACTCTACCCTGATTCTCCCTTGAGTACATTCCTTATTTCATTCAGTTGTCTTCATTTCTCAGGCCAAGCAACTCATAGGTTTCTCTGACAACCCTTTATGGCTATAAAAGCCAACGTCTCCCTATTAATAGTCTGGAATTTTTATTCTAGCCCAGGATGAGACCAGGAAATTGATGATCCACCAAAGTGTGAGGAACGGTCCCCAGTCCTTTTCAGGGGATTGTGACGACAAATTCAGACACATGTATCCTACTGTGATGGTGGATACTGTATGAATTGGTAGTTACTGATGTATACAGTGCATACACACAGTGCCGTATAATTACCAAACATTCTAATAATCACTAAGGCTTGTTGAGAACTTCACCTTAGGCTAGCTTCACAGCTGTGAGGGCTAACATATACCGCAGAGTAGGAAGGAAAAGACACAACAAAAGGGAGGGAAATAGCAATTCCCAAACTCTTCGATAATATTCTTAGCCAATCCTTCATCATTTGCTTCAAGGACAGCACATGCCTGGAAGGAATAATGAGCCAATGATGAATCCAGATAGTTCTAACAGGACATCTCATATCTGGAGAGCAAGTTAAAACAGATACCTGAGGCAGACGTTGAACAGTGACTAATTGCCACATTTCCAGACCTTAACATTGAATGTTAGCTTCCTACATATAGCCTTCAGATTCAGCCTGGTAGAACCAGTGTGATGTTGAGTCTAATATTATCTTGACTGTGCTACAAGATGCCCAGATATTTATTCAAACTCTACTATGGGTATGTCTGCAAGGAATTTTAGATAAGACTAACATTTGAATCTTAAACTGACTAACAATACTACCTTCCCTTGTGTGAATTGGTCTGGGTCAATCATCTAAAGACTTAAACAGAAGAACAAGGTTAAGAATCAGTCCTCTCTGGCTGATTCAGCTAGAACATTGATCTTATCTTATCCCTGAACTAGCGCTTACGCTTTTGGTTGTCCAGCTTGCTGACTCACTTTGCAATGCTGTCTATAGTTGCACGAGTCAATCTTTATAATAAATAAATAATACCTATTGGTCTTATCTGCTAAGGAACTCTCACTAATAGTCACTCCTGAGAGCCTGTCTGGCATCAGTGACCTACTACCCAGAGGAAGTGGAGTGGTTGAGGAGAGTCACTCTCGGAGGCCACACAGAAATCCATGATCCCAAGTGATGAGAGCAGCTTCTCTTCTCCTGAGGACAGCACCGGACCACAGCCCACTACTTTGTGATGCCGCTGCTATGACTTATTGCCAGAAGCTGTTCCGCATTCTTAGACACTTTTGACACAGAGCCTCTGGCTCCCCTCCATTGTGTGGAACTTGTGTTTGATCAATACACATATGCACACATAGGACAGGCCAATATTGAATGTCTGGAATCAAAATGTTTAATCAAAGAAGGATTTCGTCTAGCAAGGCATCCACCTGTTGGGGCAAACCAACCTCTCCAGCATGTTTAGTCAGTAACTAAAAAAGGAATGCGGTAGTTAAGTTAAATTTCTAGTTTCTTGTGGAAACAGGCAGTCCTGTTGACTCAGCTCATGCAGTTTCATATGACAACAGTCAACTGGCCATGATTAGAAGCTGCCCTACTAGATTCAATTTCTCACTTTTGCTTTACCACAGGTCTCAACAGTTTGCCTTTCTGTGCCTGCCTGGCCCTGAACTACTTTGAACTGACTGTTCTCTGAATATTGAGCACAACTTAAACTCCTTCAGGTGGCTTTTACTGTCTTCCTAACTACCGCTATTCATTTCAGCAATCCAAATTTCTTCGTGATTTCCATGCTTCTAAACTGCTTTCTGTTTTACTCTTTGTCTGGAGGAAGAAAGATAGTTTGAGAGCTATATTTAAATGATTTTTTCAAGGAAGTAAGAATTTGACTAGAAAAAAACTTAAAGGACAAGTGTTACACAGATATCTGAATAGTTTTAACCTATCTTGTCAAATGAGGAAAAATGAGTGAATTTGAAATTTATGCCCTGGCAATGTTGAAGTATGCATGGGCAACCCATATATGGCGGTTCTATTGAACTTGTTCATAATGGGTTTCATGATCTAAGTTGATGAGGATGACTGACCAGGTCTCTTCCTCAAAAGGGCATCAGATCTCATTACAGATGTTTGTGAGCCACCATGTGGTTGCTGGGATTGAACTCAGGACCTTTGGAAGAGCAGGCAGTGCTCTTAACCACTAATCCATCTGTCCAGCTCCATTGCAAATGGGGAAAAGTGAGATGTAAACATGGTTGATGGGGGATACATTTCTGGACTACACCTATTGTTTTCCTACAAGTAAAAGGATTCTAAAGCAGAAACACTAGCTTTCCCCACCTTCACCCACTCTTTCCAGAAGAACACATGGGAATTTTAGGGGACAAAAATAAAGTCCAGTGCTTTTATTTCACCTTTCCTCCAAAAATTCTGGTTTAAGGTGTGTGGGTGTGGGGAGTATTTTGTCTTGGTATCTCTCAGGTATGTGTTGAAAAGATACCCCCTCAGATTTTTTTAAAGTTTCATATTCTCAACTTTAACTGTATCTAGATTGGTAATCAATGTGGCAAATTGTTCACATAAAATGGCCACTATTCCTTCCCATACTCAGCCATGCTAAAAAGTCCATACAGTTTCTAGTGATAAAGAGAAGTCTGACTTTGGATACACCATAAGATGTCTGGACACAAGTTTTCTGCTTTAATAATCTTTATTTCTCTGTTGAGTTTTCTTTTTAGAAACATTCATTCTTCATGAGACAGTTACCAGCTTTGCCCAGCAAGCATTTATGTTTCTCCAGAGATGAGACAGAATCCACTCTTTACTCTGGAATCTGAGGCACCAAAATTTTGCTTCTCTGACCTCTCTTGCTGTGAGGTGGCACATGAGAATCTGAAACAGAAGCTTTCTCTGCACACAAAAGGCTATCAGTAGTGTCTTGGTGTTTCCAAACATCCTACATATGAATTACTTTTGTCACTGTTGTGACATACTATCTGGCAAAACTTCTTTAGAGAAGGAGGGGTTCATTTGGCTTGCAGACAAAGGGAAATGTGTTCATGGAGGCAGAAGCATGTGGTCATTGGTCACATTCGGTCTGGAGGTAGGAAGCAGAAAGAGACAAAATTTTGTACTCATCAATCTCTTTTTTTGTATGTAGAACTGACTTCCAAACCATGGGAGGGTAACATTCACATTTAGGGTGAGACTTTGGTCCGCATTTAACCTCCCTGGAAATGCTCTCATATCATCAAAGACACTGAATCTCTTAGTTGATTTCAAATAGAACCATGTAGTGAAGGGCTGCGGGCAGGCCTGCTTTTTGCCTCACCCGGCTCCCACATGGCTAGCTTAGTCCTAGAAATAACAACACACAAATTGTATTCATTTAAGCACTGCCTGGCCCATTATCTCTAGAGAGTTAGTTACTGACTAACTCTCATATCTTGATATTAAGCCATTTCTAATAATCTGTGTAGGACCACGAGGTGGTGGCTTACCGGAAAAGATTCAGCATGTCTGACCTGGTGGCTGGCTCCATGGCTTCTGCCCCATTGCCCTCTTCCCAGCATTCTGTTCTGTTTACTCCGCCTACCTAATTTTCTGTCCTTTCAAGGGGCCAAGGCAGTCTCTTTATTGACCAATGAAAATAACACAATAGACAGATAACCCTCCTCCATCAATCAGAATCAAGTTGATAAGGAAGATTGGCCATCACCCTCCTCATCAGAGCACCTCAGAGACCTTTGCTTCCTCATGAGCATCTCTCCTTTGGCAATGAAAGAAGGATAGTGAGACATTTAAGGAATCTTTACCTGTACCCTGTTTCCTGTGGCCTCTTGACATCCGGAGCAGTGAGTGGTAGGCTTTTAAAAGCACAGTTATGATGCCAACTGGACTCTCTTGTGAGTCTGAGTTAGACTTGTGTGTGTAAAGCTGTATTACACACTCGGAGGTAGATGATGCAAAGGCTGTTTCTTCTATAACCAGAGTACACTGCATTTCATTCCTATAGCTCCGAGATTTAATGGCTTAAAAAATACAGTGTTCATACGTCAAATGTTTCTTCTAAGAATCACGGCACTATTTTTCTTTTTTAATAGAAGCTATTTTACCATCTGCCTATTTAGATTTCTCCATAATAAGAACCGGGAGGAAATGACATGAGGATATTGTTTGTGATGGTTAATTCTGATAAAGTAGGAAAGATTGGACTGCTTTATCCCACAGTGGGGATGAGGTAGGCTCCCTCAAAGGTCCAGAAGGCCTACTGTGGTATTTTCTTGCTCTAATACTTTGGATGGCAATCGAAGTTAATGGAAGTTAGCAGCAACCAGTATAGGAGGAACATAAAGGATGTGCTCCTTGGGAATGGAAATCAATGTCTTTGAGTAAATACTGGACCTAACTTTGAGAGAAGCTAACAAGTGTCAAAGATAATAGCAAATAGATTCTCATCAATCGTAAATCCCAACTATGGCCCTCTAAACCTTTAGTTTATAGTTTGCAGTACCTCTTGGTGTTTTCCCCTCACTGCCTTCTGTGTATACACACATAATAACAATTTCTCCTTTGTCCCCTGCTCTCCGTTGTTTTATGAGACATATATGTGATGATTTACTTCACTAATTACTTTCACAGAAAACAGAACATTGAGAAGAGGATTCCAAGTGGTAGGAAAATAGAAACTTTTGGACACCTGAGAGTTGGAGTTAGATTACAAACTGAAATGGCTAAGTTGGCTTCCACACTTCAGGGATATAACTGACTGATTTTAATGACAAAATTGTGGGGGAAACCAAACAGACATGTTGATGTTGAGCAATCAAATGGGCATTTTTTTTTTTGCCTGCCTGACTTCTAAACTTTCCTGTACATAAAGAATTGTTGCAGTTTAGATGTCTCCCAGTGATTGACGTTAAAAGATTAGTTCCACGGTGGTCTATTGGGAAATGGTGTGACCTTTAGAAGACAGAATCCAGTGAGACATCCTTTGGTGACTGGAACATGCCCTTGGAAAGGACTGTGACCCTGACTGTTTTCTCTTTGTTTTCCGGTCATGAATTCGCAATCATGGTCTCTGCCACCAGAAGATGCTCAGTCTGAAACTGTGAATTAAGAAGCCTTTATGCTCTGTAAATGAATTAATCTCAGTGTTTGGTTATAATGATAGAAAGCTGACTAACACAGGAACCCATCCCTAAAAAGCAAACCTTTCTACTAGGATCCTAAATGTCAGCTCTTTGTTTTTCCACTGATTTCGACAACTAAGTGCTTGACCTCAAACCTGTCTCTATCAAACTCCAAAATAGGAGATTATAGTGAAAAAAAAAGAGGCCAGGGGCCCCTTTGCATATTTGCTTGGGATGGGTGACAGCAGACACAGAAGAAGGTACTCTGAGTTCTATTGGCAGTAGTAGCATTGTCCAAAATCAGTGAACAGGGCTTAGTACATCATTACCAGGGGTGCAGGCTGTAACCCCTTGACCCTGCATTAGGCTAGTTTTGTGTCACTAGGCTAGGGCCCCTGGGCTGAAACCTTGAGATTTTCTGACTATTCTGGGATTTATCCAGTATCTTTAAGTAAATTCTTTTTTTTTCCCTCACTTAAATCTATGGGGCGTGGTTTCTGATTTTTTAATTTAGTACAAAAACTGTTACGTATCATTCACTGTGAGAATTCACCACGTACAAGGCATAGTTAGGTATTAAAGGTATGACTGCTGCCTACATACAGTTTGCACTCTGGAGGGAGAGACAATGACTGAGTCATATGGAAAAAAATGCATTGGAAATGAATTCTGTTGACTTCTCCATGCTTATGGCTTTACAAAGTCCATAACATTACTTTCTCCTGATACTAAAGCTTAAGTGTTTAAACTGTCAAGAAAGGGGGGAATCTTATTTATAAGTTGGAATGGGTGAATTTGATCTTGATGGTATCCTCTCCTTTATACTCGTCTACAGTTCCTAAAGCCTCTGTAATTGGCATGCATTTCTTTTAAAACATCTTTTCCTCTAGACAAATTGTACTTTATTCTCCAGCTGGAACCATTGGAAGGCTCAAAGACTGTTAGTTAATGCAATAGAAAACCATTTTCCACTATCCTGCATCATTATAATAGCAACTGGGAACTGTTGTTGGCTTATGAAATCTTATGCTAAATTTATTAACATGTTCTGATATGATTTAGAGAATAGGCTTTGTTTACTTACGAGTGTGGGAAGGCAGGTCAGACCATGTTAAAGTCAGTTTTGTTGAATATTAGAATGAATAACACTGAGGCCAAATTACTCTTAAAAGATCTGCAATTAAATTAGATCAGTTTTAGACTGACTCAATGTCCAAACTGTGGCACCCACCTAGTTATATAAACTTCTAGTACCGTATGCTTGTGGATATGAAAAAGCATATCCAGAATCAGTGACATTTCCCCACTTCCCTTCCTCTACACTCATTCTTCAGACTGTGTTTGTTTGTCTGAGTCATCTGATGGTCCCTTATGTTCAGACTTCTGGATCTCACCAAGCTTGCCTTTTGTAGTGCCATTGGAAGTGCCACACTTTACTGTAGTTCTGTAGAATTAGCTGAAAGCCAAGTTTAATATCAAAATGGGGTGAGGGCTCCCCTGCCATTTTTCACAAATCACTGAGGATGGTCCTAGCAGGTCATCCTGTCTTCAGAAGGTTTTATTCCTTTTTATTTTGCTCACGGATCTCTGTAACTAGAGTCTTTCTTTTCTTTTCAACCTTTTTTCTTCCTCATTTGTTTATAAATTACTAAATCAAAGATGCTTTCATGTTACTAGTGGTCTTCACTGGAGACTTTCATAAATTACGAAGATGTCCAGGTTTCTTAAAAAAAAGAAATAAAATAAAAGGCAATCCCTAGCAAGGCGGTGGTGGCATGCACCTTTCATCCTAGCACTTTGGAGGGAGAGGCAGGCAGATCTCTGTGAGTCTGAGGCCAGCCTGGTCTACAGAGCAAGTTCCAGGACAGCTAGGGCTACACAGAGAAACCCTGCTGCAAAATACCAGATGGGGGGAAAAGCAATCCCAACTGCTGTGAAGTTGAGAATTGGAGGTAAAATCTTCATTTGAGAAGAGAATTTACACTTGGAAGTTCACCTGTGTTTTATTGTAAGTCCCTGAGAAATCTTGGTGCTTCACTTTTTATCAAAATGCAAGAGTCAAGCAGGTTGGAGGGCAAATTGAGCAGAGAAGGAGTTACTCAGCTCTCATCCTGAGATCCTGATCCTTTTCTTATTTTCCCATAACATCTTAGGCAAAACTGCTCACCCCCATTGCTGTAACCAACTTTTAGCTTTCTGTACCACCAGTTCACAATCTGAGCTAAGGCATGGGGCCAATGTCTCTCTAGAAGAAAGATTTATATTACCCATTGCCCAGAGGGAGAATTTTACTAGATAGATGTCTATCTCAGAATGATGGTATCCAGTGTGTTTGTCGCCTCAGACAGATGTGCAAATGTGTGTCAGTGCACACACATGTGTGTATGAGCATGTGTGTGCAGACCAGAGATCAGTGCCTTACTTAGTCATTCTCCATTTGGAGCCTATCAATGTGGCTTGGCTGATTAGTCAGCAAACCTCCCAAGGATTCTCCTGGCTCTGCCTCGCTTAGTGCTAAGGATATAGATGTGTGCCACCACAACTGCTTCGCATGAGGTGCTGGGGGTTCAAACTTAGATGCTCACACAGTAAGCCACTCTTTGACTGAGACATCACTTGAACCTCAGCCCTAGATCCTTTGTTAGCATGCTTCTCCTCAGATGACAAGAATATTCATGCAATAACACGATCAAGTTTAATATTATTTCACATTTATTTTAAAACAATTTAACAAGAATTTTATGGTCAACTGTTATTCAAAATCAGTAACAGTTCATTTAAGAAAAATTCCACTTACTAAGTAATATGCCACCCACTTTGCAATATGCCTTTTTGGAGTTTGAGCTCAAATGAAACTCGTGGTCGTGTAATTGAAGTACTTCAAGTTCTGCTTCTTAGTCGTGCTCCCTTACTATTTAGTTCAAACCCACTTTTAAATTGCAGGGATATGTTGTGCCACAGAGTGTGAAGACAGAAGGTGTGTCAGAATGGCATTTGAACAATTCAGAACCCCGGTGAGCTGGCTCTCAGAAGTAGCACGTTCCCATGTATAGTAAAGCCTCACACCTTCCTTCCCTCACCTGTCTTCCCCCCCCTTTCCTTTCCTTTCTCTTTCCTTTTTCCTTCTCTCCCCTCTTCTCCTTTTCTCGTCTCTATTTCTTCTCTCTCTGCTCTTCTTTCCAAGACTGGGACTGGAGGCAATGTCTTAGCTCAAGCAATCAGTCATCTGGCCTCAGCTTGTTGAGCATGGAGGGCTGTGTCACTGACACCCAGCTAAGGTCCAATCTTATAACGGGGAGTTCTTTAAAGTAATTTCCATACAGAACAGTAAATTAAAGGCTAAGCATTGGAAATATGCTAATTACAATAACATCTTAAGACTCAACAATAACCTCAGAAATTCATTAGAACCAGATAAACAAAAGACTTTGCCGGAGAGTATTTTATTGCTTCCACTGCTTACAGCAGTCAGCACAAAGTCATGATAAAAGGGCAGGCAGAGTTTAAATGGTTTTGTTATTACTGTCAGGTTCTCTGCAAGCTGTGTACAGCTTTGTAGGCTGCATCTGAAACTGACTTGCCTACTGGCAGCCTAGAGAAGCCATACAAGCCCTATGTGATAAATAGTTCTCTGTAATTAAATATCTTTTTCCCAGAATACTTTTGGGTAGCTTTACAGCACTTACAGTTTGTAATTATATGTTTGTTCATGTACTTGTTTAATATCTGCCTAACCACATTGCAGTCACTGTGAATTAGTGACTCATGTCCCGGCACCCAGCAGGGTACTTTAATGTGTACTCAGTATTCCTTAAGATTTGATTGTAAATATGTGTGTGGTTTATGTGCATGCGGGAGGAAGAAAGAGAGAGAAAGAGAGACTGTGAACAGATGCATCCCATAGAAAGTATAGGGGCAGAAGATAAGATTCAGGGGTTGGCTCTTTTTACTGTCAGATTTGGGTATCAAACTCAGGTTATCAGGCACACAGCAAACACCTTTCCCACTGAGCCATCTCTCTGGCCCCCAACTATGTTGAATGAATGGATGGATGGATGGATGGATGAATAAGAGTGTTTAGTTAGCATTGGCCATGGTGGTGAAAGATCAACTTCTTATTTTAAAAATGTCACAATAAGAAGTCACGCCATGCAACAGGACTCCCATGGGAGGTTTTTGGGAAGAGGAGAGAGAAGTGGGAGACAAGGGTGCAGAGAGGAGGCACATGGGGGACAGGAAGGAGGCAGAGACCCATCCCTGGGGACAAGAGTGGCAGAAGAGAAAAATGGAGAGAGAAAGAGAGAGGAAGAAAGGAAGAAGGGAAAAGGAGAGAAAGGGAGGGAGGGAGAGAGAGAGGGAGAGAGAGAGATAGAGAGAGGGAGAGAGAGGAAGAGAGAGAGAGAGAGAGAGAGAGAGAGAGAGAGAGAGAGAGAAGGGAGGTGGACAAGGCACACCTTTTAAAAGGGAATGTAGCAAATGTGCACAGGAGCTCCTCTTAGTGGCTGCAGCTGAGGATGTATCCTGTCAGGACCCCAAGGACAGGCCAATGCAGACAGATGCCTGAATACTAACATTCCTCCCTTTTGTTTATTATAAAAAGGTGAGGAATTAGAATCGGGTAGCGGGTAAGGCGGGGATGAGAACACCGTGTTCTCAGGATTGCTTCATGCTGACCTGAGGGTGTCACAATTTTGGGGGAACCTGAGAAATCTGGGGTGCTGGCCACGTCCTGGAGTATCTGGTTGTTTCACTTCGTGGTCCAGGCTCTGTGGAACTGTCAGGTGCCTCTTGGACCTGGCAAAGTACTGTTTGAGGCAGATTCAAGTCGACTGCCTGGATCTTAAAGAACCTGTTCCTTTCCAATCACCACAGCATCACCTGGACAGCCTCTTTCTATCAAAGCAACAGGTGATTGATTACTGAGGGCAGTCATTTTATGACAAAGTTCCCAAGGACGACGCAGAGGAAGATTGAGTGGGCACAGTAAGTGTGATAGGAAAATAAGATTCAAGGCCTGAATGCACTGGCCTCCCAGGGATCCACAGAGGATCAAACTGAGTGGACACATGCTGTTTTATATGTCATTATGCAAGAACAGGGCCAAGGGCTCTAAGCCCAAGAGAGACACAGTCACCTGGTACAAGGACTTTGAGAAAAACCAGAAAAAAGGAAATAACTGTGCTCAAGAAAGGAAGCCTCATGTCCAGGGGAATGGTCAGAGGTGGATAAACCTGCCAGAGACTCAGTTGTTGGTATTGAATAGAAGACAAAGCCATCAGTGAACAAGAAAGCAGATTTGTTGCAGGTGGAAGAGAAATCAGAAAGCAGTGACTAAGAGATATTTGAGCCAAATCTCATTGCAAAGGCAGAGGAGTTTAGAAGCCCCTAAATCATACACTGAGGGCAAAAATTGAAGTTATAGATGATGCCAGAGTTTCCATGAGTGAGGCAGAGAAGTGAGACCCAAACGTCTGTAATTCCCAGTATCCCAGGAATTCAGAAAGAGTCCATTTCAAGAAGTCAGAGGCTGCTCAGTGATTCATTAAACACAGAGCAGAAGCCAAGGACTTCAAGTCCTAGAGAGTTGTGGTTGCTTGGTACCAGGATTTAATGAAGCCAAAAGGGTCCTGGTGTGCCTCAAACTACTGGCAGGCAGAATGAAGCTCCAAGCCTTTCCCCATCAGGGAACCAATGTTGTAATTTAAAGAATGTCACAAAGAAAAGTCACACCACACAACATATGGGAGTTTTATTGGAAGAGGAGAGAGAATGGGACAGAGAAGGGGGCAGAGAGGGAGGCAGAGACCAGCTGCTGCGAACTAGAGTGGTGGAAGAGAAAAAGAGAAAGAGAGAAAAGAAGGGGGGATGGAGAGAGAAAGAGAGAGAGAGAGAGAGAGAGAGAGAGAGAGAGAGAGAGAGAGAGAGAGAGAGAGAATTGCCCAGCTCTTGAAAGGGAATATAGCACATGTGCACAGGGCTGCAGCTGAGGATGTAATCTATCAGGACCCCAAGGCAGGCCAGTACAGATGCCTGAAGACTAACATAACTGTCAACTGCACAAAAATGGAGCTGGAAGGATGCCCCCTACCCATCAGTTTACTCACTCTAAAACGATGAGGGGTTAAAGTTTATGCAGCAGACATCCAGTCCAGTGATGAGCACTACCATCCCTTTATGTAGTAAAATAGGTAAGAAAACTGGCCAAGACTGCTTAGTAATTCCAGTATGAGGACTATGAGAACAAAATATATGTTCCAGATGCTTCACAACTTAGTGAGTTGTTTAGAAAGATTCCTTAGTGGGTGGAAGGAGGAACAGGGCTGGTAAGAGCAATATCTTATTTTGCTAAGGGGGATGCAAGAAGTGTTTTATGTTGGGAGTACAGACATACTACCTGTAGACCACAATTGTTCCCCATTTACTTCTCTTCTGCTTTCATACCTTAGTGGATTAGAAGATTTCTTTAACCAAAGGAGCTCACAGGCACGTCCATGGTACAGTGTTGGGAGGAGGGGGACAGTTGCGACAGGAGCAAATGCCGAAGATGCAGGAGGATGTGCTGGCCTGTTAGTTTTCTAAGTAATCCCTAGCCCTCTTAAGCCTTACTGTTAAGCCACAAGATCCACCAGTGTGCTCCTAGCCAATCAGTGATAAAGAACACTGAGCTTTATCACTTAGTGCTTAGGTGACAAAACACGGCAATATCTGCAGGATCAGCATTTCCTGAGTGCTACACAAAAATTTAAGGCACTATCAGTTCCCTCTTGGGTAGTGAGTATCCTAAGCTTAAGGAAAATACAAAAAGGGATGTGTCGTGGACTGCATGGTCAATTCTCAAGGATAGTGCCCTTAGCAACAGTTTCAATTTCTGAGAACCTCGGCTTCATCAAACATGAAAGATTTTTGGACAGCGGGTGTTCTGTGGCAGAATCTGGCATCCTCTACTGCACTGTGAATTTAAAATACCGGTGAGTCCTTATCTGAGACATCAATTTCTCATGGGCTTTAAAGACCTCTCTGTTAGGGGGTGGGGGACGCTCTCCAATTAATGGACTCTTAAACTAAAGAGACATCAGCAAGGCAGTGAACGATTAGAGTGTTAGAGTTCAATATCAACTCGAAGAGGAAATTGTCACCAATTAGTTTGTTCAGAGGCCACAACCTCTTATCACCCCTCCCTGAATGGGGAGAGGAGACTCAATGGTGTAGAAATCAATAGCTTGACATACTAGGCCAGGAGAAAAGTGAAAGGGCTTAGAAATTCAAAACAAAAACAAAACAAAGAAAACCAAAAACTTTACCTTAATCCATTTATGCCTATATAAACAAAGTGCTATGACATGGATTAACTCTAAAAGATGTAGAGGTTTGTTTCTTACTATTTTGAAGACCAGTGATTCCAAGATGCCGATTTTGGCATTAGTATTTGATAAGAGCTTTCTTGATCACATCCTCACATGATGGAAGGGGCAAATCAGGATAAAAGGGATAAACAGCATTGCTTCATGCGGCAGGGGAGTGGAAGGGTAGGAGAGCAACCTCATTCTGATACTGTATCATAAGAGCAGCACTCGGTTCATGAGGACAAAGCCTTCAGGACCTAATGACTCTCTCTCTCCCCTCCCCCCACTGTGTGTGTGTGTGTGTGTTTGTAAATGAATGCATGTCAGAGTCAACCTCAGATCTTGCTCCTTGATCATGTATTTATTTTTTATGATAGAGTCTCTTACTGGTGGTATCTGAGTCTGACCCTATTAGGGTAGGCAAACTGGCCAGCAGCCCCTAGGAACTGGGCTGTGTCTGCCTGTAAAATGCTGAGATTTCACAGGTGTGTGCCATCATGCCCATCTTTTAAAAAATTGATATGTGCTACGGATCATACCAAGGCCCTCATGGTTGGACAGCAAATAATTTATCGACAGATACCTCACCAAATCCCTAATCACTTCTTGAAGACCCTATCTTTAATTTCTACCCCAGTGGGAATCTACATGAAGTTTGGAGGGAACACATTCAAACCCAAACAGAAACAAACACATTTCATACACAAAAAGTATTTTAATCTTTTGAGTCTAGATGTTTTCCCCTAAAATAACCATCAGTGGACCTACCAAAGTGTGGCTTAGTCTACAAGCAGAATGATTGACAGACTGTGTGGTCAGACAGAACTGGTCTAGAACTCTAGCCTTTATTTATCCTTGGTACAGTTTCCTTATTTGTTAACAAGTGGACAAGTGACCCTCGCCTCATAAAGCACTAATGAGGAATAGGAAAGATTTTTCTATTAAAGTAGGTAGTTTTGAGGATTGCCAGCCCAAGTTACAAGAATCATCTTCGCTGCATCCTTCACATGGAAGTATGGTTTGGAGCAGATGGATTTAAACTGTCCACCTAAAACTCTGTTGATGGCTGTAACTTATGGCCTACCTCTCTGCATCATCCTTGCCCCCGAATTTTTTATTTCTTCTTTTTTTTTATGACAGGTTCTGTCACATGACCTGTTTTGGTGATAAGTCTTGATTAAACCAAATCTTGAAAAACTGTTGCATATCAATACTTTTTCCTTCGGAACCCTGTCAGTGTTACCATAAACTAGCCCAAGCTATCGTTGTGAAAGTTGAAAAAGCCATGTAGATTTAATTCAGTTTGTTCCAAGTCAAATTAGGCTAAATTAGCTAATTTCAAGTCAGTCTACCAACCAAATGTAGATGCAGAGGTAGACCTGGCCAAATTTCATCACATATGGCCCAGATCAGTAGACACACAAATGCATGAGACATGGTGAATGGTTGCTGTCTCCCAATGTCTCAGCATGATTTGTTTTATAGCATTGTTGTGGCAGTAAGTGATGTACCAGGGTGATTGTCCA